>NC_091287.1:231239706-231542831 GCF_032444005.1 Ranitomeya imitator | reverse complement strand
TTGCTCTGTGATTCATCTGTGCTAACCGCACACATGGAGGAAACAGATGTCAAGCCAAGCAAAGTACGATAAACTAACCCTGCCAAGCCACGTAAGTACTCTCTGTGATTATGATGACACATGCATATGAGTAGACTGAGAGGTAGACTATCCACTGGCAACAACCACACATAAATGACACTGACGCACTGGCGTATGCACCTGAGATACTTTTATACACAAAGTTCATGTCCAGTCAGACATTATGTGGTTCAATCTGGAACTGCCACCTCACCAGAGCAGCTGACGCCCGATCACCAATGGGGAGACGTTATATCACGGACATGCTCAGTTCGAGGATTTCTGAACTTAGACCAAGTGCTTGGGTTAAAGGTTCCATTTCTTCAGCTGCCCCAAGTTTATAAAGAGTTTGCTGCTTCACTTCTAGCTTTAGCCAGGTATTTGTCAACTCCTCAGCTCCTGACATCTATTAGAACCACAGATATTTTCAAGCTTAGTCCAATTTACTTAGGTGTTGTCTACACTAAACTCTAAGTAAGTTACAACCTTCTTGCAACTGTTTACACCTGGCTTCTGAAATCAAAGTAATGCAAGTCTTCAAGTGAAACTCCTGTTTAAATATATCTCATGAAGCCCTTTAAAACCAGGAGAATTTTTATTTTTGTGGTAAAACTTTTTTTCAGCTTTACACGAACCCAACCATATACAGTCATGCCCAAAA
Organism: Ranitomeya imitator; assembly: GCF_032444005.1. Classification (NCBI taxonomy): domain Eukaryota; kingdom Metazoa; phylum Chordata; class Amphibia; order Anura; family Dendrobatidae; genus Ranitomeya; species Ranitomeya imitator. The sequence goes on along the minus strand of NC_091287.1, from coordinate 231,542,110 downwards.
GTGTTGGCGACCTTGAAATTGCTCCAGAAAATGAAGCATTTCTCTCAGAAAATTATTGCAATTGCACGTTTTGTTATACACATGTTTAGTTATACACATGTTTAGTTACTTTGTGTTTATTGGAACAACACCAAAAAACAGAGAGAAAAAGGCATATTTGACATAATTTCACACAAACCCCCAAAAATGGGTAGGACAAAATTATTGGCGCCCTCAGCTCATTATTTGGTTTCACGCCCTTTCGAAATATAACTGCAATCAATCACTTCCTATAATCAACAAGCTTCTTACACCTCTCAACTGGAATTTTGGACCACTGTTATTTTTCAAACTGCTCCAGGTCTCTCACAATTAAAGGGTGCCTTCTCCCAACAGCAATTTTAAGATCTCTACACAAGAATAAAATGTTATTTAGATCTGGACTCATTGCTGGCCACTTGAGAACTCTCCAACCCTTTGTTTCCATCCATTTCTGATTGCTTCTTGATGTGTGTTTGGAGCCATGGTCCTGCTGATAGACACACGATCTAAGACGCAAACCCAGCTTTCTGACACTGGACACTACATTGCTAAGGAAAAGTCTTTAGAAAACTTCAGATTTAATGATTTATTGCATACATTCATGGCATCCAGTGCCATAGGCAGCAAGACTTCTTTGAACTTCTTCCATATTTAGCTGTAGGTACTTTGTTCTTTTCTTTGTATGCCTCATTCCGTTTTCTGTAAACAATAGATTGATATGTTTTATCAAAAATCTTCTCATCTGCTTACAAGATGCTTTCTCAGAGGGTTTTTGACTTTATAATGTACATTTTGGCAAACCTCGGTATAGATTTTTTTATGTCTGTGTCAGCAGTGAGGTTCTTCCGGGTCTCTTGCATTTCACTTTATTCAAATGTTGATGTATAGTTCACGCTGACACTGATGCACCCTGAGCCTGCAGGAATCTTGAATTCCTTTGGATCTTAATTGATCCTGCATATCCACCACCTGGACTTTCCTGTGTTGCAACCTTTCATCAATTTGTTCCTGCCATCCACGTCCAGGGAGATTAGCGACAGTGCCATGGGTTGTGCTTTTCTTGATTATGTTGCGCACCATGGACAACAGAACATCAAGATCTCTAGAAATGGACTTGTAACCTTGAGATTGTTGACATTGTTCTACAATTTTGGTTCCCAAGTCCTCAGATAGTTCTCTTCTCCTCTTCCTGTTCTCCATGCTTAGTGTGGAACACACAGACACTCATTACAAAGATTGAGTCAACTTCTCTCCTTTTTATCTGCATTCAGGTGTGATTTTCATATTGCTACACTTGTTACTTTCCACTGGTGAGTTTGAAACAGCATCATATGCTTGAAACAAAATTGTTTACCTAAAATTCTTAAAAGGTGCCAACATTTTTGTTCTGGCCATTTTGGGGGTTTTGTGTGAAATTATGTTCAATTGTTTTTTTTTTTTTAATTATGTTGCTGTCATACACATAAAGAAAATAAACATGTATATAACAAAACATGTAGTTTATTTTCTGGAAGAAATAAGTTATTTTCTGGAGCAATTTCAAGGGTGCCAACACTTTTGACCATGACTGTAGGTCTTGAATTTTGGGGGATGATTTGTAGCTTTAAATGACACCAATGATTTTACTTTACAATGTCTCCTCACAGATAGATTGAGGCTCACAATCTAATTTCCCTATCACTATTTCTTTGGAATATGTGAGGAAACTGGGGTACCTGGGAGAAACATATGCAAACACAAGGAGAACATACAAAACTCCTTGGAGATGTTATGCTTGGTTGTATTTTAACCCATGACTCCAGTGCTGCAAAGCTGCAGTGCTAACTAAGCTCTGAGCCACCGTGCTGCCTGGAATTGCAGATGCCAAAACTTTCAAATCTGGCATTTACATTTTTTTTCTCTTTACAGCTTTTATTAATCGTGTTAATTAGCTTTATATTTTGATATATCAGACTTTTATACAGTAGATGCGTCAAAACCAAATATATATATATATTTTTTTTTGCTATATATTTATTTTTAATGGTAGGGAAAGGTTTATGACTCAAATGTTTATGTGGTTTTAGGTCAATAAAGGCAAGCTGGCAGATGCTCCTTTCAACATTTAAAAAAGTTGTGTGGAATTAAAATTGGAACTGTGGGACAGAAATTGAGGCAGCTTATCCATTTATTTCTTTCTGATAATAAGTTCAGGAATATTTGGTGAGGTACACATAGCCATCACTAAGTATTTTATTGTTATAACAAAATGGTACCAGACTGGGGCCCACCCTGTCTTGTACCATTAGTAATGAGCGATGGGAGGACAAAACTCTACCTACTTTTACATAGGCAAAAAACTCTTGTAAATTGCACATACTTTTTCTAACATGGAACTTCTATTGTAGTTTCTTCTTCTTCCAGGGTAGTTTCAATTAGAAGAAATGTACTTTTTGATGGTATTATGGTGGTGCATGCTCACCAGTGGCTCTACAAGGTGGTAAAGGGAGTGATAATAGCCCTTGAGAGTCTTAACATTATCTTCAGACTTATGTCTATCCAATACCTGAGTGGTTTTGAAAGTATGGATAGAAGTGTTGGTGCTTAAAAATGAAGGCATGAAGACACATAGTAAGAGGCCTACAAAATTTATTGGATACTTTGTAAAAGAAATGTCAAGAGCAACCTGTGGAATGTACACATTTCTGGGCTAGTGGGAATGTTAATGTATTCAATGCTCTCAGTAGGCTGGCATGATATTTTGGTATTTGGGTTTATTTGTAAAAGGCCTTGTATTTCTATCCCTGTGTGGCCCATTAAAAAACAAACAAACAAACAAAAAAAAAACCCATAATTGGGTTCCTCGCATCATGTTCTCATACAGTTTATGCAGTTACTAGCCCTCTGTGTCTGTACTGCTACATACTTAGGCAGTTAACTGGTTCATGCAGCTTTACATGAACACCCGAGGCTTACACTATGGCTGGTCCGAATAGCTAAAGCAATTGTTACCATCCACCTCTCGTGTCTCCCCTTTTCCTCATAATTTGTAAGCTTGCGAGCAGGGCCCTCACTCCTCTTGGTATCTATTTTGAACTGTGATTTCTGTTATGCTGTAATGTCTATTGTCTGTACAAATCCCCTCTATAATTTGTAAAGCGTTGCGGAATATGTTGGCGCTATATAAATAAAATTATTATTATTATTATTATTATTTGGGTTCAAAATTTGTTGATAGCAGATCCATTTTTCATTTCATGGAATGCTGCTACACTGAATTAATGTCCCTTTCACTTCACTTTTTAATGACTCCCGTTGGCCAGATTGGTCCAGGAGAGAAGTATTTTTTGGAAGAATAATGGTTTGTAACAAAATTGAGCACAATAATCTCCAATCAACGATAGAGGAAGTCAGTCAGATTTGTTTGTTGTTGAATCGCAGGGCAGTTTTACACTTGGCATTAATGAAAATGATATATCAATAATGGTATGTGCACAAAGATAAAGATTTTCATTTGTGCTACTCTTATGTTAAGTTTTTTCTTCTTTCATTACAGCCTTGACTAAAAATCTCTATGTTGATCTATGATACAGTATTTTAGGGAAGGCTAATATGTTCAAGAATCATATGCGGATGTAAATTATGTAAACTAGGCATTTCATTATAATCAAAAATAGAGAGAAAATGTGTTACTTTTAAACAATCCATATTAAAATAATAATAATAATCTTTAGTTTTATATAGCGCTAACATATTCCGCAGCACTTTACAGTTTGCACACATTATCATCACTGTCCCTGATGGGGCTCACAATCTAAATTCTCTATCAGTATGTCTTTGGAATGTGGGAGGAAACCGGAGTGCCCGGAGAAAACCCACGCAAACACAGGGAGAACATACAAACTCCTTGCAGATGTTGTTTGAACCCAGGACTCCAGCGCTGCAAGGCTGCAGTGCTATCCACTGTGCCACCATGTTTAAATGTATCCATCAAAAGACAATACCTCATACTACATTAAGGTAAAAAAAATTCCAATAATAGAAATAAAGGAAAGGACATTCACTTTAAACCAATGGGGTTTCAAACCTGAAGGTTTCTACCAATCAGCAGTGAGATATCACTGTGTGATAGGTGCACCAATAATAAGCTACTACTGTTGTTTGTCTTTCCATTCTATTCTGATTTTTGGAAGTGAGAACTAATATTAATAGTTGGGAATATCGTATGACTTCCCAGTCTGCAAAAATAGACTATCATGCAGCAGTTTTTAGCTTTAGCTTCATTCTGTATGTGGAGCACAGAAATTGCAAATGGTCTGGATTCTGCCAACGAATGATAAGGAATATGACACGGAACTTGAATTCTACGAAGTCCTTTGACCTTATTATCAGATTACAGCAGATTGTAAAGGAAATGCATCCTATAATAAATATAAATTAAGAAAAGTATATATGGAAGCCCCTAATATATAGTGTATGTGTAGTTGATCTACCAAGGGTAAACCCCAGATTATTCCATCCAGCGATGTAAATGTGCCTCTCACACTGAAAGCAGCCTAGAAAAGATTACTGTGTCATATGCCACAGCTTCGTGAAAAAAAAACTGAAAGACAGACATCTGTGGTTTGCAGATGTTCCGCTCACCTCTGACTCAAATGCCTGGGAGCATTACAATAAAATTAAAAAGAGCAGCTGTATGAAAGAAAGAAGAAATTTGTTGTCTAATAAAACAAATATTGCATACGTTACGCTCACAATCTTTGGTGTTTTATTATGTCTCGAGAAATATTTGAACAAAAGCATTATAGGAGCTTGATTCTTACCTATAGCTCCTTTCAGCACTAAATCAATGAAAGAAAGAATTGTGCTTTTAAAATGCATAACATATTTTACCTAGAGGACGAGGTATCAATGACAGTTTTGAACTGGCTAATGGTCAATTTATTGTCTACACAAATATGCCAAACGTTATCAGGATTAGGAACAAGATTAGCCATTGTGTCTAGCATGAATAACCTGACAATGGAAACATCTTGGCTTAGTAAGTATGGATTCCAGATGAAACGTGAATCTCGATTAATATGAAACACAATAACTGGATACTACACTAATAATTCATTCTTTGTGAAACAAGCCTGTCAGATGGGACATTTCTACCCAATGTTTACAGACCGGCAGCATTTAGGGTGATGGTTTACTTTAAACTCTGAAAACTTTCCCTGATGAACACATGTAATGTCCTAGAAGGCTATTATTAGCTAAATATATGTCAAAATGCCATCATTTTTGGATACAAAAAATGTGGAAATGTAAAAAAAACTAGCAAAGGTATTTTCATAGTAAGAAAAAAATTATGTAAATAATAAATAATATTTTAATAATTTAATTAAATGTTATTTAAATCACTGTGTATTTTTATTACATTTGTTATGTGAGTTTTACATTGTTATTATGAAAAATAATAATAATACTGTAGATTTTATGTAAGAAATATTACAAAGTTATTCAAATAATATTGAATTAATTATTATTGCTTTTTTTATACATATCAGTCTGTCATTTTCTGATTACACATTATTTTTAATGGATAAATAAAGAGCCACATTGATAATCGGCTTAAGGCACGTGAAATCTTGGTTCGTCGTTCATCAGTGTTTTGAATCAGAGTTTCATTGGTGTTTCCTCAGTGTGTCACTTTTCACCACCATAGGTCTCTGAACTAATCTCTCAATGTCTTCCCTCACGTAAACTCTGGTCCTCCCAAGACTCCTCCCGAATATCCCCATCCTCTGGAATTCTTTGACCCAACACGTCCGACTATCATCCATATTTGGATCCTTCAGATGGAACCTGAAAACCCATCTCTTCAGGAAAGCTTACAGCCTGCCCAGACCCCGCTGTCTCCTTCCCCACCATCCTGTAGAATGTAAGCTCGCAAGGGCAGTGTCTTCGCCCCTCTGTATCAGTCTGTCATTGCTTACTGTAAGTGATATCTGTAATTTGTTTGTAACCCTTTCTCATGTACAGCACCATGGAATCAACACCATGGAATCAATGGTACTATATAAATAAATAAATAAATAAATAATAATAATTAGAGTTTCATCAGTGATTTTCACATATGAAAAAATATATCAATTGCAAAGCTTCTCCTATTAATTACACTGTTAATCGTGGACAGGAGTTGAATTGCACACTGACGAAAATGTTTTGTTAGTGATATTCACAGAACCATAAACTTGAATGGTAAAGTTTGATCCATGACTCGGAGAAGAAACAGAAATATCCCCAGACACCCAATGCAGGCCTTGTATGTATCATCGTATGTGTGCACATTGTTGCTGATGTTCTACTTGCCCTGATTAAATACAATTTTTAAATAAAATAAAAGTTAATATGAGACGAAATGCAATGATACTTTAATGTTGCTTTAAGAAGTGTTCACAAAGTGGTAGAAATATATAAGTACCAATGCTATTCACAGGGTTATGCCATATTTGCATTAATTAATTCTTCTAGGATCACGCTAACCTTGGCCTTTGTCTATCTGAACACTATCAGCCATAACTTCTACAATATAAAATATGAAATTAGGAATATAGAATATGACTGTTTTTTCAACTTAAAGGGGTCCTGTCATGTTAATAAAAAATGCTATTAATTATTTATTATTATTATTATTATTATACATTTTTATAGCGCCATTTATTCCATGGCGCTTTACATGTGAATACGGGGCAAATATAGACAAATACATTAAACATGAGCAAATAACAAGGCACACGGGTACATAAGGAGGGAGGACCCTGCCCGCGAGGGCTCACAGTCTGCAGGAGATGGGTGATGAAACACTAGGAGAGGGTAGGGCAGGTTGCGCGGCGGTTCAGTAACTTCAGGATCACTGCAGGCTGTAGGCTTGTCAGAAGAGATGAGTCTTCAGGTTCTTTTTGAAGGTTTCTATGGTAGGCGAGAGTCTTGGATGTGGTTGTGGGAAGAAGAGATGAGAGGGGAGTAGAGAAGGAGGTCTTGAGAGGATCGGAGGTTGCGTGTAGGTAGGTACCGGGAGACCATGTCACAGATGTATGGAGGAGAAAGGTTGTGGATGGCTTTGTATGTCATTGTGAGGGTTTTGAACTGGAGTCTCTGGGTGATAGGAAGCCAGTGAAGGGCTTGACATAGGGGAGAGGCTGGGGAATAGTGGGGAGACAGGTAGATTAGTCGGGCAGCAGAGTGTAGGATGGATTGGAGCGGTGCCAGAGTGCTAGAGGGAAGTCCAGAGAGTAGGAGGTTGCAGTAGTTGAGGCGGGAGATGATAAGGGCATGCACTAGCGTTTTTGCGGTGTCGCGGACCAAGGAAAGCACGGATCCGGGAAATATTTTTGAGTTTGAGACGGCAGGAGGAGGCAAGGGCTTGGATATGTGGCTTGAAAGAGAGGGCAGAGTCGAGGATCACCCCGAGGCACCAGGCGTGTGGGACTGGGGAAAGAGAGCAGCCATTGACATTGATGGATAGGTCTGGTGGAGGGGTAGAGTGAGATGGGGGAAAGATGATGAATTCTGTTTTGTCCATGTTCAGTTGTAGAAAGCGAGCAGAAAAGAAGGCTGAAATAGCAGACAGACAGTGCGGGATTTTGGTAAGTAAGGAGGTGAAGTCAGGTCCGGATAGGTAGATCTGCGTGTCATCAGCGTAGAGATGGTACTGCATACCATGGGACTCTATGAGCTGTCCCAAGCCAAAAGTGTAGATGGAGAAGAGTAGGGGTCCTAGAACAGAGCCTTGAGGAACACCGACTGACAAGGGGTGAAGTGAGGAGGTGGTGTGGGGGAGGGAGACACTGAATGTTCGGTCTGTCAGATATGACGAGATCCAGGAAAGGGCCAAGTCTGTGATGCCAAGAGATGAGAGAATTTATATCAAAAGGGAGTGGTCCACAGTGTCAAAGGCAGAAGACAGGTCCAGGAGAAGGAGGACAGAGTAGTGTCGCTTGCTCCTGGCAGTTAGTAGGTCATTGGTGACTTTAGTTAGGGCAGTTTCAGTTGAGTGATGGGTACGGAAGCCTGATTGTAACCGATCAAAGAGGGAGCAGGAGGAGAGGTGGGAGGACAGTTCAAGATGGATGTGTTGCTCCAGCAATTTGGAGGCATAAGGGAGAAGAGATATCGGGCGATAGCTAGACACAGAGGATGGGTCGAGGGAGGGCTTTTTGAGGATGGGTGTGATCTTGGCATGCTTGAAGGATGAGGGGAAGACACCTGTTGTGAGTGAGAGGTTGAAGAGGTGCGTTAGGGTTGGGATGAAGAGTTAGGGATGAGGTGGGATGGGAGCGGGTCAAGCGTGCAGGTGGTGAGGTGTGATCTTGACAGGAGGGTGGAGAGCTGATCTTCTGTCATGGTGGAGAAGCTGGTTTTGGAGGAGCAGGGTTGAGCAGCTAAGAGGGGCAGTGGGTGCTGTGGGCCAAAGCTTTCTCTGATCGTATCGATCTTCTGTTTAAAGAAAGAGGCGAAGTCTTCAGCAGAAATGAGGGGGGAGGGAGGAGGTGCTGGGGGACGGAGTAGAGAATTGAAAGTGTTGAAAAGCTGTTTAGGGTTGTGAGTCATGGAGGATATGAGAGATGAGAAGTAAGTTTCTTTTGCGGCAGTGAGTGCAGACTTGAAGCTGGTGAGGGACTGCTTGTATGTAGTGAAGTGGTCGGCAGAGCGGGATTGCTTCCATCTCCGCTCAGCAATCCTGAAAGCGTCTTAATTCTTTGGTCAGGGTGGTCAGCCAGGGCTGCCTGTTAATTGTACGAGTTTTACTATGCATGAGCGGGGCGGCCAAATCGAGTGTTGCTGTTATTGTGCTGTTATAAAAAGTGGCAGCAGCATCTGTGTCATGAAGGGTGGCTATGTCTGTGAGAGGGAGAAGGGACTTCGAGAGTGATTGTAAGTTGAGATGTTTGAGATTTCTGCGAGGGAGTTTGTGGAGTGGGGGTTGCACATTAGGAGAGGAGAGGGAAGAGAATGTCAGTAGGTTGTGGTCAGACCGGGGGAGGGGTGTGTTAATGAGATTAGTAAGGGAGCAGAGGCGGGTGAAGATGAGGTCCAGCGTGTGGCCATCTTTGTGAGTGGCCTCAGAGGACCATTGAGTGAGGCTAAAGGAGGCAGTCAGTGATAGAAGTTTATAGGCAGCTGAGGTGGAAGTGTCAATGGGGATATTGAAATCACCCATGATGATAGTGGGGATGTCGACAGAGAGGAAATGAAGTAGCCAGGTGGTGAAGTGGTCGAGAAAGGTGGAGATGGCTAGTTCTGGGGGGCGGTAGATGACAGCCAGCTGGAGGTTGGAGGGGGAGTAGATGCGGACAGAGTGCACCTCAAACGAGGGAAGACTAGCGGAGGGTGGTAACGGGATTGGAGTGAAGGAGCAGGTGTCGGACAGGAGCAATCCAACTCCTCCACCACGTTTGTTGCTGGGGCGAGGGGTGTGAGAGAGGTGGAATCCGCCATAGGAGAGCGCAGCTGGAGAGGCAGAGTCAGAGGGGGTGAGCCAGGTTTCAGTGAGGCCGAGGAAGGAGAGTTTGTTGGTGATGAAGAGGTCATGGATAAATGTCAGTTTGTTGCAGATGGAGCGTGCGTTCCATAGTGCTCCAGGTAGGGGGAGCGGGGGAGTGGGGGCTGGATGAATGGGTATGAGGTTGTCATGGTTGGGAAAACGTGCGGAGGATCGTGGCAGGGGGTTAGAAATGAGTGTGGGGATGAGTAGGGGAGGGCCGGGATTTGGGGATATGTCACCAGCGATGAGGAGTAGCAGACAGAATATTAGAAGGTGGGAGCAGGATAGGACATAATCAGCATATATTCGGGTAATTTGCAGGCTAATAGTGCTCTGAAGCTGCCCAACACTCATAATGAGAGCCCCACTGCCGTAAGGAAATGAACTTTATGCCTCCTGGCAGCCTCCAGCTTTCAGCCATAGGGGTGGGCCTGCGTAGCCTGTCACTGCTCAGTGAATAGTGAGCAGCAGCTGTATCCATGCCCCGGCACTCACTGACAGCTGGCTCTCCAACTTCAATTCAAGCTAGAGGTGCATTGGGGCATGTCAATGGCCTCGGTCTGCTTTTTTCCCTGCATAACTGCAATCCTCCTCTCCTTGATCGACAGCTGTGGCCTCCATTATATCATATAAAACTCCGGAGAACAGATGGAAGTTTTGTATAAAAAGTGAAAAAAACTTTATTTTTACCAATACAAACAATGCACTGCAGTGGTCTTCTCAGCACTTGGTGAGACATGCTCTCCTGTTGTTTCTATGTTTAGGGCCACCCTGTTGGGCACATGTTACGGTTGCTAGCCTTATTTAACTGGTGTACCTGGATATGGACATTCCCTTGGGTTGTTACAAATGAGGGATTATGGTATAAAGATTATGGTGTCTATCAATGAGAGTAATATCGTTTGGGATACTATATAGGAGGGTTTGTCTGCACCATAAGTATTATACTGTTGTATTGATACAATGACACATTAACCCCTTCATGACCTTGGGATTTTCCATTTTTCCATGTTCGTGTTTCGCTCCCCTCATTCCCAGAGCCATAACTTTTTTATTTTTTGCGTCAATTTGGCCATGTGAGGGCTTATTTTTTGCGGGATGAGTTGTACTTTTGAACTACATAATTGGTTTTACCATGTTGTGTACTAGAAAACGGGAAAAAAATTCCAAGTGCGGTGAAATTGCAAAAAAAGTGCAATCCCACACTTGTTTTTTGCTTGGCTTTTTTGCTAGGTTCACTAAATGCTAAAACTGACCTGCCATTATGATTCTCCAGTTCATTACGAGTCCATAGACATCTAACATGACAAGGTTAATTTTTGTCTAAGTGGTGAAAAAAAATTACAAACTTTGCTAAAAAAAAAAAAAATAAATTGTGCCATTTTCCGATACTCATAGCGTCTCCATTTTTCGTGATCTGGGGTTGGATGAGAGCTTATTTTTTGCATGCCGAGCTGACATTTTTAATGATAGCATTTTGGTGCAGATAAGTTCTTTTGATCGCCTGTTATTGCATTTTAATTCAATGTCGCGGCGACAAAAAAAAAACGTAATTCTGGCGTTTTTAATTTTTTTCTCGCTGCTCCGTTTAGCGATCAGGTTAATGCTTTTTTTATTGATAGATCGGGCGATTCTGAATGCAGTGATACCAAATATGTGTAGGTTCGATTTTTTTTTAATTGATTTATTTTGAATGGGGCGAAAGGGGGGTGATTTAAACTTTGATATTTTTTTTATTTTTTTACATTTTTCTTACTTTTTTTTTACTTTTGCCATGCTTCAATAGCCTCCATGGGAGGCTAGAAGCAGGTACAACGCGATTGCCTCTGCTACATAGCAGCGATCTTATGTTCGCTATGTAGCAGAAAATCAGGTGTGCTGTGAGCGCTGACCACAGGGTGGTGCTCAGAGCTACCGGAGATCAGTAACCATAGAGGTCTCAAGGACCTCTATGGTTACTATTCAGAAGCATCGCCAACCTCCGATCATGTGACGGGGGTTGGCGATGCGATCATTTCCGGCCGCATGCGGTTGTTAAATGCCGCTGTCTGCGCTTGACAGCAGCATTTAACTAGTTAATAGGCGCGGGCACATCGTGATTCTGCCCACGCCTATTACGGGCACATGTCAGCTGTTCAAAACAGCTGACGTCCCAGCTTTGATGCGGGCTCACCGCCGGAGCCCGCATCAAAGCGGGGCTTCTGACCTCGGACGTACTATCCCGTCCGAGGTCAGAAAGGGGTTAATCATTGTGAAGAAGACCATTTATATCTGGTGTCTTTTGTTGTCAGCACTTTCATTATCTTGCTTGTGCTTTTTTAAGAATTGTTTGCATTGGTAAAAATAAAGTTTTTTCACTTTTTATACAAAACTTCCATCTGTTCTCCAGAGTTTTATATAGCTAAATTATGGAGGTATATGTTATTATTCACTGACTAATAGGGGTCACAAAATGAATCTGGAAATTTCTATATTAACTCCATTATATCATGTGGTGGCTGCATTTGTTCGCACATGAGAGCATACTGCATCTGCACCGGTCAAGGCTCTAATAACAGAAGACTATAGTTTCAGGCCCGTCAATAACAATGTAACAGAGACCAGAATTGTCAATAAGTGAGGGTAGAGTGGCTTTGGTAGGTGAGTAACAAAGATTGAAGATGCAGTTCAAATGCATTCACTTTGGCCCAATACACTAGCAATCTGATAGGCAAATACCTTCCATGCTACATATTCCATTGTTATTGGCATATTGAATCTCCGCAAAAAGGTAACATTTTTATTGGAGGACAACCGCCTACACAGCTATGCCACTAACTCTTCAAAATTATATAAGCAGACATTTTACACATTTGTATATCTTCAGTCATTAAAGGGAACCTATCATGCCCTGAAATGCTATTAACTTGCAGATATGGAATTAACCCCTTAGTGACCGGGCTCCTTTTTTAAAGTCTGACATGTGTCACTTTATGTAGCAATAACTCTGGAATCCTTCAATTTATGCCATAGAGTTTGTGAAAGTTTTTTCATGACAAATTATACATTATAGTAATGGAAAATATAAGTTGATATGTTTTCTGTTTATTTATAAAAAAAAAATCATATATTTAACAAAAAAATATTTCAAAAATTGCAATTTTCAAACTTTGAATGATTATCTCTTTAATCCAGATAGACCGCATAAGACAATAATAAATCACATTTCCCTCATGTCTGCTTCACAAGAGCACCTTTTTAAAATGATGCTTTAATTTGTTAGCATTTTAGAAGGTTTAATAATGTAGCAATAATTTTTCATTTCTTCAAGAAAACTTACAAAAAGTTATTTTTATGAGGACCTATTCAGTTTTGAAGTGACTTTGGGGGTCCTGTAAATTAGAAACCCCCAGAAGTGATACCAATTTAAAAACTGCACATCCCAAAGTATTCAAAATTGCTTTCAATGTGGCATAACATGAATGAAAAACTTTAGTTTTGCCACCTAAATGTTGCTAACTTTTGAACAGACCACTATAACCGGCAGACTCTAAGACTGTTTTTTGGCCATGAACTGCCATGGCAGCCATCAGGACCACACAATCATGCTCTCAGGGTACCATTGGTGTTAACGAGGAGCACCAAAATCTGTTAGCCATCTAGATATAGTCACTATTGACAGCAGCATTTAAGGGGTTAAAGAGCTATAATTGATGCTAATAATGATAATGGCTTGAAAAAGTTGACAGCAAGTGAGCAAGTTGTCAGCAATAGTGTACAACTGACATCGACAGGGTTGTTACCCATCGGGGAATGCTAGTCTCTTGTATCGCAGGTCAGCAAAATGACATATTGGTGCTCATTAAGGGGTTAATGTGCAGGTTAATATCATAGTAAAGATGCGCGGCAACCATACTTTAAATCCTGCTACTGGAGGAAAATGAACCCGATGCTGCTTCAGTCAACACTCCGTTCACAGTAATCAGCAACTGTATCAATGCCCTGGCACTGCCTGATAGTGCAAAGCCAGCAGCCACTCACTATGTACTGAGCGCAACTAAAGCCTCATCGGTAGAGCCTCTATGACTGAAAGCTGGAAGCTGCCGGGAGGAATGAAGTTCATTTCCTCCCAATAGCCAGGTTTTTAGTGCGCAGCTACGCAACCATAACACATTATCAAACTGCAGATCAACCCTGTATCTGCAGGTTAATAGAATTTTTTTACATGACGATTCCCTTTAAAAGCAATTTAAAGGGAATGTGTCACCCCCAAAATCGAAGGTGAGCTAAGCCCACCAGCATCAGGGGTTTATCTACAGCATTCTGTAATCCTGTAGATAAGCCCCCTATGTATCCTAAAAGATGAGAAAAAGAGGTTAGATTATACTCACCCAGGGGCGGTCCTTTTCCGATGTGCAACGCGGTCCAGTCCGGGGCCTCACATCTTCCTACGATGAAGTCCTCTTCTTGTCTTTACGCTGCTGCTCCAGCGCAGGCGTACTTTGTCTTCCCTGTTGAGGGCAGAGCAAAGTACTGCAGTGCTCAGGCGCCGGCAAAGGTCAGAGAGGCCCAGTGCATGCGCACTGCAGTACTTTGCTCTGCCCTCAACAGGGCAGACAAAGTACGCCTGCGCTGGAGCAGCAGCGTGAAGACAAGAAGAGGACGTCATCTGATGAAGATAGGAGGTTTCGGACCAAGACCGCGACGCCCAATGGACCGGACCACCCGCCCAGGTGAGTATAATCTAACCTCTTTTTCTCATCTTTTAGGATACATCGGGGGCTTATCTACAGCATTCCAGAATGCTGTAGACAAGCCCCTGATGCTGGTGGGCTTAGCTCACCTTCGATTTTGGGGGTGACATGTTCCCTTTAATGAACTTTATTTACTATTAAATCTTTTTATTTTTGTTTTGCAATGTTCTATAGTTTGTTCATAATAAAATAGAGGCGTCCTTAAAAATTGTATTGCCATGGCAAATATTCAGCAGATCATGAACTTAAAGAAAATAGGTCCCTCTGCTTTCAGACTTCAGAATTACCTGGTTTTTTTTTAACTACTTTGCAGTTTTATTCTCCCTGAGCCCAATGGTTGTGTTATAATAATCATCATCAATCAGCAAACTCATATGTCCTTGAGACTGAGCAGAAAATCTGAGACTAAACAATAAAAGAACATTTGAGTAGAATAAAAAGCAAAGGAGCTGGGGAAAGAAACATGATTGAAAAAAGAAAATAAACTGAAGTTGATTCGCTAATGGAATTATATCTAGGCTTTAAATGACAGCCAGATATTAAAAAAGACAGAACTGCTTATGGATTTGTGAGGTCAAACAATGAAAGAGTAAAGTATATTACCACCAGTGCCTGATAAAATCAGACAGGCAGGTATGAGGATAACTTAGTTATATCTGTCTATGAATTCTATTGTATTCTCAATACATCCTCTTCTTCTACAGGATTGCACATCGTGTCCTCAGATCTAAAGGATTCTTTTTCTCCTGTGACAGCAGTTTATCTGGAAATCTTGCAGTCCTTGTATAGCAACATTGTCATCTTATGTATTTTCTAGTGTAATAACACCAATAAGGTAACCCCTGGCAAGGCACTGAGGATTAGCAGCACAATACTGCTGTGTTGTGTAAAATAGATTTACGGACAAAACAGAGACAAACATACATCCCATAGTGCTGCTTTCACTAAAATGTTTCCTAGTCTGTGACTTATACAATAGCGGAGACACAGTGTTTGGGCTTACTTCTCTACAAATTGATGCAACTATCTATTACTGTCTGTCTAACCCATGTGGAATTAAACAACTCTACTGAAAATGGTCTTATTGCTCTGCATCACGTAAACAATAGTTCTTTGCATTGTTAATCAGCCATATTAGGAAATGTAATGAATTCTTCACAAATAGAATTTTGTATTTATTGTTGTAACATTTCTTTTTAGCCTTAATGAAATGAAAAATTGTGATTTATATTGCGCTTGAAAATGTTCTTACAACACATGAACAATGTAACATTTGAATAGGACTACATTTACTGCTTCCTTGAAATATCTCAAAGGGAACCTGTTACCCCCCCAGGCGTTTGTAACTAAAAGAGCCACCTTGTGCAGCACTAATGCTGCATTCTGACAAGGTGGCTCTTTTCGTTATTGGTAGTGTTGAGCGATACCGTCTGATATTTGAAAGTATCGGTATCGGATGGTATCGGCCGATATCCGAAAAATATCGGATATCGCCGATACCGATATCCGATACCAATACAAGTCAATGGGACACAAATATCAGAAGGTATCCTCTATGTTTCCCAGGGTCTGAAGGAGAGGAGACTCTCCTTCAGGCCCTGGGATCCATATTCATGTGTAAAATAAAGAATAAAAATAAAAAATATTGATATACTTACCCTCGGATGCGCCCTGGTTGTCACCGCTGCAACCGCCATGCTTCCCTTTCTAAGAATGAGCGTGTTAAGGACCTTTGATGACGTCGCGGCTTGTGATTGGTCGCTGAGCGGTCATGCGACCGCTCACACGACCTATCACAAGCCGCGACGTCATCGAAGGTCATTAACGAGCTCATTCTTAGGAACGGAAGCATGGCGGTTGCAGCGGTGACAACCAGGGCGTGTCCGAGGGTAAGTATATCAATATTTTTTATTTTTATTCTTTATTTTACACATGAATCTTAATCCCGATACTGATTCCCGATATCACAAAAATATCGGAACTCGGTATCGGAATTCCGATGCCGCAAATATCGGCCGATACCCGATACTTGCGGTATCGGAATGCTCAACACTATTTATTGGTGCTGTATCTTCAGAAATTATCCATTTTATAATTTGTCCCAAATACCTTGAATCAGTCCTGGAGGCAGGTCTTTCCCCCCTGCTGCAAACGCAGCATCGCCGTCACTTATGTCCTCTTGTCGCCAGGCACCGCCTCCTCAGTGTGATTTTCAAATGAGCCGGTGCCTGCGCTCTTTTCTCATGCCTTGGACATGCACAGTGAGCGCTGCCCATCCTCTGTCCTCATTTGCAGTCTAGCTGACTGTGCCTGTGCGGCCGCCCTGCCCGAGATCCCACCCCGCAGTGTCTTCTGATTTATTCTCACTGCGGGGCTGGGATTCATGGGCATGCGCAGTGCATATCTAACTCATCTCCCTCCGCCTTCTTCAGACTGTGTGGAGTCTGCTGATCCCTAATCGCCGTGACATGCAATTAGCAAGTAGACATGGGCAAATAAATTCTAAATTTTACAGAACTCCACAATCACCAAATAGATTTTTTGTTAGTTGCTTGCACTTGAACAAAATGGCGGCTGCCGGTCACCATTTTCTAAACTGTTAAAGGCCATCAAAGGGATAAATAATGAAAAAGAAAATCCTTATACTCAACGTATTGCTCACCTGGTCACTATATGTCACCTAAAGGATCCTTGTACCACCTTCAGATTGCTACCTCTCCTGCTGAAAATCATGGGATTCCACTCAAGCTTGAGAAACATCTTGGCATCAATGATGTTATGTTGCAAGGATCAGTGACAGTGAGAAGTGGTGGAGATCGAGAAGTGAGTGGTAAGGTTGATATAAGGATTTTTTTTATTTTTTTAAATCTCACATTTATTATGCTCTAGGCTCTGGAACTTCCCCATCTCATAGCATAATTGCAAACTTTATTGTTTTGTTTTTTCCAGGAAAAATTGGGTCAACAGATGAATTTGAATTTTGCAAGATCTGCTATTAGTATATGTATGTAAAAAAATGTACATTCATTGCATTGGGTTGTTTTTTTACAAAAACAGTCTAAAAATATTTGCATCATTTCAATACTTATGGTATCCGCCAACTATGCACTCTAATTTTAAAGTATCTATGATAAAGATATGAACCATAATGTAATCCAATTTGAGTTGCAAAATTGATTTTGCTACCCTTATGTAATGTCAGTTTGAAAGGCGGATATTTTAATAAATTGGTCTTTGATATATGTCATTGAAGAAAATGTGTTTAATAAACACAGACATTGCAATGACATAGAATTATAATTAGTTAGGGGTCATTTCTGTGTGTAGAATATATTAATAGCTATCTTTAGAAATCAAACCCTGCTCCTTCCCAAAGATGATATCTCATGATTGTCTCACCAGGAACTGGTAAAATGGTGAACAGGAAATTGAAACTGTTATTATACAGGAAATAATCACATGCTGTCAATTTCTAGAGAAAGAAACATATGTTCCAACTTACTGTCACCATCATACCTATCTGATCTAATATATAAAGAGAGCAAAATTACAAGAGCCATTTTTTGTAATATCAGCTGAGGGTCTTGCATGCACTGCCACTGTGAGGAGAAAAAAACCTTTCAGCCTCATAAAAGATAGTTTAGCACAGGATATCAGATGGAACAGATGTCCAATAATAATTTCAAAGAAAAGAACGTTCACAATTGAAAAAGTAAAAGAAAAAAAACTACTCTGAAACAATCACTTAAAAGATTCTCTATCTCAGCCATGTTTGTACTAAGGCTTAGCATTCAGAAGATTTAAGAATTTAATCCCCTTAATGCTCTGCACACTTCAATGTTAACATTAATAAACATTTGACATACGGCATATGACTTTAAGTACAATTAATTGATTGAAAAGGAAATAAAGCTTTCAGAAATTAATGCTTTTATCATTGGAGTTCATTCTGTTTACTTTACAGATCATTCACTAAAAGAAGGGATATAAATATATTTATTATGCCATTATTAGCGTTGGTTTTGCTACAATGCACAAATGGAATTGAGAGGATTTATTAAGAAAGTGATGTAATTCATAGATTTAGTTTGATTATTTTTTAAAAGGGTTTGCCCATTTAAGGAACTTATTTACGGGTTAAATAATTACAGAAAATATAATCATTGCATTTACATTAATTGACTTTTATTAATATTATTTAACTTGAGATTACTTTGTGGCTTATAAAAATGGGTATGCTCCAAACAGCAAGTGGAAGAAATTAAAACTTGCCCACTGAACCTATGTGGAGGTACACAAAATTCTACAATTCTGCTAAATAGAGGTATGGATGCATTTGAGCTGTTTTTCCATAAGAATTCAGAGTGCTCTTCATTTTTAAAAGCTCCTCTACTGTCCATTCTAGACTTTCACAAAAATGCTACTGGGGTTCAGTCTAATGATGGAGAATCCTGTCAGAAACCCATAGGAAATGCCCATCAACATGCTTGCTTCAAAGAGGCCTCCAGCGAGCTTAGTGCTTAGATAGTGCTAGTCTTGTTTGCCAATTCCTCCAAGAGATCTTCCATTATTGCAGGAGCTGCTGAGAAGTTATTAGAGACTATGACAATATCATAGTTTAGAGCTAGTTTAGAGCTATGCAAGGGAGCTTTCTAAGAAAGTTTAGCCCCATAATATGGCATCTGATGGAACAGGTCACAATCCTTTTTCTCTCTGATGTATATAAAATGCAGAGCTATTTTATTTATTTACTTGCCTTCTTGTGAATTGTAGATAACACTAGGGTTACCTGTGATATAGTTTCCCTGACAAACAATGTAGTATATATAAAGGTAAAAGTGTTTTTCTTGGAACCTGTTGATCTCATTGTTTTCGCTATTTAACAAATGAGTATGAGAAATTTCCACCTGGAGAGAACTAGACTTAATGTTTGTGTTAGGTTTAGGATTCATATTAAGGAACTATTTTTGTTCATTTATAGAACTGTGAAAACATTATTGACCTACTCTCACTCATTTTAGAATCTGCTGCAATCAAAATGGCAAACCCATATACTCACAAAGGTAAAAAAGAAAAGCACGGCAGGTTAGCCAGCTCCAGGAAACTTATTAAACCATGCATAGAGAGCATGGTCTAAAGCTGGTTTCAGACCTGCGTACCTGTGTGCTGCGGATGGCAGCATACTTCCTCCTTTGCCTTTAGGTGCGGGCGCCGCACACCTTAAATCACTGCATGCGGACACATCCACATACAACGCATGTCTCTGCGTACCCAATGTTAAAGATAGGTACGCAGGGAAACGCTGGACGCAGCCAGCAGTAGGCGGAGCTTCACGGAGGAAGCAAGGAGGAAGTACAGTGCAATCCGCAGCGCACAGGAAAGCAAGTCTGAAACCAACCTGACAGGTATAGTGCATTGAACCAGTGACCAGACTAATGAAAATTAAAAGTAAAAGTTAAAAGGTAAATAAAAACAGAAAAAAATGTTTTTAAAAACTCATAAAATAAACACACACAAAAAAGAAAAATTATTACACAAAAAATGTGTATTTTTGTGTAAAAAAGAAACAAAATAAAAACATATCTGGTATCGCCAAGACCGGACCTATAAAACTGTCATACTATTTAACCTCTTAAGTGGGCTCCATAAAGAAAAATAATAAACAACATGACAAACTTTGATTTTACCTCTAAAATATACCTAAAAATGGTACCAATAAAAACGTTAACTCGTCCCTCAAAAAAACTTTACATTACTCTGTAGAAAAATTATAGTTCTCAAAATATGGCGATACAAAAACTTTGTTTTGCAAAAAAATGTGTCTTTTAGTGTGTCATAACATAAAAAAAATATAAAATGGTAATCTCTGTAATTGCACCAACCTGAACAATAAGGCTATGTGCACACGATGCGTTGTTGTTACATTTTTATTGCACGCATAAATTGCCCAAAAATGCAATGGAATACTTATGCATGGTAATGCAATGACTGCAGCATGTCAATTCTTTTTGCATTTCTGCAGTGTTTTTGACTCATTGACTTCATTGTCAGTCAATTCTGCAGCAAAAATGCAGATGTAAAAAGGTTTGCATATTTGCTGCTTATTTGATGCAGATTTGCTGCCAGAAACGCTGCAAATTGTCAAAAGAAATGATGTCAGAAGGAGGCAGAGTGTGTGGGCAGAGAATGTGTGTGTGTCTCTGTGTGTAGGCTGAGAATATGTGTGTGTCAGGGTGTGGGTGGAGAATGTGTGTGTATGTCTCTGTGTGTGAGTGGAGAATGTGTATGTGTGCCCCTGTGTGGGTGGAGAACATGTGTGTCTCTGTGTGTGGGTGGAGAGTGTGTGTGTGTCTCTGTTTATGGCCAGAGAATGTGTGTGTGTGTCTCTGTTTGTGGCCAGAGAATGTGTGTGTGTGTGTCTCTGTGTGTAGGTGGAGAATGTGTGTGTGTCTCTGTTTGTGGCCAGAGAATGTGTATGTGTGTCTCTGTGTGTGGGCAGAGAATGTGTGTGTTTGTCTCTGTGTGTGTGGGCAGAGAATGTGTGTGCATGTCACTGTGTGTGGGTGGAGAATGTGTGTCTCTCTGTGTGTGGGCTGAGAATATGTGCATGTGCCTGTGCGTGTCTGTCTGTGTGGGCCTGTGTGTGTTTACCCATTCTTTGTCACATATAACAGAAACAAAATGAGCGGATGATGGGAGAACAGTCTCATCATCCGGTGCCTGTGTTCAAATGTAAAGAAAATAAAAACATTTACATAAATTCATAATTGACGCCTCTCCATTATTAATCTGGCTTAATGTCACCTTACAATAGCAAGGTGACATTAACCCTTCATTACCCCATATCCCACCGCTACACGGGAGTGGGAAGAGAGTGGCCAAGTGCCAGAATAGGCGCATCTTCCAGATGTGCCTTTTCTGGGGTGGCTGGGGGCAGATGTTCTTAGCCAGGGGGGCCAATAACCATGGTCCCTCTCTAGGCTATTACTATCTGCCCTCAGTCACTGGCTTTACCACTCTGGGGGAGAAAATTGCGCGGGAGCCCACGCCAATTTTTTCCGCAATTTAACCCTTAAATTTAATAGCTACAGCGCCCAAATTCTGCACATACATACTACTAATATTAGTAGTGTGTAATATGCAAAATAATGGGAATATGACATGGTTTACTGTATGTAAACCATGTCTCATATCATGTCGGGTTTAGGAAGGAGAAATGAAAAGCCAGCAATTGAATTACCGGCTTTTCTGCTATATCGCGCTGAAGTAAATATAAATATATATATATATATATGTGTCTCAAAGACATATATATATATATATACAGTGGGGCAAAAAAGTATTTGGTCAGTCAGCAATAGTGCAAGTTCCACCGCTTAAAAAGATGAGAGGCGTCTGTAATTTACATCATAGGTAGACCTCAACTATGGGAGACAAACTGAGGGAAAAAAATCCAGAAAATCACATTGTCTGTTTTTTTATCATTTTTTTTGCATATTATGGTGGAAAATAAGTATTTGGTCAGAAACAAACAATCAAGATTTCTGGCTCTCACAGACCTGTAACTTCTTCTTTAAGAGTCTCCTCTTTCCTCCACTCATTACCTGTAGTAATGGCACCTGTTTAAACTTGTTATCAGTATAAAAAGACACCTGTGCACACCCTCAAACAGTCTGACTCCAAACTCCACTATGGTGAAGACCAAAGAGCTGTCAAAGGACACCAGAAACAAAATTGTAGCCCTGCACCAGGCTGGGAAGACTGAATCTGCAATAGCCAACCAGCTTGGACTGAAGAAATCAACAGTGGGAGCAATAACTAGAAAATGGAAGACATACAAGACCACTGATAATCTCCCTCGATCTGGGGCTCCACGCAAAATCCCACCCCGTGGAGTCAGAATGATCACAAGAACGGTGAGCAAAAATCCCAGAACCACGCGGGGGGACCTAGTGAATGAACTGCAGAGAGCTGGGACCAATGTAACAAGGCCTAACATAAGTAACACACTACGCCACCATGGACTCAGATCCTGCAGTGCCAGACGTGTCCCACTGCTTAAGCCAGTACATGTCCGGGCCCGTCTGAAGTTTGCTAGAGAGCATTTGGTTGATCCAGAGGAGTTTTGGGAGAATGTCCTATGGTCTGATGAAACCAAACTGGAACTGTTTGGTAGAAACACAACTTGTCGTGTTTGGAGGAAAAAGAATACTGAGTTGCATCCATCAAACACCATACCTACTGTAAAGCATGGTGGTGGAAACATCATGCTTTGGGGCTGTTTCTCTGCAAAGGGACCAGGACGACTGATCCAGGTACATGAAAGAATGAATGGGGCCATGTATCGTGAGATTTTGAGTGCAAACCTCCTTCCATCAGCAAGGGCATTGAAGATGAAACGTGGCTGGGTCTTTCAACATGACAATGATCCAAAGCACACCGCCAGGGCAACAAAGGAGTGGCTTCGTAAGAAGCATTTCAAGGTCCTGGAGTGGCCTAGCCAGTCTCCAGATCTCAACCCTATAGAAAACCTTTGGAGGAAGTTGAAAGTCCGTGTTGCCAAGCGAAAAGCCAAAAACATCACTGCTCTAGAGGAGATCTGCATGGAGGAATGGGCCAACATACCAACAACAGTGTGTGGCAACCTTGTGAAGACTTACAGAAAACGTTTGACCTCTGTCATTGCCAACAAAGGATATATTACAAAGTATTGAGATGAAATTTTGTTTCTGACCAAATACTTATTTTCCACCATAATATGCAAATAAAATGTTAAAAAAACAGACAATGTGATTTTCTGGATTTTTTTTTCTCAGTTTGTCTCCCATAGTTGAGGTCTACCTATGATGTAAATTACAGATGCCTCTCATCTTTTTAAGTGGTGGAACTAGCACTATTGCTGACTGACTAAATACTTTTTTGCCCCACTGTATATATATATATATATAGACAGTACATATGTTTTTATGATTTTTTGAGCACATGGATCCATTGTATGTCCGTATGTCGGTTTTGCAAGCCTGCGAGAAAATCTCGCAGTACGGATGCCATACAGATTACATATTTCCCATTGATTTGCATTGGGTTTCGTGTTTCGGTCGATCCCCGACCCCGACTTTTCACGATAATCGGCCGATTTCACTCGACTCGACTTTTGAGAAAGTCGGGTTTCGCGAAACCCGACTCGACCTTAAAAAAGTAAAAGTCGCTCAACCCTATTGGTAATGTCATACGTGAGAGTACTGGAGCTGATGAGCCATTCAGTAATTATGGAAGAAGCAGGGGAGATTCCAGCACATCCATCCAGTTTAAATAACATTTCTTTTTTAAAGCCTGATGAAGGGACCTGTGTAGTCTTGAAAGCTTGCAATTTGTCACCATCTATTCAGTTAGCCATTAAAAGTTATCAACCACTGAGGACTCTCACGTCTAAAAACTTTTTTATTTGAACATTTTAAAAAACAATTTTAAAAATGATAGAGAATCTCTCTGCCTGATGAATTTCTGGTGCACCATGGTGCCCTTAGTTCAACTGACTGTAAGGAAGCACAGATGGGTGTGTCTGAAGAGCTGTTCACACATTCTATGCCATGTTCATCAGAAGTGTGTGCAAAAGCTTCGCAGAGTCAAGAGGAAGAAATCTGCACCAATGCCCAGGAAGAAGTATGGCCTGAACAGCATCCTGACCCTCATCATCAGATGTTAACCCCTGGGGGAGGTGATCCTGATGAGACTCAGATATCTGAGGCTCACGCTGACTGTACTATGCTATCAGGGCAAGAAGATGTGGAGGGTGACTCCAATGGCGAGGAATGTGATAACACAGAGGATGATGATGATGATGATGAAGTGTTAGATCCAAGTTGGCGTGAACAAAGAGGCACACAGCTGAGTAGGTCATCTAAGGAGGAAGATGAGGAGGTTACGTTGTGCCATCTGTCACAGACAAATGATGCAGCCATAACGAGCGGTGCATTCTCATCCACAACTGTGCCTCTGACCAGCATCAGCCACTGGTCTGCAGCTCACAGGGGTGGCAAGAGTTGCCTAGCCTGGGCCTTTTTTGACATTGCAAAGGATGCGTCAACTCACGTAATCTGCCAAATTTACAAAAAAACCTGAGTAGAGGTAAAAAGTGCAATAATTTGACTCATACATGTATGAACCTTCACATGCGCAATCACCATTCGATACTGTGGGAATCCCATTGCGCAAAAAAGTGGACCAGCGGACATCAACCAAAATCAGCTGCCACATCAATTGCATCTGCTGCTTCTTCCTCCTCTTTTGTTGAGATGCAAGTCTTTGACCGCAGAACCTTGGGTTCTTTCCCCTATCGAGTCTTGCTGATTGTGGTGCCGCCTTCAGCTGTAATGGAAGCGGACATGCCTGCTGTTTTTTACCTATCTCAGAGAACGAACACACCACAAGTTTCTCAATCCACAGTAACATCTCAGCCTGCACCTCTCTCATGGTCTAGCAGTTTGCCCGGTTCACCATACTCAGCCCTCTCAGAGAACTACAGCCAGCCCACAGTTCCGCAGTTGTGGTCATAGAAAAGATTGTTTTCTCCTACGCATGACAAAGCTAAGAGTTTGAACTCCACCATCTCCAATTTGTTGGCCATGGAAATGCTGCCTCTCCGCTTGGTGGATGGATACTAATGGTTTCCGAAAGCTGATGGCAGTCGCAGTTCCGCTTCCGCAGTACTAATTACCCAGTCACCATTACTTTTGTAAGAAAGCTGTGCTTGCGCTATACCAGCATGTAGCAGACAACATCACCTGTTCCTTGAGAAAATCTCTGTCTGCCAGGGTGAATTTCACCACAGACACTTGGACGAGTAAGCATGGAAAATTGTGTTACATCTCACTGACTGGCACTCTATGACTCTGGCGGCTGGATGACAGGCGCTGCTCCACAGGTCTTAGAATCCCCAAGGCTTGCAGGCCAAACCTGTACATTTAACTCTTCCTCCACTGCTTCTGTCTCCTCTATCTCCTCTAGGGCCTCTACCTGTGCCCTCAACCTCTGCCTTCAGGAGACACGCATTCCAACAGTGCATAGCAAACTTCCACCACCTCTGCACTGCGCAGCCTTGCCTCACTACACTCATTCAGTCTTAAAATTGATGTGACTTGGAGATAGCAGTCATACAGGGTAGGGCAGCATGGTGGCTTTGTGGTTAGCACTGCAGTCCTGGAGTCCTGGGTTCAAATCCCATCAAGGACAACATCTGCAAGGAGTTTGTTCTCACTTGTTTGCGTGGGTGTCCTCCAGGTACTTCGGTTTCCACCCACATTCAAAAGACATACTGAAAGGGAATTTAGATTGTGAGCCCAATCGGGGACAGCAATGATAATGTATGCAAACTGCAAAGCGTTGAGGAATATGTCAGCGCTATATAAAAATAAAGATTATTTTATTATTACTATTATTCAACAACTGAAGAGTTGTGGACAGCTCTCCAGGCTGAATTTGATCAATTGCTGTCTCCACTGAACCTGCATCTAGGGAAGGGCGTGTCTGATAATGGTACGAACCTGGTGGGGTGAGGCAAGCTCACACACGTTCCTTGTATGGCTCACATTCTCAACCTGGCGGTACAGCATTTCCTCAGCCACTATCCTGGTCTGGGTGACCTGATCCAGAAAGCACATAAGCTGTGTGCTCATTACTGCCATTCCCACCTCTCTGCTCATTGATTTGCATCGATACAGAGGTCTTTGTCCTTACCAGTTAACAGGTTGATGTGCGATGTGCCGACACAGAGGAATTCCATTGTGCACATGTTGCTGCAACTGTGGCAGCAGCAGCCAGTCTTGACACATTAAGGCATGTCGTATAGCCTGGGCCAATGCAGCACAGAGGTGGCGCATATCACGTTTACAGAGTGGGCACAGATTAAGGACCTCTGCACCCTTCTGCACCCTTCGCTCAGCGACCAAACACAAGCCGCGACGTCATCGAAGGCCCTTTACGCGCTCTATCTTCGGAACGAAAGCAAGGCGGTTGCAGCCGTGACGACCAGGGCGCGTCAGAGGGTAAGTATATCAATATTTTTTATTTTTATTCTTTATTTTACACATTAATCTTAATCCCTATACCGATTCCCAATATCACAAAAATATCGGAACTCGGTATCGGAATTCCGATACCGCAAATATCGGCCAATACCCGATACTTGTGGTATCGGAATGCTCAACACTACTAAAGAAGCAATGAAATGGTGTGGCGTACAGTCTCAAGATATTCCAGGGCAAGGAGAAAGAAAACGAAAGCATTGTTTCATTTGTCCAAGAAACTTAGATAGGATAACTGAGTGATATTGTACCACTTATGGGGAAAATGTCTGTAAAGAACATTCTACAGAAAAGATAACTTGTGAAAATTGTTTGGAAGACCAATAAAATTGAAAGGAAAAAGTTAGAAAAGAAATGTAGCTGCAGCTAGTTTACTCTAGATTTATATACTTTTATGTGTTTTTCATATCTGTTACATATCTGTAAAAGGCCACTGTTACTTAAAAGTGTAGGTTTGTGACGTCACGCATGCTAGGGTTAAGATAAACAAGTTATGGATCTTCAAGGACTTTTGCACTCCAATCGCAGATTGTACAGACTAGGTGATAGCGCATTTTTTAGTGTGATGCATTAATGTCACATAACTGCACTCTGTGATATCTTTAGTGTCGCTTCTGTGGCTGCTGCCGCTGATGTTAACACAAATTTGTGGAAATGTGAACTGTCTTAGTTAGTCTACATCTGCTGTGTTAGCTGTAGTGGAAGACGTGTCGGTCCCAATTATACTATTTCTATTCTTGTGAAAGTTATTCCACTTCGGTGGTGTCAGACCCTCATTTTTTTAAATGTGAACACACCAAGTTGGGTGACCATCTGCTGTATTGGGTGTAATGAAAGACCTGTTGGTCCCTATTCCACTATTTCTAAAGTGATGAAATTGATATCACTTTGATGGTGTCTGCCAATATTTTTGGGAAATGTGAACACTCATGGTTGAGTGTCCATCTTCTGTATTGGGTGTGGTGAAAGACCTGTCAGTCCCTATTCTAAAATTTCTACTGTGGTGAAGTTGATGCCACTTCTGTGGTGTAAGGTCCTCATTTCTTTAAATGTGAACACTCCTTGTAGGGTGTCCATCTGCTGGATTGGGAGTAGAGAAAGACCTGTTTGTCCCTATTCTACTATTTCTACGGTGGTGAAATTGATGCCAGTTCTGTGGTTTAAGGCCCTGCCAATAATTTTGGGAAATGTGAACACTTTTGGTTACTCCTTCATGCGTGTTGCCTATAGCTGTAGGCCTTTGAGACGTCAGGCCTCCACTTCCTTGTACTCAACTACCCGTGTTACTATCCTTAAATTTTTCTGACAATGGTAGTCTATAAAACTTATATTTTTGCCACCTGAGTGTGGCTTAGCATGAAAGCAGTTAGAGGTGTTGCATGTGGTGTCAGGGCTCCCGGCAAAGGGACCCTACACTGATCCGTTACCCACCTCATCTTACTGTGACGTTCATTGGAAAGATTTAAATGTTGTCTCAGACCCCGATACCTCATGCCTGGCTGACTGCTGCAGTTCCATGCTGCAATTTGTACCGTGGGTGAATTCAGGCCACTTTCCTGGTGTCTGTCCCACATTTGATATGTTTTGGCAGCATTTGTGGCTGTTCTAAGAAGAGATGAGCAAACGAATAAATTCGCTCATCTCTAGTGCAAAGGTGTTGTGCATGCATTTGTTTTTGCCTCCCATTGACTTGAATGGTGTTCGGTTATATTCAGCGAATATTCGACAAATTAATTGCCAAATATTGCAAATTCAGTGAACATAATCCGAATTGAACACTTAAATATTTTCTCATCTCTAATAGAGAAAACAAACTATTCCATGCTAAATTCTTCTCCAGGAGTCAAAATAATCTCCATCCCTCCCTATTCTTGCCGTGTGGCTAAGCAATACTGTACAGTCACATATGGGGTATTACCAACTACAACAGGAATTGTGTGACAAAATGTAAAAATTCGGGCTAAAACAATTTTTTGTGGTAAAAATTTAATATTTTTTCCTCACTGACCAATGGTATAAATTACTGTGATGCACTTGTGGTGTCAATATAACCGCTGCACTTTTAGATGAATTCATTGAGAGATAGAGTTTATAAAATGGGGTAACTAATAATGGGGTTCTGCTGTTCTAGCACTTCAAGGGCTCTTCCAGTGGGTCATAAGCACCTCAAAACCATAGCAACAAAATCTGCAATATATTTTGGCACTCCTTCCCTTCTGAGCTTAAACTGCTAGCACCAATCATGGCCATTTAACTCCTATGATGCCACTGTCAGTAGTGACAGCGGCATAGAGAAGCATCGCGCAGGGAGAGGGCTCTCTGTGTACTTTCATTAGAATAACACAATGTGATCACATTGTTCGGATGGTCTCTGATGAGAATACCAGCACCAAGGTAGCCACAGGGTCCTTCTGGGTCCTGCAGGGAGGTAGACTCTGAGCACCTGCTGGGAGGATGCACTGGCATACCTCCTTCCCTGCCTGTCAGATCCTGATGTGATACTCTGCAGAGTGTCAGATCAGTGATCTGCTGTAAACTAGTAATGTCCCATACAGGGACAAGGTAATAAAGTTAAAAAAAATATATAATGTGCAAAAATATATACAGTGGGGCAAAAAAGTATTTAGTCAGTCAGCAATAGTGCAAGTTCCACCACTTAAAAAGATGAGAGGCGTCTGTAATTTACATCATAGGTAGACCTCAACTATGGGAGACAAACTGAGAAAAAAAAATCCAGAAAATCATTGTCTGTTTTTTTTTAACAATTTATTTGCATATTATGGTGGAAAATAAGTATTTGGTCAGAAACAAAATTTCATCTCAATACTTTGTAATATATCCTTTGTTGGCAATGACAGAGGTCAAACGTTTTCTGTAAGTCTTCACAAGGTTGCCACACACTGTTGTTGGTATGTTGGCCCATTCCTCCATGCAGATCTCCTCTAGAGCTGTGATGTTTTTGGCTTTTCGCTTGGCAACACGGACTTTCAACTCCCTCCAAAGGTTTTCTATAGGGTTGAGATCTGGAGACCTTGAAATACTTCTTACGAAGCCACTCCTTCGTTGCCCTGGCGGTGTGCTTTGGATCATTGTCATGTTGAAAGACCCAGCCACGTTTCATCTTCAATGCCCTTGCTGATGGAAGGAGGTTTGCACTCAAAATCTCACGATACATGGCCCCATTCATTCTTTCATGTACCCGGATCAGTCGTCCTGGCCCCTTTGCAGAGAAACAGCCCCAAAGCATGATGTTTCCACCACCATGCTTTACAGTAGGTATGGTGTTTGATGGATGCAACTCAGTATTCTTTTTCCTCCAAACACGACAAGTTGTGTTTCTACCAAACAGTTCCAGTTTGGTTTCATCAGACCATAGGACATTCTCCCAAAACTCCTCTGGATCATCCAAATGCTTTCTAGCAAACTTCAGACGGGCCCGGACATGTACTGGCTTAAGCAGTGGGACACGTCTGGCACTGCAGGATCTGAGTCCATGGTGGCGTAGTGTGTTACTTATGGTAGGCCTTGTTACATTGGTCCCAGCTCTCTGCAGTTCATTCACTAGGTCCCCCCGCGTGGTTCTGGGATTTTTGCTCACCGTTCTTGTGATCATTCTGACCCCACGGGGTGGGATTTTGCATGGAGCCCCAGATCGAGGGAGATTATCAGTGATCTTGTATGTCTTCCATTTTCTAATTATTGCTTCCACTGTTGATTTCTTCACTCCAAGCTGGTTGGCTATTGCAGATTCAGTCTTCCCAGCCTGGTGCAGGGCTACAATTTTGTTTCTGGTGTCCTTTGACAGCTCTTTGGTCTTCACCATAGTGGAGTTTGGGGTCAGACTGTTTGAGGGTGTGCACAGGTGTCTTTTTATACTGATAACAAGTTTAAACAGGTGCCATTACTACAGGTAATGAGTGGAGGAAAGAGGAGACTCTTAAAGAAGAAGTTACAGGTCTGTGAGAGCCAGAAATCTTGATTGTTTGTTTCTGACCAAATACTTATTTTCCACCATAATATGCAAATAAATTGTTAAAAAAAACAGACAATGTGATTTTCTGGATTTTTTTTTCTCAGTTTGTCTCCCATAGTTGAGGTCTACCTATGATGTAAATTACAGACGCCTCTCATCTTTTTAAGTGGTGGAACTTGCACTATTGCTGACTGACTAAATACTTTTTTGCCCCACTGTATATATATGTATATTTTTTTTTAAATCCCCAAATAAAGAATAAAACTAAAATAATTAATTTTCCAATAAATATATTTATTTATGTAAATAAAAAAACAATAAAAGTGCACATATTTGGTATTACCGCTTTCGTAACGACCTGCTCTATAATACTGTCCCACTAGTTAACCCCTTCAGTGAAGACCGTAAAAAAAAAAAAAAAAAACGAGGCAGAAAAACAATGCTTTATCATCATCATCATAACGGTACCAATAGAAACGTCAGCTCGTCCCGCAAAAATCAGGCCCCCACATGAATCTGTCGGTCAAAATCTGAAAAATATATAGCTCTCAAAATATGGTGATGCAAAAACTGGTTTTCACAATAAAAAGCCTCTTTTAGTGTGGGACAGCAGTCAAACATAAAAACCAGATATAAATTATTATTATTATTTATTTATATTAATTCCATTGTGCTGTACATGAGAAAGGGTTAAATCAAAATACAAATATCACTTACAGTAAACAAACTAACAATGACAGACTGATACAGAGGGAAGAGGACCCTTCCCTTGCGGGCTTACATTCTAAATCTGGTATCGCTATAATCGCACCGACCCAAAGAATAAGGTGGCCTAATCACTTATACTACATGAGGAACAGCATTAAAAATAAATAAAACCAATTCTTCACATGCTGTTGATTTTTTAATTCTGCGTCCCAAAGATCACAGTAAGGCTCGGCGCACATTCATCCGCCGACCTGTGCTGGGCACATACATCAGGGTTTCCATGTAAATCTCTGAAATATGTGATTCAGACAGAACCCCCAGGTGGAAAATTCCCTAAAATGAGGCAGATGGAAGCACTTTGGCCACATAGGCGGTGTCTGCCTTTTTAGGATTGCATAAAAGTGCCGTCGGCCACAGTTTTGTGCACTTCTGAAAAGAAGGACACTGCAGAACAGAGGACAGACAGAGTCCAGAGTAACTCTTCTGCCTCACAATAGTGAATAGTGAACGGATCCATCAGGGTTTCATCTAAATCACGTCACTCAGATATTTAGATGGAAACTCCAAAGTAAGTGGTCAGCGTAGAGCGCCGATAACTTTGAACCCAAAACATTATCTAAAGTGTTCCCAATTAAAGCTTCCACTCAATCCACAGAAAAAGCAAGTCCCCACACATATCTGTCATCTGTTAATGGAAATATAGGGGGCTTCCACGTTACTAGTATCACAAAGGATCTGGAAAAGCGAAATGGCTTTTCACCTGCCAAAAGAACTTCAGCAAATTCTCCACTCCCAAATCCAAATGCCCCCTCCCTTCTGAGCCCCAGTGTGCCTAAACCACATTTAGCGCCCACATGTTTGGTATTTCTGTAGTGTTGAGAGCCTGCCTAATTTACAGATGTGTGTCTCAGGAAGCATGAGCTGGGCATTATGTTCTGATCACTACAACGGCAGTTTGCAATTTTCACTCAGCAACATCAACTGCTGCCTGTTTCTGGAAAATACCCAAATCATCTGTAGATAAATGGATGTAGATATAAGGGTTATAATTTCCAAAATTGGGTCACTTGAGGGGGGATTAGGCTTTTCTAGCACTAGGGGCTCTTAATATGTAATCATGAAAATTTGCGCTTTAGGAGGCAAATAGCATTCCGTCCCTTCTGAGTCACTCCGTATGGCAAAGTAGTACTGTACAGCCACATATGGAGTATTTCTATATTCAGCAGAAATTGTGGGACAAATTCTGGTGCCATTTTTACCCATTTCCCAGAGTGAAAATGTAATACTTGGGGCTAACACACAATCTTGGAAGTAAAAATGCTAATTAGTGATGAGTGAGCACTAAAATGTTTGGGTGCTCGTTGCTCGGGTCAAACAACCTGTAATACTTGGGTAATCAGACAGAACAACGAGCCCAATGTACAGTAAGTCTATGGGATACCCAGGGGTCCTTTTAAGGTCTAAAAACATCTGAAAATAATGGAAACACTGCTCAAATGACATGGGAACATCATGGTAAATGTCCATGGAAGCATTTCTGACTCCTAGGTCACGGCTGTAAACAATGTTGTCAGAGTTTCACGCCATTTTTACAGGTGCACAAAAAAACATACAAAACTGAAACCCAAATGAATTTTGCTGGGAAATACATTAAGGAACATCCTTTCCAGGGTAATGACTTTTATATAAGGCAAAATAATTAACCCCAAACAAAAATGTTCCTCCACCACTTAGGCTATGTTCACATTCAGCGTTTTTATGCGTTTTTCCACTTTATCATTGCTTTCAACCAATGCAAATGCATTCACTGGGTAATGTCATTGTAACATTTAACAACCCTAGCTGGCTATGTGTTGTGTGACACATAAGCAGACACATCTTGTTTCATTTATGAAGGAGGGACTCTTAAAGTCACAGAGCTAATTTTTAGGGGGGCATCGGGCAGCATTAATCTTCTTAAAGGGCCATTAAACAGTGGGCCTCCTACACTGTTATTGCCTATGCACTGAGTGGCTGGACTGCCAAAAATGAGGATGCACCCCAATACCACTTTCACGAAACTTACAGGAGGGCCTCCTGAAAAAAATGTTGTATTGAATGCAAGGCCTGGCCTGCCCCAAAGTTGCATGCAGTCCAATAATAGTTTCAGCAAATGTACTTGAGGGCCTCATGACCAAATTTTTCCCATTAGAAAAAAAGTGTGTCTGCCATACTGTTTGCTTATGTACTGAATGCAAAGCCTGCCTGTACCAATGTTACATGCACCCCAATAACTGTTTCAACAGACATACTTGAGGGCCTCATGACAAAATTGTTCCCATTGGAAGAAATTGGAAGAAATAGTGTTTCCCATACTGTTTGTTTATGCACTGAATGCAAGGCCTGCCCTGCATCAATGTTACATGCACCCCAATAACCCTTTCAGCAGACGTACTTGAGGTCCTCATGACAAAATTGTTCCCATTAGAAAAAAGTGTGCCTCCCATACTATTTGCTTATGCATTTAATGCAAGGTCTACCCTGCACCAATGTTACATGCACCCCAATGACCGTTTCAGCAGATGTACTTGAGGGCCTCATGACAAAATTGTTCCCATGAGAAGAAAGTGTGTCTCTCATACTGTTTGCTAATGCATTGAATGCAAGGCCTGGTCTGCACCAATGTTACATGCACCCCAATAAGTGTTTGAGCAGGTGTACTTGAGGGCCTCATGACAAAATTGTTCCCATTAGAAGAAAGTGTGTCTCTCATACTGTTTGCTAATGCATGGCCTGCCCTGCACCAATGCTACATGCAACACAATAATCCTTTCAGCAGATGTACTTGAGGGCATCATGACAAAATTTTTCTCATTAGAAGAAAGTGTGCCTCCCATACTGTTTGCTTATGGATTGAATGCAAGGCCTGGTCTGCACCAATGTTACATGTACCCCAATAAGTGTTTCAGCAGGTGTACTTGAGGGCCTCAGGACAAATTTTTTTCTATTAGAAAAAAGTTGGTCTCCCATAATGTATGCTTATGCAGTGAATGCAAAGCCTGCCCTGCACCAATGCTACATGCACTCTAATAACCCTTTGAAACCATATACTGGATGGGCGCATGAAACAAAAGTTCCCATTATTTTTTTTAGTACCATAAGTTTTGTCCATGAAGTGGAGTGCAATACCTGGCTGTAATTTGCACACACCACAATCCCCCTTGGAAGAAATGTGGAGGAGGGGCTCATAAAAAATATTCACAATACAAAGGAGCGCTTGCATGTGCTCACAAACATTTTCCCCTGGGGGCTACATTTTTTCAAAAAATGTGTTTACAGTCATCATACACCCTTGCAAAAAACTAGAGTGGCTGTAGCATCGCAAAATATGTTCACCCTCATGTTCTAGTGGTGGTGTTTGAAGAGACGTGGATGATGTCCTCCTATGAATGTTTTCCCAATTAAAAGGAGCAAGTCTACTATACTTGTAATGCCCATACACTAAGTGTAAGGGCTGACAAACATTTTCCTCTTGGGGGTCTACTTTTTTGTTTAAAAACTTATTTTAGGGGCATCATAAACACCCTTGCCAAAAATTAAGAGTGAATGTTGCATCACGGAATACGTTCACCCTCATGTTCTAGTGGTGGTGTATGAAGAGACATGAGGGATGTCCTCCTATGAATGCTTTCCCAATTTAAAGGAGCAGGTGTCCTATACTTGTAATGCCCATAAAAACCCTTGAAAAAAATAGACTGGCTGTAAGATCACAGAACACGTTCACCTTAGTGTTCTAGTGGTGGTGGATGATGAGGATGAAGAGATGGAGGAGGACAAAAAATAGACAAAATCAGGAAGCGTATACCCATTTGTTGGTGTGAAGAGGTGCATGGGAATACACCTCCCAAAAATACATTGTATTGGAAGTTATGTTTCGCTGCCATTTGGTGGTGTAGAGAAGTCTTGCCCAATCCAGCCCTTATTCATTTTTATAAGAGTCAGGCTGTTCGCATTGTCATTTAACAGGTGTATGCGCTTATCTGTTATAATTCCACCAGCGACACTACATATCCGCTCTGACAAAATGCTAGTGGCAGGGCAGGCCAGGACCTCCAAATCATAGAGAGCCAGTTCATGCCACATTTCCAGCTTGGATACCCACTAATTAAAAGGCACAGAAGAATCACGGAGGACATTGGTAAGGTCAGCAAGGTACTCCTTCACCATCTTCCTAAACATTCCATTCCTTGTGACATTACCCCACGCCTCTGTGCCAGGGCGATGGGAGGGCCTGAGAAAACTGTCCCAGAACTTTGCCAGTGTTGCCCTGCCACTGCAGGATTGGAGTTGTGTCTCTCTCGCCTGTACTCCTTGGTTGTCCAACGCACCATGACGTCTGCCACCAGCGTTTTCAGATGGGAATTTTTTAAATAATTCCACAACAATGGCCCTCTGGTACTGTACCGTTTTAGTAAAC
This sequence comes from Ranitomeya imitator, assembly GCF_032444005.1. NCBI lineage: Eukaryota > Metazoa > Chordata > Amphibia > Anura > Dendrobatidae > Ranitomeya > Ranitomeya imitator. The sequence continues at coordinate 231,506,625 of NC_091287.1, read as the reverse complement.
CTGTCTAACTCTGGATCAAGAGATTGAAAGTTCTCCTTGCAGAGTGGGTCTAAAAGTGTCACTACCCAGTAATGACTGTCATCCAAAATTTTAACAATATGAGGGTCACAGGAAAGGCAGCACAACATCAAGTCAGCCATGCGCGCCAGATGGGTAACAGGAAAGCTTTTCGCGTCCTCAACAACAAGATGAGTGACCAAGGTATCCTCCTCCTCCCTGTCCTCAGGCCATCCACTCTGAACAGACAGTATGACAGTTGCGCTTGTAGTAGCGTCTATACCGCATGAAAGTAGCTCCTATTCTTCTTCCTCTTCCTCATTGTCAACCAATCCACAATGGGATGACATGAGGCTGGGCTGTGTGTAATCACACTGCATGGTTCCTTGCTCCATGTCTTTGTGCTCCTCCTGCAATGCATCCTCTTTAATAATGAGCAGAGAGCTTTTCAGAATGCAGAGAAGCGGGATGTGACACTAATTATGGTGTTATCGCTGCTTACCATCTTTGTGGACTCCTAAAAGTTTTGCAGGATGGTACAGATGTCTGACATCCATGTCCACTCCTGCGGTAGGTTTCATGTGTGGAGTCTGATCTGAATAATTATGGCCTTGTTGATGCTGGTAGTCAACAACTGCCCTCTTCTGCTAACAAATCCTTTCTAACATATGCAGTGCAGAGTTCCAATGCGTGGAATCACACACCAGTCGGTGAGCCGGCAGCTGGAAATGCTAGTGAAGCACAGCAAGGGCGGCTAAAGCTGTAGCTGACTTTCTAAAACATGTTACACATTACCCGTTAACACCGTCACCTTCGAGGGACCATGGCTGCACAAATATTTGGGCATCACTACATGGAATCTCATCTTGCCTCCCTTTAAGTGGACCGGAAGAGAGACCAGAAGCGATAAATGGAAAAGTGAACAACTCTTCAGAGTGTCCAAGTGTTGAATCAGTTTTCTCAGGGCACTCAGCATGGTGGAAGGAGGGATGATCAGGATGAGGAATATGCGGTCCAGAGTCATAACAACTCAGACTTAACCGTGTGGAAGACAGGATGCTGGTGGTGGTGGCAAAGTGAATGGAAGCATTAACCGTCATGCAACCAACAACCACTTCACACTGCTCTGGCTTTAATAGTGGTGTGCTGCAGACCACTATAAACTGGGACAGGAAGGTCGAGAGAGAAGATGTGGGTCTTTGTTGTTTCCCACTTTCAGCTTGGCCATGGCCTCGTCCTCTGCGTGCACTATCAGCATCATGTCCACTTCCCCATCCCTTGCCCCTTACAAGCCTCGACTCTAATCTAATGACACAATTTGTAGGCCACAGAGAGATGAGGAGTGTCAGAAATACCAGACTGTTCAATATGTGGCCTGTATTTAATTTTTTTACCCCAAAATAGTGTACAGACCCAGGATAGCAGATTGCCCAAAAAGTGGAATGTAGGCCTGAAAAGCAACTATATGGAGAGCACAGATAGACCAGGAGTCTGACGTAAATACAGTCTATTCAATACGTGGCCTGTATTTTTTTATTTTTTACCACAAAATAGTGTATACACCTAGGGCAGAAGACAGCCCAAAAATGGAATGTAGACCTGAAAAGCAACTATTTGGAGAGCACAGATAGACTACGAGTCTGACAGAGATAACAGACTGTTCAATATGTGGCCAGTATTTTTTTATTTTTTACCCCAAAACAGTGTATAGACCGAGGGTAACAGACAGCCCACAAAGTGGAATGTAGGCCAGAAAAGCAACTATATGGAGAGCACAGATAGACCAGGAGTCTGACGTAAATACAGTCTATTCAATACGTGGCCTGTATTTTTTTATTTTTTACCACAAAATTGTGTATACACCTAGGGCAGAAGACAGCCCAAAAAGTGGAATGTAGGCCTGAAAAGTAACTATTTGGAGAGCACAGATAGATCAGGAGTCTGACAGAGATAACAGACTGTTCAATATGTGGCCTGTATTTTTATATTTTTTACCTCCAAATAGTGTATAGACCTAGGGTAGCAGACAGCCAAAAACGTGGTATGTAGGCCTGAAAAGCAACTATTTGTAGAGCACAGATAGATTTGGCATCTGACAGAGATAGAACACTGTTAAATATGTAGCCTGGATTTTTTTGGGCCCACCAAAATTGTGTCAATAAGTAGGCATTGACACTAAAAAAAAAATGTTGGAGTACTAAAATTTTTAAATATTTAGCGCAATGATATGCGATGATTGAGGCATACAAAACACAGTGATAAATATAAAAACTGTAGCTAAATATTTTTTGGCCAGATAAAGATTTTTTTGGTCAGCAAAATGGTGTCCAAAAATGTTGTAAGACACTCCAAAAAATACTACAGTAGAAAAAAAAGGCCAGAATTTTCTGCGCACTCACATCTGATGCCTGGGACATAAAAAGCAGTTTTAAGTTGCTAGATTTTCATGCTGTTGTATTAAAATGACCTGGCTGTAGTCTGCAGTGTGGCCAAGCAAATAAATGAAGAAAAAAGGGGGACTGGATTGATTTGTAATAAAATTAGCAGGATTCAGGTGCCAAAAAGATTAATCCTAGCCACGGATGCCTGCAGCTAGGTGTATATAAAATAGGTAGTAGCAAACAGTAATGGACCCTCTTGATGTATGCAGTGTGATCTATATACTCACGCACAGTGACTGCAAGGCTTGCACTGATGTGGATATCCGCACAAAGACTCCCCTGCATACCTAGGACTTCAATCAATATACCCCCTCAGTAGCACTAAAAAGAACTATTGGTTTATCTGGATTTGTGGATTCTGTGATGGTAGACCCACACTAACTAGTAAAAGAATTAATCTGACCCTATCTCAGCAGCAGCTCTCCGCACACTAGCTGAGTCCGGAGCTGAATGCGCCGAGCAGGGCGGCACCAGGTCTCTTATAGACCTGATGATGCTGGACAGCCATCCAATCACTGTAATACCACAATAAAGATGGCTGCAGTGTTACAGTGCATGGCTGACAATCCCTGCATGTTCATTGGCACTCTAAAGAGGGCCAAAATTGCAGGGCAGAGACCCGAGCTCCAGATGAATAATTCCGGAAATGCTTGATGCTCGTCCGAGTACAGTGATTCTTGGGCGAATAGTGGCAAGCATGTTTGCTCATCACTACTGCTGACTAAAAAGACCACTAATCCTTCTCGCATTTAGCAAAACGATATATTGATGACTGTCAAGACTTTGGGAATAATATTCTGTGGACTGATGAGTTAAAGGTGTCACTTCATAAAACATATGAGTGTTTTTTAGATTTTGTGCAAAACTAACACAGTATTCCAACATAAAAACATCATATGAGTAGTCAAACATGGTTGTGGTGACACTATGATATAATGAGGCTGCCTTACTTTGAATAATCAGAATTTTCATAATATATCGAAAAATAATTAAGGTCTCTGTCAGAACATCCTGAAAAAATTGTCAGCCCAAAAGTTTTGGACCTAAAGTTCAAGCAGGATTGTGTTTTGCAGAAAAATAATAATTTAAAGCATATATGGAGCGCCCCCAGACACAGGGCCACAGGTCACTCGGTACCGGTCCTTTCTGCTCGGTTACGCGGTTGCCATGGTGGCTGGACCCGGTCGTGACCCTGCTAAGGCGCGTCCAATAAAGGTGATGCTACAGTCTGTCAGGGGTTCGTGACACCACCTGTGGTGTTCGGTCAGGGTGACCGACGCTGCTGTGGGGTCCGCTGGGGTGATGGAATGGCAGCTGGATGGTATACCTTCCCACAGGTGAAGTGTGTCCCCAGGGCTTCCCAGATATGTAGATGGTGATGGTGTCAGGTGCATGCAATAACGAGGACACAAGGCTGCAGTCTCTTTACCTCTTTACTGAAGGCTTCAATATTCTCAGTCCAGAGCACGTTCAACCGGGCTATCAGAGACCGGCCGGTCCGATGGGCACATCCAGAGTTTCCTTCGCAGATGAAAATCGTTGCCTACCAATAGCGCCTGTGTGTTGTAGTCCTACCCTGCTGAGCATTCGGAATAGTCCTCACAACTGCTGCTCTCGTTCGTTCGTTCTCTACAGCTTTATCTCTCTCTTGTTCTTTGGTTCCAGATGTTACTAGTTTCTAACGTCCCCCAGATATGTTATGGCTAGGATGCCACCCGTTTGGCGGGAAGGCTTGGAGGTCTTCTGGGACCCTAGAGAGGCCCCTCTCCCAATGTTGCCCCCTATGTCTTCGTAGGTGTAGAAGGTAGACAGCCAACCTATGATTACCTATCCACCGGAATTTGAAGTAAGGCCTGAAGTCAGTTACTCCTACGGTGATCCGGTCACCGACTACGCGCCTCAGTAAGATGTTGCCTTCCTCTCTCGGCACGACTCTTACTGGCTCTCCTTTGTGCTGATCTCGTTTCCACGTTTCCACAATATCCTTCCCTTCGTGTCTCTTTCTTAGGATACCGCCACAGGGTGTGCAGGTGCGGTTCCGTTACGTTCTGTTCTGTTCGCTAGGCACCTGCCAGGTTCCCACGCCTGACAGGGACCCCCCTGTGCCTTCTCCCTGCAACACCCCCTGCCACGGGATGTTGCCTGGTTCCAACCCAGTCAGCTTCTCACTAACTTCCTCCCCAGCCCCTAGTTTTACCAGTGTGAGGAGTGGCCCAATAAATAAAGCCTTTTTCTCCCCCTAGTGGCCGGAGTGTGAAGTGTAATGTGTTCTAGTGATACCTGGTCAGGAGAACTCCTTAGTGCCATCAGACGTACCACTGCTCACCTTAGTGGCAGAGCGCTATACTGCAACGACCAGGTCTCTAGGGCGCTGCATATAAACAAGTCCAAGTAAATCCATTGCCATTCTTATTAACAAAGGTAGCTGTTACACTTGTGCTTGGACTGTTTAATGCAGACAAGCAGGGAACAGTAGATACGAATAAGCAAAAAAAGGCAGATGCGGACAAACAAGAAATCGCAGATGCACACAAGCAGGAAACTGCAAATGCAAACAAGCAAGAAACTGCAGATGCGGACAAGCAAGAAACTGCAGATGCTATTAAGCAGGCTATTAAGCAGGAAACCACAGATACTATGAAACAGAGAACCTCAGATGCAGACAATCAGATGACAGCTGATTTGGACTGAGCTGCAGATTCCCCCAGGAGAGACAGAACTTGGTTCACATGGAACAAACAGGGCAAGGTTAGCACAGAACAATTACAAATGGCAAATACTCAAAAAACCGAGAGGACCAAGTTCACCTAAGACAAATACAAGGACAGCTACACACAGTACAGACAGGGCCTAGATCACATAGGGTACTTACAATGCAAGTGCACACACTAATTACTAACGCTGCACAGTGACAACAGAATAGAGATGGGGCCTGGTTCAGACACTGCAGGTTGTTAGATAGGTACTGGTTCAGACACTGCAGGTTTTATCAATAGGTAATGGGACAGACACATGAGGTTTAGGGAGAAATCCAGACTTAGATACAAACAGGATCAGGGATAGGTACTAATACAGAAAAGAATAAACACATGAGGTTTAGGGAGAAATCCAGACTTAGATACAAACAGGTTCAAGGATAGGTACTAATACAGAAAAGAATGAACACAGGTGTGGGTATGGTGTTACAGGCCTGGGCACACAGATCCAGAGACACAGGAACACGCAAGATTACATACTGGTATAGGTTTCAAGGTACAGGCCTGGTCATATGGACCCAGAGAAATAGGTTCAGGCAAGATCAGAAACAGAACAGGACCTGGCAACTAAGTAGTTGCACACACACTGAAAGTGAATATTGCTCTGGCACCTCCCAACAGGTGCAGGTGCCTTAAGTACCAAGCGCCTCCCAGCAATAGGCTGGGGACACATAAGGAATGTACGCACTCTCTGTTTAAGAATTAGAAAGTGCACACTGAGCTGCCTTAAGCATGCACAGCAAGCATACAATGATGGAAATAAGTATTTGATCCCTTGCTGACTTTGTACATTTGCCCACGACAAAGACATTAACAGTCTATAATTTTAAGGGTAGTTTAATTTTAGCATTGAGAGATAGAATATCAAAAACAAAATCCAGAAAATCCCATTGTATAATATATATAAATTTATTTGCAAAAATTAAATAAATCTATTAAGGGGCAAAATTAATATGTACTATACAGTGTGGTCTTAAAACACTCACGGAAGGCCACTTTTCACTGTAGATCTTTTTCTGAAACAAGTGGATTAGATAGGTGGCAAGATCTAGAACTGTTAGCATTAGCATCAATTTGCAGAGGAACGAGTTTTAGTTGCAAATTTTGTAGTTTAAAGCTAATTCAAACATTTTGAGATTTGATTTGATGCTGTCAAAAAAAAAAACTTACCCAGGTTTCCCATTGTTAAAGCATCAGAGAGCAGCAAACATTAATTTGCATTGCTGCACAGGCCTCCACATAATGTCTGGCAGCTAAGACTTCTTACTTATTATCATACCTAATACAGTAGTGGTCAGTATTTGGTCATCTGAGATCACCGATTTCCAGTGGAGCAGTTTGTACAGCAGTCATTTTCCACTTCCATAGTCTCTCTACTGTAGAATGTAAGTGCTTATGGTCATTCTCTCTCTTTTACATGTAAAGCGTAAGCTCTTATGGTTAGCAGGGTCCACTCTCTATTGTAGGGTGTAAGCTCTTATAATCAGTAGGATCCTCCCTCTCTCTCTCTCGCCTGTAAAATTTAAGCCCTTACATTCTGTGAAGTTGTCTTTCTCTTCTTGACCCTTATGTATTTTAAGAGCAATAACAAGCTTTACAGTGTTGAAATTCGAGGAAATTTGGGGGAAAATTAAGGGAACTTGGCAAATTCGAATTTCAAAAGTTTCGTTCATCTCTAGTAAGATCTCATCCACTTTCGCACTATTATGCCCTACACCTTTTCTGCTCACAAATCTGTACTATATGTAAAAATAAAACAATATCAGTAGACACATTTATGTGCAAAAATGTAATTTGAGACTTGTTAGTTTCGTTATTTTTTTTAACAAACATAGCTATATATTAACTATACATTTCAGTGTTCATTTGCAAAAGATATTCTTTAAATTGCTGTGAGCAGCCTGCATATTGATTATAGAATATTATGGAAATAAAAACTACCTTGAATAAAGTAATTACTTTAATTCAATAAATGTTCCATTGTCATAAAGGTATATGCTGGAATAGAATGCCGTGCTTTGGAATAGATCGTTTTTGCATGCAGATGGCTCAAAATTTGTTTGGTCAGACTTTAAATGATTTATGATAATGCCTAATTAATGCATTCAAAGATAAATCTTTGTATGGTTAGCAGTTGTAACAGAGCTATATTTGCTAATGAAATATGTCATAGCCCTTTAGTGCTCTATTTAAACATCACATAGAAGTAGATCATGTTTTTAGAAGTCAGGAGTAGCCCCAGGCATACCATAATTCTAATTGATGTAAATGAAGAAAATAATGAAAGCTTGTGTGTGCTGACCCTGTTATACAGGGTGGATCACCCCAATTAATCAACGAACCTCTAGAGAGAGTATATGCATCTGGCCTCAGTGAGAGGTCTTCTGCTACTGTCCACAATAACAATACTACCTTACTGTAGATTCATAAGAAAACAACTATGTAACAGAGCATGCCTAAGAAATCAAAAAGTAGTATAAATTAAAATTATTTTAATTGATTTTAGCGTAAAATATTTTCTGTATCTTTATAAATATTATTCATTTTAAAGGCTAATTAAAGAACAACTAAAGGTTTAACTTTAAAAGGGTCAATTTTAAATCTAACTTTTACTCAAATGCATATATTCTTGGTTAAAAATAATCATTTTTTTGCAATTGGTTTTGGTAAGAAAAATGTTAATTAATTTGGCTGGTGTCTTCTTCAACCTCCACATTTCACAGTTCTTGACTGCAGACTCTAGAATGAAGGGAGGATGTGTTACTCTTACTAAACTTTCTCCACTCCCATCCATACTTTCTCCACTCCCAACCATCCTCAATGAGACAGCCAGGATCATATATCTTTCCAGCCGCTACATTGATGCCTCAACATTATGCCAGTCATTGCATTGGTTACCCATCCACTACAGAGTATGATATAAGCTTATTACTCTCACTCACAAAGCACTACATACAGTGGGGAAAATAAATATTTTGCCGATTTTGCAAGTTTCCCATCTACAAAGAATGGTAAGGTCTGTAAATTTTATCGTAGGTACACGTCAACTATGAGAGACAAAATCTAAAAATAAAAAACAGAAAATCATATTGTATGATTTTTAACCCCTTACGGAGCCAAATTTTTGAAATCTGACCTGTGTTACTTTATGTGGTAATAACTCTGGAATGCTTCATCATATCCCAGTGATTTTGAGACTGTTTTTTCTTGACACATTATACTTTATGATAATAGTAACCTTAGGTCGATATGTTTTGTGTTTATTTATAAAAAATATCAGAAATTTGAGAAAAATGTTAAAAAATTAACAATTTTCAAACTTTGAATGATTATCCCTTTCATCCAGATGGTCATACCGCAGCAAAATATTAATAAATAACATTTCCCTCTAGGGTTGAGCGAAATGGGTCGTTCATTTTCAAAAGTCGCCGACTTTTGGCAAAGTCGGGTTTCATGAAACCCGATCCGACCCCTGTGCGGGGTCGGCCATGCGGTACGCGACTTTCGCGCCAATGTCGCGTTTCAATGACGCGAAAAGCGCCATTTCTCAGCCAATGAAGGTAAACGCAGAATGTGGGCAGCGTGATGACATAGGTCCTGGTCCCCACCATCTTAGAGAAGGGCATTGCAGTGATTGGCTTGTTGTCTGCGGCGTCACAGGGGCTATAAAGGGGCGTTCCCGCCGACCGCCATGTTACTGCTGCTGATCTGAGCTTAGGGAGAGGTTGCTGCCGCTTCGTCAGAAGCAGGGATAGCGTTAGGCAGGGTCCATTAACCACCAAACCGCTTGTGCTGTAGCGATTTCCACTGCTCAACACCACCTTCGGTGTGCAGGGACAGTGGAAGCTACATTTTTTTTTTTTTCCCCTCAGCGCTGTAGCTCATTGGGCTGCCCTAGAAGGCTCCCTGATAGCTGCATTGCTGTGTGTACGCCGCTGTGCAAACCAACTGCTTTTTTCAAAGCACAAATCCTCTTGTTCCTTCCTTTCTGCACAGCTATCTTTTTTGTTTGTACACACTTTTTATTTAATTTGTGCATCAGTCCACTCCTTATTGCTGCCTGCCATACCTGGCTGAGATTACTGCAGGGAGATAGTAATTGAAGGACACTCCCTGTTTTTTTTTTTTTTTGTGGGAGATTAAGATTGACATTTCTGCTAGAGTGCCATCCCTGTGTGTGCCATCTCTCACTCAGTGGGCCATAGAAAGCCTATTTATTTTTTTTGCTTGATTTGGGTTATAAAATCTACCTGAAAAAATCACCACATCAATCAGTGGGAGAAAAATATTGGCCTCAGGGCTTGTGTGCCACTCTTGACTCCTGTGTGTGCCATCTCTCAGTCAGTGGGCCATAGAAAGCCTATTTATTTTTTTGCTTGATTTTGGTTCTAAAATCTACCTGAAAAAATCACTACATCAATCAGTGGGAGAAAAATATTGGCCTCAGGGCTTGTGTGCCACTCCTGACTCCTGTGTGCATCATCACTCACTCAGTGGGCAATAGAAAGCCCTTTTTTTTTTTGGCTTTATTTGGGTTCTAAATTCAACCTGAAAAAATCAATAAATCAATCAGTGGGAGATTAATATTGGCCTTTGGGCTTGTGTGCCAGTCCTAAGCGTGCCATCTCTCTCTCTCAGATAGTGGGCCATAGAAAGCCTATTTATTATTTTTTTTATTGGGTTTATAAATTTTCCCTGGAACAAAAAAAAAAAAAAGTGGGAGATTAATATTGGCCTCTGGGCTTGTGTGCCAGTCCTGAGCGTGCCATCTCTCTCACAAATAGTGGGCCATAGAAAGCCTATTTAGTTTTTTGCTTGATTTGGGTTCTAAAATCTACCTGAAAAAATCACTACATCAATCAGTGGGAGAAAAATATTGGCCTCAGGGCTTGTGTGCCACTCCTGACTCCTGTGTGCATCATCACTCACTCAGTGGGCCATAGAAAGCCCATTTTTTTTTTTTTTGCTTTATTTGGGTTCTAAATTCTACCTGAAAAAATCAATAAATCAATCAGTGGGAGATTAATATTGGCCTTTGGGCTTGTGTGCCAGTCCTAAGCGTGCCATCTCTCTCTCTCTCTCAGATAGTGGGCCATAGAAAGCCTATTTATTATTTTTTTTATTGGGTTTATAAATTTTCCCTGGAACAAAAAAAAAAAAGTGGGAGATAAATATTGGCCCCTGGGCTTGTGTGCCACTCCTGACTCCTGTGTGCGTCATCTCTCACTCAGTGGGCCATAGAAAGCCTTTTTTTGTTTTATGTGTTTTCTAAATTCTCCCTGAAAAAATCATTTTATTTTATTTGGTTTCTAAATTCTTCCTGAAAAAATCATTTTATTCTATTATTTTTTTTTCCTAAAGTCTCCCTGAAAAAACAAAAAAAAACAAATCAGTGGGAGATTAATATTGCCCTTTCTGCTTGTGTGCCAGTCTTGACTCCTGGGTGTGCCATCTCTCTCTCTCTCTCCAATTGTGGGCCATAGAAAGCCTATTATTTTTTTTAGCTTGATTTGGGTTCCAAAATCTACCTGAAAAAATCACTACATCAATCAGTGGGAGATAAATATTGGCCTCTGGGCTTGTGTGCCACTCCTGACTCCTGTGTGCGTCATCTCTCACTCAGTGGGCCATAGAAAGCCTTTTTTTGTTTTATTTGTTTTCTAAATTCTCCCTGAAAAAATCATTTTATTTTATTTGGTTTCTAAATTCTTCCTGAAAAAATCATTTTATTCTATTATTTTTTTTTCCTAAAGTCTCCCTGAAAAAACAAAAAAAAACAAAAACAAATCAGTGGGAGATTAATATTGCCCTTTCTGCTTGTGTGCCAGTCTTGACTCCTGGGTGTGCCATCTCTCTCTCTCTCTCCAATTGTGGGCCATAGAAAGCCTATTATTTTTTTAGCTTGATTTGGGTTCCAAAATCTACCTGAAAAAATCACTACATCAATCAGTGGGAGATAAATATTGGCCTCTGGGCTTGTGTGCCACTCCTGACTCCTGTGTGCGTCATCTCTCACTCAGTGGGCCATAGAAAGCCTTTTTTTGTTTTATTTGTTTTCTAAATTCTCCCTGAAAAAATCATTTTATTTTATTTGGTTTCTAAATTCTTCCTGAAAAAATCATTTTATTCTATTATTTTTTTTTCCTAAAGTCTCCCTGAAAAAAAAAAAAAAAAAAAAATCAGTGGGAGATTAATATTGCCCTTTCTGCTTGTGTGCCAGTCTTGACTCCTGGGTGTGCCATCTCTCTCTCTCTCCAATTGTGGGCCATAGAAAGCCTATTATTTTTTTAGCTTGATTTGGGTTCCAAAATCTACCTGAAAAAATCACTACATCAATCAGTGGGAGATAAATATTGGCCTCTGGGCTTGTGTGCCACTCCTGACTCCTGTGTGCGTCATCTCTCTTTCAGTGGGCCATAGAAAGCCATTTTTTGTTTTATTTGTTTTCTAAATTCTCCCTGAAAAAATCATTTTATTTTATTTGGTTTCTAAATTCTTCCTGAAAAAATCATTTTATTCTATTATTTTTTTTTCCTAAAGTCTCCCTGAAAAAAAAAAAAAAATCAAATCAGTGGGAGATTAATATTGCCCTTTCTGCTTGTGTGCCAGTCTTGACTCCTGGGTGTGCCATCTCTCTCTCTCTCTCCAATTGTGGGCCATAGAAAGCCTATTATTTTTTTAGCTTGATTTGGGTTCCAAAATCTACCTGAAAAAATCACTACATCAATCAGAGGGAGATAAATATTGGCCTCTGGGCTTGTGTGCCACTCCTGACTCCTGTGTGCGTCAACTCTCACTCAGTGGGCCATAGAAAGCCTTTTTTTGTTTTATTTGTTTTCTAAATTCTCCCTGAAAAAATCATTTTATTTTATTTGGTTTCTAAATTCTTCCTGAAAAAATCATTTTATTCTATTATTTTTTTTTCCTAAAGTCTCCCTGAAAAAAAAAAAAAGAAAACAAATCAGTGGGAGATTAATATTGCCCTTTCTGCTTGTGTGCCAGTCTTGACTCCTGGGTGTGCCATCTCTCTCTCTCTCTCTCTCCAATTGTGGGCCATAGAAAGCCTATTATTTTTTTTAGCTTGATTTGGGTTCCAAAATCTACCTGAAAAAATCACTACATCAATCAGTGGGAGATAAATATTGGCCTCTGGGCTTGTGTGCCACTCCTGACTCCTGTGTGCGTCATCTCTCACTCAGTGGGCCATAGAAAGCCTTTTTTTGTTTTATTTGTTTTCTAAATTCTCCCTGAAAAAATCATTTTATTTTATTTGGTTTCTAAATTCTTCCTGAAAAAATCATTTTATTCTATTATTTTTTTTTCCTAAAGTCTCCCTGAAAAAAAAAACAAAAACAAATCAGTGGGAGATTAATATTGCCCTTTCTGCTTGTGTGCCAGTCTTGACTCCTGGGTGTGCCATCTCTCTCTCTCTCTCCAATTGTGGGCCATAGAAAGCCTATTATTTTTTTAGCTTGATTTGGGTTCCAAAATCTACCTGAAAAAATCACTACATCAATCAGTGGGAGATAAATATTGGCCTCTGGGCTTGTGTGCCACTCCTGACTCCTGTGTGCGTCATCTCTCACTCAGTGGGCCATAGAAAGCCTTTTTTTGTTTTATTTGTTTTCTAAATTCTCCCTGAAAAAATCATTTTATTTTATTTGGTTTCTAAATTCTTCCTGAAAAAATCATTTTATTCTATTATTTTTTTTTCCTAAAGTCTCCCTGAAAAAACAAAAAAAACAAATCAGTGGGAGATTAATATTGCCCTTTCTGCTTGTGTGCCAGTCTTGACTCCTGGGTGTGCCATCTCTCTCTCTCTCTCCAATTGTGGGCCATAGAAAGCCTATTATTTTTTTAGCTTGATTTGGGTTCCAAAATCTACCTGAAAAAATCACTACATCAATCAGTGGGAGATAAATATTGGCCTCTGGGCTTGTGTGCCACTCCTGACTCCTGTGTGCGTCATCTCTCACTCAGTGGGCCATAGAAAGCCTTTTTTTGTTTTATTTGTTTTCTAAATTCTCCCTGAAAAAATCATTTTATTTTATTTGGTTTCTAAATTCTCCCTGAAAAAATCATTTTATTCTATTATTTTTTTTTCCTAAAGTCTCCCTGAAAAACAAAAAACAACAAATCAGTGGGAGATTAATATTGCCCTTTCTGCTTGTGTGCCAGTCTTGACTCCTGGGTGTGCCATCTCTCTCTCTCTCCAATTGTGGGCCATAGAAAGCCTATTATTTTTTTAGCTTGATTTGGGTTCCAAAATCTACCTGAAAAAATCACTACATCAATCAGTGGGAGATAAATATTGGCCTCTGGGCTTGTGTGCCACTCCTGACTCCTGTGTGCGTCATCTCTCACTCAGTGGGCCATAGAAAGCCTTTTTTTGTTTTATTTGTTTTCTAAATTCTCCCTGAAAAAATCATTTTATTTTATTTGGTTTCTAAATTCTTCCTGAAAAAATCATTTTATTCTATTATTTTTTTTTCCTAAAGTCTCCCTGAAAAAAAAAAAAAAAAACAAATCAGTGGGAGATTAATATTGCCCTTTCTGCTTGTGTGCCAGTCTTGACTCCTGGGTGTGCCATCTCTCTCTCTCTCTCCAATTGTGGGCCATAGAAAGCCTATTATTTTTTTAGCTTGATTTGGGTTCCAAAATATACCTGAAATAATCACTACATCAATCAGTGGGAGATAAATATTGGCCTCTGGGCTTGTGTGCCACTCCTGACTCCTGTGTGCGTCATCTCTCACTCAGTGGGCCATAGAAAGCCTTTTTTTGTTTTATTTGTTTTCTAAATTCTCCCTGAAAAAATCATTTTATTTTATTTGGTTTCTAAATTCTTCCTGAAAAAATCATATTATTCTATTTTTTTTTTCCTAAAGTCTCCCTGAAAAAAAAAAAAAAAAACAAATCAGTGGGAGATTAATATTGCCCTTTCTGCTTGTGTGCCAGTCTTGACTCCTGGGTGTGCCATCTCTCTCTCTCTCTCTCCAATTGTGGGCCATAGAAAGCCTATTATTTTTTTAGCTTGATTTGGGTTCCAAAATCTATCTGAAAAAATCACTACATCAATCAGTGGGAGATAAATATTGGCCTCTGGGCTTGTGTGCCACTCCTGACTCCTGTGTGCGTCATCTCTCACTCAGTGGGCCATAGAAAGCCTTTTTTTGTTTTATTTGTTTTCTAAATTCTCCCTGAAAAAATCATTTTATTTTATTTGGTTTCTAAATTCTTCCTGAAAAAATCATTTTATTCTATTATTTTTTTTTCCTAAAGTCTCCCTGAAAAAAAAAAACAAACAAATCAGTGGGAGATTAATATTGCCCTTTCTGCTTGTGTGCCAGTCTTGACTCCTGGGTGTGCCATCTCTCTCTCTCTCTCCAATTGTGGGCCATAGAAAGCCTATTATTTTTTTAGCTTGATTTGGGTTCCAAAATCTACCTGAAAAAATCACTACATCAATCAGTGGGAGATAAATATTGGCCTCTGGGCTTGTGTGCCACTCCTGACTCCTGTGTGCGTCATCTCTCACTCAGTGGGCCATAGAAAGCCTTTTTTTGTTTTATTTGTTTTCTAAATTCTCCCTGAAAAAATCATTTTATTTTATTTGGTTTCTAAATTCTTCCTGAAAAAATCATTTTATTCTATTATTTTTTTTTCCTAAAGTCTCCCTGAAAAAAAAAAAAAAAAATCAGTGGGAGATTAATATTGCCCTTTCTACTTGTGTGCCAGTCTTGACTCCTGGGTGTGCCATCTCTCTCTCTCTCCACTTGTGGGCCATAGAAAGCCTATTATTTTTTTAGCTTGATTTGGGTTCCAAAATCTACCTGAAAAAATCACTACATCAATCAGTGGGAGATAAATATTGGCCTCTGGGCTTGTGTGCCACTCCTGACTCCTGTGTGCGTCATCTCTCACTCAGTGGGCCATAGAAAGCCTTTTTTTGTTTTATTTGTTTTCTAAATTCTCCCTGAAAAAATCATTTTATGTTATTTGGTTTCTAAATTCTTCCTGAAAAAATCATTTTATTCTATTATTTTTTTTTCCTAAAGTCTCCCTGAAAAAAAAAAAAAAACAAATCAGTGGGAGATTAATATTGCCCTTTCTGCTTGTGTGCCAGTCTTGACTCCTGGGTGTGCCATCTCTCTCTCTCTCTCCAATTGTGGGCCATAGAAAGCCTATTATTTTTTTAGCTTGATTTGGGTTCCAAAATCTACCTGAAAAAATCACTACATCAATCAGTGGGAGATAAATATTGGCCTCTGGGCTTGTGTGCCACTCCTGACTCCTGTGTGCGTCATCTCTCACTCAGTGGGCCATAGAAAGCCTTTTTTTGTTTTATTTGTTTTCTAAATTCTCCCTGAAAAAATCATTTTATTTTATTTGGTTTCTAAATTCTTCCTGAAAAAATCATTTTATTCTATTATTTTTTTTTCCTAAAGTCTCACTGAAAAAAAAGAAAAAACAAATCAGTGGGAGATTAATATTGCCCTTTCTGCTTGTGTGCCAGTCTTGACTCCTGGGTGTGCCATCTCTCTCTCTCTCTCCAATTGTGGGCCATAGAAAGCCTATTATTTTTTTTAGCTTGATTTGGGTTCCAAAATCTACCTGAAAAAATCACTACATCAATCAGTGGGAGATAAATATTGGCCTCTGGGCTTGTGTGCCACTCCTGACTTCTGTGTGCGTCATCTCTCACTCAGTGGGCCATAGAAAGCCTTTTTTTGTTTTATTTGTTTTCTAAATTCTCCCTGAAAAAAATCATTTTATTGTATTTGGTTTCTAAATTCTTCCTGAAAAAATCATTTTATTCTATTATTTTTTTTTCCTAAAGCCTCCCTGAAAAAAAAAAAAAAATCAAATCAGTGGGAGATTAATATTTACATTTGTGCTTCAGTGACAGTCCTGCGTGTGTGGCATCTCTCTCATTTGTTGCCACCAACAACAGAGTGTGTAACATTGTGCCTGATTTTCGTTGTGGTCTCACTCACCTGTAAAGGGGTAGCTAAATCATACTGAAGTTATAGCTCACCGTGTAATTTGTGTGACAGCAACAAATACCGTTAGTTTGTTTACGTTTTTAAAACAATGAGGAAGTCTGGTGGAAGAGGTCGTGGCCGGGGGCGTTCATTGTCAGCTGGTAATGAGGGTAGTGGTAGTGGTGGAGCATCAGCTGGTCGTGGGAAAAAAAATATTGCACCTAAGTCTGGAGCTGTGGAGCCAGGTTCGTCGTCTGGCTACACAAGGCCTCGAACGCTCCCTTTTCTGGGAGTAGGAAAACCGCTTTTAAAGCCGGAGCAGCAAGAGCAAGTTTTGGCTTATCTTGCTGACTCAGCCTCTAGCTCTTTTGCCTCCTCTCGTGAAACTGGTAAATGTCAAAGCAGCGCGTCGTTAGTGGATGTTCACGGTCAGGGACAAGTCGCTTCCTTGTCCTCTTCAGCAAAAACAACAACAGAGAAGAATGCAGCAGGCGACACAACGGGTTACTCCATGGAGCTCTTTACACATACCGTCCCTGGCTTAGAAAGTGAAGCAGTTAACAGTCCATGCCCATTACAAGTTGAATCTGACATGGAGTGCACTGATGAACAGCCACAGCCAGACTACTATGCTGGTCCTTTGACTCAGACCACAACATTGCCCTCGCAGGGTAATGATCAAGAATCAGACCCTGATGAGACTATGTTGCCCCATCACGAACGCTATACCACCGACCGACACGGTGACACAGACGAAGTTGCACACGAGCTACAAGAAGAGGTAATAGATGACCCAGTTCTTGACCCCAATTGGCAGCCATTGGGGGAACAGGGTGCAGGCGGCAGCAGTTCTGAAGCGGAGGAGGAGGGGCCGCAGCAGGCATCAACATCGCAACAGGTTCCATCTGCCGGGCCCGTATCTTGGCCAAAACGCGTGGCAAAGTCAAAACCTGTTGGAGGACAGCGTGGCCATCCGGTTAAAGCTCAGTCTGCAATGCCTGAAAAGGTATCCGATGCTAGAAAGAGTGCAGTCTGGCATTTTTTTTAAACAACATCCAATTGATCAGCACAAAGTAATCTGTCAAAAATGTTCAACTACCTAAAGCAGAGGGCAGAATCTGAAAAGTCTCAATACAAGTTGCATGCATAGACATTTAACCACCATGCATTTGCAAGCCTTGACTAACTACCAAACGTCCCTTAAGGTTGTAGCACCCTCGGCCAATGAAGCTAGTCAGCAACGCAACATCCCTTCCGGCAGTGTAGGGCCACCATTTTCCGTACCACCTGCAGTATCTGTGCAGGTTTCTTTGCCAGGCCAAAGCAGTCAGGGTCAGGGAATCACCAGTTTCGTAGTAGGAAACACTGCATCTAGGACACCGGCGGCAACAATACCATCTCCCACCGTTTCTCAGTCTGCCATGTCCACCGGCACCCCCGCTAGTTCCACGATCTCCAGCTCTCCAGTCCAGCTCACCCTACATGAGACTATGGTTAGAAAAAGGAAGTACTTAGCCTCGCATCCGCGTACACAGGGTTTGAACGCCCACATAGCTAGACTAATCTCGTTAGAGATGATGCCCTACCGGTTAGTTGAAAGCGAAGCTTTCAAAGCCCTGATGGACTACGCTGTACCACGCTACGAGCTACCCAGTCGACACTTTTTTTCCAGAAAAGCCATCCCAGCCCTCCACCAGCATGTTAAAGAGCGCATCGTCCATGCACTCAGGCAATCTGTGAGTACAAAGGTGCACCTGACAACAGATGCATGGACCAGTAGGCATGGCCAGCGACGTTACGTGTCCATCACGGAACACTGGGTAAATGTGGTGGATGCAGGGTCCACAGGGGACAGCAAGTTTGGGACAGTTCTGCGTAGCCCACGGTCTAGGAAACAGTTGGCTGTAGCCGTTCGCACCCCCTCCTCCTCCTCTTCGTCCTCCTGCAGAAGCGAGAGCTCGTCCACAGACCGCAGTCGCACAACCACTCCATCCGCAGCTGCCACTGTTGCACACCAGGTCTCCCATTATGGGGCAGCTACTGGCAAATGTCAGCAGGCTGTATTGGCTATGAAGTGTTTGGGCGACAACAGACACACCGCGGAAGTTCTGTCCGAGTTCTTGCAGAAAGAAACGCAGTCGTGGCTGGGCACTGTAGATCTTGAGGCAGGCAAGGTAGTGAGTGATAACGGAAGGAATTTCATGGCTGCCATCTCCCTTTCCCAACTGAAACACATTCCTTGCCTGGCTCACACCTTAAACCTGGTGGTGCAGTGCTTCCTGAAAAGTTATCCGGGGTTATCCGACCTGCTCCTCAAAGTGCGTGGACTTTGCTCACATATCCGCCGTTCGCCCATACACTCCAGCCGTATGCAGACCTATCAGCGTACTTTGAACCTTCCCCAGCATCGCCTAATCATAGACGTTGCAACAAGGTGGAACTCAACACTGCACATGCTTCAGAGACTGTGCGAACAGAGGCGGGCTGTTATGTTTTTGTGGGAGGATACACATACACGGGCAGGCAGTAGGATGGCAGACATGGAGTTGTCAGGTGTGCAGTGGTCGAAGATTCAAGACATGTGTCAAGTCCTTCAGTGTTTTGAGGAATGCACACGGCTGGTTAGTGCAGACAACGCCATAATAAGCATGAGCATCCCCCTAATGCGTCTGCTGATGCAAAGTTTGACGCACATAAAGGATCAGGCGTCTGCAGCTGAGGAAGAGGAAAGCCTTGATGACAGTCAGCCATTGTCTGGCCAGGGCAGTGTACAGGACGAGTTAGCGGGCGAAGAGGAGGAGGAGGACGAGGAGGATGATGGGGATGATTATATTTGTAATGAGGAAGCTTTTCCGGGGCCACTGGAAATTGGTGGCGCGGCAAGGCCGGGTTCTGGTTTTTGGAGGGACACAAGTGACGTGGATTTGCCTGAAACTGCCCCTCAACCTAGCACAACCGGAGATTTGAGAACTGGAACTTTGGCCCACATGGCGGATTATGCCTTACGTATCCTCAAAAGGGACACACGCATTACTAAAATGATGAACGATGACGATTACTGGTTGGCCTGCCTCCTTGATCCTCGCTATAAAGGCAAATTGCAAAATGTTATGCCACATTAGAACTTGGAACTAATATTAGCAACCAAACAATCAACTCTTGTTGACCGTTTGCTTCTGGCATTCCCTGCACACAGCGCCCGTGATCGTTCTCACACGAGCTCCAGGGACCAGCAGACCAGAGGTGTTAGAGGGGCAGAAATCAGAAGTGGTGTTGGCCAGAGGGGTTTTCTGACCAGGTTGTGGAGTGATTTTGCTATGACCGCAGACAGGACAGGTACTGCAGCATCAATTCAAAGTGACAGGAGACAACATTTGTCCAGTATGGTTACAAACTATTTTTCATCCCTTATCGATGTTCTCCCTCAACCGTCATTCCCATTTGATTACTGGGCATCCAAATTAGACACCTGGCCAGAATTGGCAGAATATGCATTGCAGGAGCTTGCTTGCCCGGCAGCTAGTGTCCTATCAGAAAGAGTATTCAGTGCTGCAGGTTCAATACTAACAGAAAAAAGGACTCGTCTGGCTACCCAAAATGTAGATGATCTAACCTTCATTAAAATGAACCACAACTGGATTTCGAAATCTTTTGCCCCACCTTGCCCGGCTGACACCTAGCTTTCCTATGTAAAGGTCTTGCCTGTGGACTATTCTGAACGACTTTTCCAATCTCGTAATTTGCAGCACCTGATTGTCCAGCATCCGACATGTTAACACCTCCCTAAATGGCCAAAGTCCCCACACGGGGCCGTGGTATCGCCACTTGGCGCCAGCACCCGTGAGAGTACTGTTTGTCTGAAGAGGTGGGTGTGCCCACTTTTGGTCGACGGCACTGCCACTAGGTCCCTCATAGTACAATAAAGTGTCTGGCGGTGGTGGTGCGCACCCAACATCAGACACACCGTTGTAATATGAGGGGCCCTGGGCCTGTACCGCCGGCCACAAGACAGTCCCCCCCCAGGTCAAACAGTGCTCTACGACTTGCAAAATTTTCTCTCACAGCTCCACCAATGTTTAGTCTATGCGCTGACATCCTTCAATGCCTGGCACTGTCAATACCATTGTATTGACATTTTTCTTATGTTAGGCCTTCGAAGCCTGTCTGCGGTCCCTCCTTCCACTAGGCCTCCACTGACCTGTCTACTGCTGCCCGTGTTCCCCTGGAACCAATTTTAAATTGCCTACAGCCAGCCCAATTTATTATGTTAGGGCTTTGAAGCCTGTCTGCGGTCCCTCCTTCCACTAGGCCTCCACTGACCTGTCTACTGCTGCCCGTGTTCCCCTGGAACCAATTTTAAATTGCCTACAGCCAGCCCAATTTATTATGTTAGGGCTTCGAAGCCTGTCTGCGGTCCCTCCTTCCACTAGGCCTCCACTGACCTGTCTACTGCTGCCCGTGTTCCCCTGGAACCAATTTTAAATTGCCTACAGCCAGCCCAATTTATTATGTTAGGGCTTCGAAGCCTGTCTGCGGTCCATCCTTCCACTAGGCCTCCACTGACCTGTCTACTGCTGCCCGTGTTCCCCTGGAACCAATTTTAAATTGCCTACAGCCAGCCCAATTTATTATGTTAGGGCTTCGAAGCCTGTCTGCGGTCCCTCCTTCCACTAGGCCTCCACTGACCTGTCTACTGCTGCCCGTGTACCCCTTGAACCAACATCAGAAAATATAAAAATAAGTATTTTGCTTATAAAAAGAAAATACTGGAGAGATATCAAATGCAGACATTTTAACATTAAAAACAAACACATACAACAAAAATCTGGTACAGTACTAAAAATGGCCACCAGCTACAATAACTTTCTCCTGCAAGTAGTTAACTGAAAGTTTTTTTCAATTTAAAACACAGATATGGCATCCACCGAGTGTTGTCCTGTCGCGTCTTCTTTATATTATTGCCAAGAAGATGCAAAACAATGAAAATAATAAAATCATTATTTACCAAAAAAATAGAGTAAGTCAAAACCACATTGCAAATAAACATTCATTGCAAATAAAGAAGCAGGGCGCGTCCGAGGGTGAGTATATACCTAATAAGAATATAATCACCCTCGGACGCGCCCTGCTTCTTTCCGACAGCCTTCCTTCCTAAGAATCAGCCCTTCCGTGGTGTAGAGAGAGGGTTTGTTACACTCCAAGGTGTTCCCCAGGTTGCCTTTCCTGAGCTTCGATCTTCATGCTCTCGTTTAGTAGTTGTCGGAAAGTAGGCTGCATTAGGCCTACAAATTGGGTATGGGGTGGAGAGAGATGGTGTGTTACACTCCAAGGTGTTCCCCAGGTTTCCTTGCCATTGCTTCGGTCTTCCGACTCTCGTTTAGTAGTTGTAGAAAACTACACTGCATTAGGCCTACAAAATGGGTATCGGGTGGAGAGAGATGGTGTGTTACACTCCAAGGTGTTCCCCAGGTTGCCTTTCCTGAGCTTCGATCTTCCGGCTCTCGTTTAGTAGTTGTTGGAAACTACACTGCATTAGGCCTACAAATTGGGTATGGGGTGTAGAGAGATGGTGTGTTCCACTCCAAGGTGTTCTCCAGGTTGCCTTTCCTGAGCTTCAATCTTCCGGCTCTCGTTTAGTAGTTGTTGGAAACTACGCTGCATTAGGCCTACAAATTGGGTATGGGGTGTAGAGAGATGGTGTGTTCCACTCCAAGGTGTTCCCCAGGTTTCCTCGCCAATGCTTCGATCTTCATGCTTTCGTTTAGTAGTTGTTGGAAACTACGCTGCATTAGGCCTACAAATTGGGTATGGGGTGTAGAGAGATGGTGTGTTCCACTCCAAGGTGTTCTCCAGGTTGCCTTTCCTGAGCTTCGATCTTCCGGCTCTCGTTTAGTAGTTCTTGGAAACTACACTGCATTAGGCCTACAAATTGGGTATGGGGTGTAGAGAGATGGTGTGTTCCACTCCAAGGTGCTCTCCAGGTTGCATTTCCTGAGTTTCGATCTTCCGGCTCTCGTTTAGTAGTTGTTGGAAACTACGCTGCATTAGGCCTACAAATTGGGTATGGGGTGTAGAGAGATGGTGTGTTCCACTCCAAGGTGTTCCCCAGGTTTCCTCGCCAATGCTTCGATCTTCATGCTCTCGTTTAGTAGTTGTTGGAAGCTACGCTGCATTAGGCCTACAAATTGGGTATGGGGTGTAGAGAGATGGTGTGTTCCACTCCAAGGTGTTCTCCAGGTTGCCTTTCCTGAGCTTCGATCTTCCGGCTCTCGTTTAGTAGTTCTTGGAAACTACACTGCATTAGGCCTACAAATTGGGTATGGGGTGTAGAGAGATGGTGTGTTCCACTCCAAGGTGTTCTCCAGGTTGCCTTTCCTGAGCTTCGATCTTCCGGCTCTCGTTTAGTAGTTGTTGGAAACTACGCTGCATTAGGCCTACAAATTGGGTATGGGGTGTAGAGAGATGGTGTGTTCCACTCCAAGGTGTTCTCCAGGTTGCCTTTCCTGAGCTTCGATCTTCCGGCTCTCGTTTAGTAGTTGTTGGAAACTACACTGCATTAGGCCTACAAATTGGGTATGGGGTGTAGAGAGATGGTGTGTTCCACTCCAAGGTGTTCTCCAGGTTGCCTTTCCTGAGCTTCGATCTTCCGGCTCTCGTTTAGTAGTTGTTGGAAACTACGCTGCATTAGGCCTACAAATTGGGTATGGGGTGTAGAGAGATGGTGTGTTCCACTCCAAGGTGTTCTCCAGGTTGCCTTTCCTGAGCTTCGATCTTCCGGCTCTCGTTTAGTAGTTGTTGGAAACTACACTGCATTAGGCCTACAAATTGGGTATGGGGTGTAGAGAGATGGTGTGTTCCACTCCAAGGTGTTCTCCAGGTTGCCTTTCCTGAGCTTCGATCTTCCGGCTCTCGTTTAGTAGTTGTTGGAAACTACACTGCATTAGGCCTACAAATTGGGTATGGGGTGTAGAGAGATGGTGTGTTCCACTCCAAGGTGTTCTCCAGGTTGCCTTTCCTGAACTTCTATCTTCAGGCTCTCATTAAATTGTGGTTAAACGGAACAACTGCATTTGGCGTACTAGTTGGTTTGGGGCCTACTATCGGTGTCTGCCACTCCTTGCTGTTCTCCTGGTTTCCTGTCCTGAAATTCTGTTTTCAGGCGCTCGTTAAGTAGTTGTTAATGTTAGACTGCATTTGGCCTACTAGTTGGGTTGGGACCTACTATCGGTGTCTGCCACTCCTTGCTGTTCTCCTCCACTGAACAAAGCTGTGCCGCCTGTTTACTACGGTTGCCAATTTTGAACTGCATTTCGACTACTTACTGATTTGGGCCTACTCTCTGTGTCAGCCTCTCATTCCAGTTGTCCTCCACTGCAATGCCCCCTGGTTATTCCTGTGTTACCAATTTTGAACTGCATTTAGCCAACTTTATTCTTTGGGCCTATATCTGTGTTTCCTCCTCATCCTGCCCATTGCCCAGCCAGTGATAGATGAGTCTGCTGGTACATTGACCCATAACGCAACATTCCCCGTGCACGCTACACAACAACATTGTGACCCTGCTGAAAGTCAGGTTGCTCTTCCCGCATACCATACCACCTTACACGGGGACAAAGAGGAAGGTGCAGATGAAAGTGCAAGTTCCTTCATCAGGTGGGGGGAGGAATACTAGTTGGCGACGTCACTGGCACAGGGCCTCTCATATTACGCAAAAGTGTTGCTGCCGGTGGGAGGCGCCCCCGCCGTGCAAACACACCGCTGTACTTTGAGGGGCCCTGTGCCAGTGCCAATGCCAACGAGTGGGCCCCCCCTGCTTGCTCAGGTTCACAGCACTTGCAAAGTTGAAATACTTACCTCTCCCTGCTCCACTGCCGTGACGTGGTCCAGATTTCCTGGGCCCACTAATTACTTGAACCAGCCCTACCCACCACAACTTTAGCCAAATGACCCCCAATTTCAAATGCCTTACAATTATTATAAGGTAAATTACACTTGACAAGCTTCATTAAGAAGAATGGATGGTTTTGACATTAAAATGGGCACTCTAGGTGTTTTCCTGGCCCCCACTCACTGCCGACTATGCTGCCCCATTGACTTGCATTGGGTTTCGTGTTTCGGTCGATCCCGACTTTACGTCATAATCGGCCGATTTCACTCGACCCGACTTTTGAGATAGTCGGTTTTCGCGAAACCCGGCTCGACTCTAAAAAGGTCAAGGCCGCTCAACTCTATTTCCCTCATGTCGAATTTACATCAGCACAATTTATAAAATGTTCTTTTATTTTGTTAGCATTTTAGGAGATTTAAAATCGAAGCAGTCATTTTTCATTTTTTCACGGAAATTTACAAAATGTATGTTTTTAGGGACCTATCCATGTTTGAAGTGACTTTAGGGGTCCTATATATTGGGAAACCCCCAAATGTGATACCATTTTAAAAACAGTACCACCTGACATATTAAAAACTGCCGTCAGGTAGTTTATTAACCCTTCATGTGATTTTGATGAACTAATGCAAAGTGGCATGGCAGAAATGAAAATGTGTATTTTTACCACCTTAATGTCGGTAATTTCTGAACAGATTACTACAGCCATCAGACTTAGGCCATGTTCAGATGTTGTGGACAAGGAGAAAATCTTCAGCTCACCCAAAAGGAGTCCAAATTCCAAGAAGAAATCCGAGCAGAGATCAAACGTCCAACCAACGATGTTGTAGATACAAGAAAAACTAGGGAGATCCAGCTCCAGGAAAGAGAAATAGTCTCTAGATAAAATCCAAAATATCTTTATTGACATGAAAAAATTAAAAATGTGGACTTCCAATGGCAAGTGGTATAACAAAGGAATCACATAGCAGCTCTCACTAGTTTTTCATGTTCACATGTTGCAGTTTTTACCGCAGATCCATAGCAACTTGATCTGCGGGCTGTCTGGGGGTCTGCCATCTCTACGTGCCGGGTCTACGGGCTGTCCGGGTGGCCTGCGGGCTGTGCGGGTTGTCTGCGGGCTGTCCGGGGGTCTACTGTCTCTTTGTGCCGGAGAGAACCGAGAAAACAATGGACACAAGAGCTCAAAGTAACAAAATAAACAACTTTATTAAGAACAAATAAAAACTAACAACAATAAATATATGCAAAATACCATATGTAAGACACAAAAGATGCAATAGATAAAAATAGAGGCGAACCTAGTACCACGCACTGATATAAAAGTACACTCAAGGGCAAGTCATTAGTAGCTATAAGGTCAGAAGGCCATACAAATGTAATCAAGATGACAAAATAGTAAAAAATAGTAGGCTATAAGACCTAAAAATAAGTAAACGTGACAGCTACATAAGCAGTGATAAATGACAAAGCTCCAAATTACTAGCCAGGCAGCAGGAGGAACATGTATATGCATAGACTACTATATGGGAAGATCCCCTGAAAGCACAGTGCACAAAAGTAAATCCCACAAGGTATAAAAGTCTATATGATCCAACAAGTTTGGCGTATGAGTCTATAAACTCCTAAAGTAATACTCTATCAGGTACCACATGTAATCCTGGGAAGTCCCATGCAAAAGGAGAAGACTAAGCCAGTGTGGGGTTAAGGCATATACCAACCTGCTGCTATCATGCGTGGAAGAGGGAGCCCCGACGCGCGTTTCGCAATAGTTGCTTCCTCGGGGGGCGCAACTTGATCTGCGGGCTGTCTGGGGGTCTGCCATCTCTACGTGCCGGGTCTACGGGCTGTCCGGGTGGCCTGCGGGCTGTGCGGGTTGTCTGCGGGCTGTCCGGGGGTCTACTGTCTCTTTGTGCCGGATCTGCGGGCTGTCCGTGTGGTCTGCAGGCTGTCTGGGTGGTCTGGGGGCTGTCCGGGTGGTCTGCGGCCTATCTGGGTGGTCTGCAGGCTGTCCGGGGGGGTCTGCTGGCTGTCCGGGTGTGTGTGGCAATGTGCGTGTGTGTGCATGTGTATGTGCAGGCATCGTCCAATGGACTACAAGTCCCATCGGGCTATGCCTGCTACAGTGACACTGATGACACATTAGCCAATGATGGGACAGTAGTAGTCCCATTATCCGGCTAATGTATTGAATGTATAAAAAAACACAAACATACAACATGCATACAACATACAACATACATACAACATAGTACATACATACAACATACATACAACATGGAACATACTACATACATGCAACATACTACATACATGCAACATACTACATACATGCAACATTCTACATGCATGCATCATACACACAACATACTACATACATACATACATACAACATACAACATACATGCAACATACTACATACATGCAACATATCACATACAACATACTACATACATACATCATACAACATACATACTACATACAACATACTACATACATACAATATATTACATACAACATGCATACAACATATAGACATACAGTACATACAACATAGAGTACATACTCACCATCACTTGTAACTTTGATCCCCGAAGCCTGTGTCACCTGTAGTGTTGAGCATTCCGATACCGCAAGTATCGGGTATCGGCCGATACTTGCGGTATCGGAATTCCGATACCGAGATCCGATACTTTTGTGGTATCGGGTATCGGTATCGGATCCATAGGGATGTGTAAAATAAAGAATTAAAATAAAAAATATTGATATATTCACCTCTCCGGCGGCCCCTGGACATCACGCTGCTCACCGGCAGGCTTCTTTGTTTAAAATACGCGCGTTTAGGACCTGCGAATGACATCCCGGCTTCTGATTGGTCGCGTGCCGCCCATGTGACCGCCACGCGACCAATCAGAAGCCGTGACGTCATTCGCAGGTCCTAAATTCCTAGGATTAGGAGTTTAGTGAATGAGAATGACGTCGCGGCTTCTGATTGGTCGCATGCCGCTCATGTGACCGCCACTTTATTTTACACATCCCTATGGATCCCAGGGCCTGAAGGAGAGTTTCCTCTCCTTCAGACCCTGGGAACCATCAGGATACCTTCCGATACTTGGTGTCCCATTGACTTGTATTGGTATCGGATATCGGTATCGGCGATATCCGATATTTTTCGGGTATCGGCCGATACTATCCGATACCGATACTTTCAAGTATCGGGCGGTATCGCTCAACACTAGTCACCTGTAAAAAATATTAAAATAAACAAACACTATACTCCCTCATCCGCAGAAATCCAATTAAAATGAGTGTCCCACGATGATCTCCCGTGGAGAGCAGCAGCTTCAGCTGATGCGACCACTCTCCAGGGGCTCTAGGAATGCAATGACGGAAGGCATCCTTCCGCACTGTATTCCTCCGCCGCTGTAAAAAATAGTCCCTAGTCTCACTTGTTGCACTGCTGTGTGAGAAAGTTCCCATGAAGCAATGCCTTAGGCTGCCGTCACACTAGCAGTATTTGGTCAGTATTTTACATCAGTATTTGCAAAGGTACCTTCACACTGAGCAACTTTAGAATGAGAACGACAGCGATCCGTGACGTTGCAGCGTCCTGGATAGCGATCTCGTTGTGTTTGACATGCAGCAGCGATCAGGATCCCGCTGTGACATTGCTGGTCGTAGCTAGAAGTCCGGAACTTTATTTGGTCGTCAGGTCGGCGTGATTCGTCATGTTTGACAGCAAAAGCAATGATGCCTGCAATGTTTTTTCATGGAGCTAACAACCAGCGAGAATAATAAGTACGTCACTGGATCGCTCCTGCATCGTTCTGATGTTGCCGTGTTTGACGTCTCCTAGCGACCTAAACAGCGACGCTGCAGCGATCGGCTCGTTGTCTATATCGCTGCAGCATCGCTTAGTGTAACGGTACCTTAAGCGAAAACCAGGAGTGCAACAATTAGAGGAAAAGTATAATAGAAACATATGCACCACTTCTGCATTTATCACCCACTCCTGGTTTTGGCTTACATATACTGATGTAAAATACTGACCAAACACTTCTAGCGTGACGGCAGCCTTAAAGTGAGACCCTGAACTAAAGCCCCCGTCACACACAGCGAGATCGCTAGCGAGATCGCTGAGTTTTGTGACGCAACAGCGATCTCAGTAGCGATCTCGCTATGTGTGACACGTACCAGCGATCAGGCCCCTGCTGTGAGATCGCTGGTCGTGTCGGAATGGCCTGGGCCATTTTTTGATCGTTGAGGTCCCGCTGACATCGCTGAATCGGCGTGTGTGACGCCGATTCAGCGATGTCTTCGCTGGTAACCAGGGTAAACATCGGGTAACTAAGCGCAGGGCCGCGCTTAGTAACCCGATGTTTACCCTGGTTACCATCCTAAAAGTAAAAAAAAAAAAACACTACATACTTACCTATCGCTGTCTGTCCTCGCGCTCAGCTTCTCTGGTCTGGCTGTGAGCGCCGGTCAGCCGGAAAGCAGAGCAGTGACGTCACCGCTCTGCTTTCTGGCCACTGTGCTCACAGCCAGACCAGAGAAGCAGAGCGCCGAGGACAGACAGCGATAGGTAAGTATGTAGCGGTTGTTTTTTTTTTACTTTAACGATGGTAACCAGGGTAAACATCGGGTTACTAAGCGCGACCCTGCGCTTAGTTACCCGATGTTTACCCTGGTTACCGGGGACCTCGGGATCGTTGGTCGCTGGAGAGCTGTCTGTGTGACAGCTCTCCAGCGACCAAACAGCGACGCTGCAGCGATCCGGATCGTTGTCGGTATCGCTGCAGCGTCGCTATGTGTGACGGGGCCTTAAGGTTACCTCTTCAGAGATGCACCGAAGGAGCCATTGTCTCCTGACAGTGTGTGTCACTGGAGGTCTGTAGAGGGGTGACATCATCCGATGTCACTGTTCTATAGGGGAGATCGTCGTGGGACACTCGTTATTAATTGGACTGCGTTGGACAGAGAGTATACGGTTTATTATTTTTAATTTTTTACAGGCGATCGAGTATGTTAAGTATGGTTAAATTAGGAATATTAAAATACTTTTTTCTGGCTGTGTCTTTATTTTTTTAACTCTCACTATTCTAGGATTAATAATGGATAGGCGTCTTATTGACGCCTCTCCATTATTAACCCGGCTTAACTTCACCTTACAATAGCAAGATGACATTAATCCTTTATTATCCCATATCCCACCGCTACTCGGGAGTGGGAAGAGAGGGGCTAAGTGCCAGAATTGGCGTATCTCACAGATGCGCCATTTCTGGGGCGGCTGGGGGCTGGTATTTGTAGCCGGGGGGAGTCAATATCCATGGTCCCTCTCTAGGCTATTAAACACAACCACCGATACACCATTTCATTATATAATTATATCTATGTCACAATGG
Organism: Ranitomeya imitator; assembly: GCF_032444005.1. Lineage (NCBI taxonomy): Eukaryota > Metazoa > Chordata > Amphibia > Anura > Dendrobatidae > Ranitomeya > Ranitomeya imitator. The sequence continues at coordinate 231,477,156 of NC_091287.1, read as the reverse complement.
AAATATATACTTGTGAAATTTAAAAGTGACCAGTGCTCCGTGGAAGAAAAGAATGTGGACTACAACCACACTATAAGGACAAGAACACCCACAACCAAAATATAGACCAATACCAGGTAAAACGCCTAGGCAGAGAATAGATATAAAATGCCTTTATTATGTATAACTGGCAATTAAATATATTTTAATAATACATAATTTGTGTGCAAAAAAAACAAAGGAATTATTAATCAATAAAAACATATAAAATCTATATATATATACAATACAAGGTAAGATACTACAACGGACTGACCCAAGAAAAATTTCTAATTAGTGCAATATTGTTAATGGGAAAGGTAAGAACACCCACTGAAAGTGGCCATATATCAAAGAAATGTACATAGGATGACAAATGGATATCAGGAAATGACAAAAAACTATATATAAAAAAATAATAATTAAAGAAGTAAAAAAGTAAAGAAATAATCTATATATATATATATAAAAAATATATAATGTGAAAAAAAGCCACAATAAATACTAAGAAATTGGGTAAAAAAATCCCCAAAAGAGGTATATGAGGAGCAGCTGTACTACTAAAGTGCTCAGTGGTAAAAAATATCTATGTATATATAAGCAATATTCAATAATAAGGTGCAATCTAGACAAAAGAAATTTAGGCTATGAATATCAGCCCGCAGCTGTCTGCATAGCCTTTCTAGCTATAAAATATAGGGTGACACCATGTCATTTTTTGGGGGGGTCCCCCTATTTTAATAGCTAGTAAAGGCAATGCAGACAGCTGCGGGCTGATCTTCATAGCCTGGGAGGGGCCATGGGTATTACCCCCTTCCCAAGCTACAAATATTGGCCCCCGGCCGTCGGCTTTCCCCCTCTGGCGCAAAGAAATTGGAGCCCGCGCCATTTTTTTCTGTTTTTTTTAATTACGCGTTCATTAAGAAACATAGGCCTTGCTATTATATATCTATGGATATATCTATAGATATATCCATAGATAAATCTATATATCTATACATGGATAACAATGGCTATATCGATCTATAGATATATATATAGATAGATAGATATATCTGTAGATACATAGATATATCTATCCATATATCCATCTGGCTACTTTCACACGTCAGGTTTTTGCCATGAGGCACAATCAGGCGAGTTTTGAAAAAACAAACCCGTGTTTTTTTTCCGCCAGAACCGTTTTTTCTCGTAGAATTGCATTAGTGCCGGATTACGCCTGATGGCCACACGTTTCATCCTTTTTTTGCCGGACAAAAAAAACTTTCCTCTGTACATTTTATCCATCTGCCGGAAACAGTTTCTTTTGATGGATCCGGCAAAAAACGGATGAAACGTGTGGCCATCAGGCGCAATCCGGTGCTAATACAACTCTATGAGAAAAAAAACAGATCTGGCGAAAAAAAAACGGATCCGTTTTTTCCAAAACTTGCCAGATTATGCCTGACGGCAAAAATGTGATGTGTGAAAGTAGCCTAACTATCCATATATCTATCTACATCTATCTATCTCATTCCATCTATCTATCTATCTATCTATCTATCTATCTGTCTCTCTGTCTCTCTGTCTATCTGTTTATCTATCTGTCTGTCTATCTATGTGTGTAATGGAGTGTGGGTTGGACAAATGTAAAAGAGGAGGTTGGACAAGACATTACAAATCTTTTTTTGTTTAATAATACATTTTTTTTTAGCTTTCCAAAATGCATACGAAACCGCATCAACAACGCATCAAAACCATGCAAAAATGCATCAAAAATGCATCTGCATTTTCAGACAAGAGCTGCGGTTTTAGTGCAGAAAAATCCGCAGGCAAATCTGCAACGTGTGCACATACCCTTAGGCCATTATTTGGCCATGAACTGCAATGGCAAACATCAGGACCACACAATCATGATCTGAGGGCACCGATTGGGATAAAGAGGAAGCCCCCACATTCTGTTAGCCATTTATATTATGCAGTCACTATTCACAGCAGCATCTAAGGGGTTAAACAGATGTGGACGGTGCAAACACTGATCGTGGCTAATGAAGCAAGTTGTCAGCTCTAGTGTATACAGTAGCTGACAGCTGCTGGATTGTCACCTGTATGGTGATGTTAGTCTCTTATATCTCAGGTCAGTTAAAAGATGTATTGGCTGTCATTAAGGGGTTAAATAATTAAATTGCATTTTATTGCATTAAATAAATATTTGATCACCTTCCAGCCAGAAAGAATTCTGCACTCAATATCTATAAAATTGCACTCATGTAAAGGACACCTGTCCACACTCTCAGTCAATCACACTCCAACCTCTCTGCCATGGCCAGAACTGTATTAAGACACCACAGACAAAATTACAGACCTTCACAAGGCTGGGATGGGCTACAGGACAACAGACACACAGTTTGGTGAGAAGGAAACACAATTGAATCAGCCCAGAACTGCATGGGGGGACCTGGTCAATGATTTAAAGAGAGATGGGACTACAGTCTTTTATTTAAGCTGAACAAAATTAATTATCCTCATTTTACAGTTTACAGTGATTGCAGCTGATATCTTCATATCAGACTTATGGGCTATAAACATGTATCAATTAAAAATATAACAAATTATTGTGGTTTCTAATGTGTAAGTAAAAATGATTATAGTGTGTGTGTTTGTCTTTGTGTGAAAAAAGGTTGGCAATACTAACCTACGGGCGCAGATAGATTGCTGGATCAGCATCATCAAACAGCAGAGTCTCAGCACTGAGGAAGCAGCCAAACTTCTGCTGTACTCTTTGTAACTAGGGATCAGCGGACACGTGGAAGTTTGGGTTCTAATACATGACCGAATGTTAGTCCAAAGTTCGGTTCAATTAGCAGAACTGTACCCGAACTTTAACCTGAACCCGAATCGCATTAAAATCAATAAATACCTAAAGTTTGGACCTGGAAAATTACTTTCTCTCCTCCAGGACTTCCCTCGGAACTCTAAATATTAACATGAGAAGTCCATGTTCGGAGTTCAACACCGGACACTATATGTCCTGCACGTATCCCAAACATTGCTCATTTCTACTTGTAAGTAGAGATGAGTGAATACTTCAATGTTCAGATCGGATTACATTAGACAAATTTGCAATATTTGCAGATTAATTCGTCGGATATTCGCCGAACATAACCGAACGCCATTCACATCAATGGGAGCACACCATTCACATCAACACCTTATAATGGCCACAACTGCTGCCAAAACACATCAAATGAGGGACAAACACCAGGAAAGTGGCCTCAATTCACCCACAGTACAGATTTTAGCATGGCACTGCAGCAATCAGCCAGGCATGAGTTATCAGTGTCTTGGACAGCATTTACAGCTTTCAATTGAACGTCACATTAAGACAAGGTGAGTGAGGGATCTGTGAAGGACCTCTTTGCTGGGAGCCCTGATACCACTTGCAACACCTCTACTTGCTTTCATGCTGAGCCATGCTCAGCACAAATATCAGTTCTGTAGCCTACCACTGTCAGAAAAATTTAAGGATAGTAACACGGGTAGTTGGGTAGTTGAGTCCAAGGAAATGGGGGCCTGATAGTCTCAGAGGCCCTCTGAAACATGCAACATGCATGAAGGAGACCCAACCAGGAGCGTTCACATCTCCAAAAATGATTGGCAGACACAAAAGTGGCATCAATTTCACCACAGTAGAAATAGTATAATAGGGACCGACAGGTCTTTCACTACACCCAATGCAGCAGATGGACACCCAACAAGGACTGTTCACATTTCCAAAAAATATTGGCAGACTCCACCAAAGTGGCATCAATTTCTCCATAGTAGAAACAATATGATAGGGACCGACAGGTCTTCCACTACACCCAATGCAGCAGATGGACACAAAACAAGGAGTGCTCACATTTAAAGAAATGAGGGCCTTACACCACAGAAGTGGCATCAATTTCACAACAGTAGAAATAGTATAATATGAACCAACAGTTCTTCTACTCCACCCAATGCAGCAGATGGACACCCAACAATGAGTGTTCACATTTCCAAAAATTATTGGCAGACACCACCAAATTGGCATCAATTTCACCACAGTAGAAATATTATAATTAGGGACTGACAGATCTTTCACTACACCCAATCCAGCATATGGACACCAAACCAGGAGTGTTCACATTTCCATAAATTGGAAGACATCACCAAATTGGCATAAATTTCACCACAGTCTAAATAGTATAATAGGGGCCAATAGGTTTTCCACTAAACCCAATCCAGCTGATGGACACCCAACCAGGGGAGTTCACATTTAAACAAATGACGGCTTCACACTACAGGAGTGGCATCAATTTCACCACAGTATAAATAGTATGATAGGGACTGATAGGTTTTCCACTACACCCAATCTAGCAGATGAACACCCAACCTGGAGTTTTTACATTTTTAAAAATGAGGACCTGACCCCACCAAAATGGAATTAATAGAATAGTAATAGTATAATTGGGACAGACAGGTCTTCTGCTACAGACAACCCAGCATATGTAGACCAAACATGACTGTTCACATTTCCACAAATTTGTTTCAACATCAGCAGGAACAGCTATAGCAGGCACAGAAACCACGCTAAAGATATCACAGAATAGAAAAATTGGAGGAAAAGGGAGTACTTAGGTTAAAAAGAGTATTTTATTGTGAAAATTTAATACAGTGTAACACGCAGTAAAGATTACAACAGGATGATACGAAAGATCATGAGTGCCATATACCCCACGTACCTGCCAGTATCACATAAATCAGGAAAGCATGCCATAGTGAAAATGCTAATATAGTGCAATAGTATGGTCTCATTAAATAAATCCTTATGCAATAGCACTTCCCTGCAGCCAGCACCAAACAAAATTACCCCCGAAAGAAGGCACTGGTGCCGAAACGCGCGTTGGGGTGGGTGTCTCTGCGGACACACAGGTAATTCCCATCGCTTCACTTACATTGTGTATCCTCTTGCTACAGGTCGATTACTTTGTTACTTTTAGGGCTATATGCCTCCTATTATATTGGGCACAATAAGTACTGCATCACTGTCGGTATTTTTACAATGTCTGTACTAAGTTGCATTTTGTAGCACTATTGCACTTTATTACCTGTCCTATTTCACTTACTGAGCCTGGACTATATGCAATTTGCTATCCTGTTGGACTGCCGTGGATATACCTTTTGTAGTACCATGTCTTGTCTGTTGTGAGTTCTGTTTTTGGGCTCCCTCTGGTGGTTACTGATGGTACTGGGTGACTTGTCTTTCCTGGGTCTCTGGGTTCCACCTGTTCCATCAGGATATGGGAGTTTCCTATTTAACCTGGCTTTGCTGGCGTTTCCTCGCCGGTTATCAATGTATCCAGTGTGTCTTGTTACCTCTGCTCCCTGCTCCTAGAACCTTCTGGTCAAGCTAAGTTTGGATTTTCCTGTTTTGGTGTTTTGCTTTATTTGGTTTTTAGTCCAGCCTGCAGATATGTGATTCTTGCTGCTGGTTGCTCTAGTGGGCTGAAATTGCTCCTCATGTACCATGAGTTGGCACATGAGTTCAAGTAATTTCAGGATGGTTTTTTGAAGGGTTTTAGCTGACCGCGCAGTTCACTTTTGTATCCTCTGCTATCTAGCTTTAGCGGGCCTCATTTTGCTGAAACTGTTTTCATACTGCGTATGTGCTTTCCTCTCATTTCACCGTCATTATATGTGGGGGGCTGCTATTTCTGTGGGGGATTTCTCTGGAGGCAAGAGAGGTCTGTGTTTCTTCTAATAGGGGAAGTTAGATCTTCGGCTGGAGCGAGACGTCTAGGATCATCGTAGGCACGTTCCCCGGCTACTTTTATTTGTGTGTTAGGTTCAGGGTCGCGGTCAGCTCAGGTTCCATCGCCCTAGAGCTTGGTTGTATCTGTGCTTGTCCTTTAGTGATCCCCTGCCATTGGGATCATGACAGTATAACCGGCCAACAAAGTGTTAATTGTATTGGCTGAAGTAGGAGGATAAGTAGTCTGAGGAAGTTTTTTTTTTTTTTTTCTTTCTCTTTCCCTCAGAGTTTGCTGCCTAGCCTTATTGCAGCCTGGCTACTTCCTCCTCCTCTTAATCTTTGAATGGCTCTGATCCCAGCTGTTTATCATGGACGTCCAGAGTTTGGCTTCCAGCCTGAATAATCTTGCCACTAAGATTCAAAATATACAGGATTTTGTTGTACATGCTCCTTTGTCTGAACCTAGAATTCCTGTCCCAGAGTTTTTTTCTGGAGATAGATCTCGTTTTCTGAATTTTAGGAACAATTGCAAGTTGTTTCTTTCTTTGAAATCTCGCTCCTCTGGAGACCCTGCTCAGCAAGTCAAGATAATTATATCTTTCCTGCGGGGTGACCCTCAGGATTGGGCATTTGCATTGGCACCAGGGGACCCTGCGTTGCTTAATGCGGATGCGTTTTTTCTGGCATTGGGTTTGCTCTATGAGGAACCTAACCAAGAGATTCAGGCTGAAAAAGCTTTGTTGGCCCTCTCTCAGGGGCAAGATGAAGCAGAAATTTATTGTCAAAAATTTCGAAAGTGGTCGGTGCTTACTCAGTGGAATGAGTGCGCTCTGGCTGCAAAGTTCAGAGATGGCCTTTCTGAGGCCATTAAAGATGTTATGGTGGGGTTCCCTGCGCCTGCTGGTCTGAATGAGTCTATGACTATGGCTGTTCAGATTGATCGGCGTTTACGGGAGCGCAAACCTGTGCATCATTTGGCGGTGTCGTCTGAACCGTCACCTGAGATAATGCAATGTGATAGAATTCAGTCCAGAAGTGAACGGCAAAACTATAGGCGGAAAAAAGGGTTGTGCTTTTATTGTGGTGATTCAGCTCATGTTATATCAGCATGCTCTAAACGCACAAAAAAGGTTGATAAGTCTGTTGCCATTAGTACTTTACAGTCTAAGTTCATTCTGTCTGTGACTCTGATTTGTTCATTATCATCCATTTCCGTCGATGCCTATGTGGATTCAGGCGCTGCCCTGAGTCTTATGGATTGGTCATTTGCCAATCGCTGTGGGTTTAGTCTGGAGCCTCTGGAAGTCCCTATTCCTTTGAAGGGAATTGACTCTACACCTTTGGCTATGAATAAACCTCAGTACTGGACACAAGTGACCATGCGTATGACTCCCGTTCATCAGGAGGTGATTCGCTTCCTGGTACTGTATAATTTGCATGATGTTCTAGTACTTGGTCTGCCATGGTTACAAACTCATAATCCAGTCCTTGACTGGAAATCAATGTCTGTGTTAAGCTGGGGTTGTCAGGGGGTTCATGATGATGCACCTCCGATTTCTATCGCTTCATCTACTCCTTCTGAGATTCCTGTGTTTTTGTCTGACTATCGGGATGTTTTTGAGGAGCCTAAGCTCAGTTCGCTTCCTCCTCACAGGGATTGCGATTGTGCTATAAATTTAATTCCAGGCAGTAAATTTCCTAAAGGTCGTTTGTTCAATCTGTCAGTGCCAGAGCATACTGCTATGCGGGATTATGTTAAGGAGTCCTTGGAAAAGGGACATATCCGTCCATCTTTGTCCCCTTTGGGAGCAGGTTTTTTTTTCGTGGCCAAAAAAGATGGTTCCTTGAGGCCTTGTATAGATTATCGTCTTTTGAATAAGATTACCGTAAAATATCAGTATCCTTTGCCATTGTTGACTGATTTGTTTGCTCGCATTAAGGGGGCTAAATGGTTCACTAAGATTGATCTTCGGGGTGCGTATAATCTTATACGAATAAAGCAAGGTGATGAGTGGAAAACCGCATTTAATACGCCTGAGGGCCATTTTGAGTATTTGGTAATGCCTTTTGGACTTTCTAATGCTCCTTCAGTCTTCCAGTCCTTTATGCACGATATTTTCCGTGAATATCTGGATAAATTTATGATTGTGTATTTGGATGATATTTTGGTTTTTTCTGATGACTGGGAGTCTCATGTTCAGCAGGTCAGGAAGGTGTTTCAGGTTCTGCGGGCCAATTCCTTGTTTGTAAAAGGCTCAAAGTGTCTCTTTGGAGTCCAGAAGATTTCTTTCTTGGGGTATATTTTTTCCCCTTCTACTATTGAGATGGATCCCGTCAAGGTTCAGGCTATTTGTGACTGGACGCGGCCTACATCTCTTAAGAGTCTACAGAAGTTCTTGGGCTTTGCTAATTTCTATCGTCGTTTTATAACTAATTTTTCTAGTGTTGTTAAGCCTTTGACGGATTTGACTAAGAAGGGTGCTGATGTTGCTAATTGGTCTCCTGCGGCTGTGGAGGCCTTTCAGGAACTTAAGCGCCGGTTTTCTTCTGCTCCTGTGTTGTGTCAGCCAGATGTTTCGCTACCTTTTCAGGTTGAGGTTGATGCTTCCGAGATTGGAGCGGGGGCGGTTTTGTCACAGAGAAGCTCCGATGGTTCAGTGATGAAGCCATGCGCGTTTTTTTCTAGAAAGTTTTCGCCGGCTGAGCGGAATTATGATGTTGGTAATCGGGAACTTTTGGCCATGAAGTGGGCATTTGAGGAGTGGCGTCATTGGCTAGAGGGTGCTAGACATCGTGTGGTGGTCTTGACTGATCACAAAAATTTGATTTACCTTGAGTCTGCCAGGCGTCTGAATCCTAGACAGGCTCGTTGGTCACTGTTTTTCTCTCGTTTCAATTTTGTGGTTTCATACCTGCCAGGTTCAAAGAATGTGAAGGCGGATGCTCTTTCTAGGAGTTTTGTGCCTGACTCCCTTGGAAATTCTGAGCCCTCTGGTATCCTTAGGGATGGGGTGATTTTGTCTGCTGTCTCCCCAGACTTGCGACGTGCTTTGCAGGAGTTTCAGGCGGGTAAACCTGATCGTTGTCCGCCTGAGAGACTGTTTGTTCCGGATAATTGGACCAGTAGAGTCATCTCCGAGGTCCATTCTTCTGCGTTGGCAGGTCATCCTGGAATATTTGGTACTAGAGACTTGGTGGCCAGGTCTTTTTGGTGGCCTTCCTTGTCGAGGGATGTGCGTTCTTTTGTGCAGTCTTGTGAGGTTTGTGCTCGGGCTAAGCCTTGCTGTTCTCGGGCCAGTGGATTGTTGTCACCTTTGCCTATCCCGAAGAGGCCTTGGACGCACATTTCCATGGACTTTATTTCGGATCTCCCTGTCTCTCAAAAAATGTCCGTCATCTGGGTTGTGTGTGATCGCTTTTCTAAAATGGTTCATCTGGTACCCTTGCCTATGTTGCCTTCCTCCTCTGAGTTGGTCCCTCTGTTTTTTCAGAATGTGGTTCGTTTGCATGGGATTCCTGAGAACATCGTTTCTGACAGGGGATCCCAGTTTGTGTCTAGATTTTGGCGGACGTTCTGTGCTAAGATGGGCATTGATTTGTCCTTTTCGTCTGCATTCCATCCTCAGACGAATGGCCAGACTGAACGAACTAATCAGACCTTGGAAACTTATTTAAGGTGTTTTGTTTCTGCTGATCAGGATGACTGGGTTACCTTTTTGCCGCTGGCCGAGTTTGCCCTTAATAATCGGGCTAGTTCTGCTACCTTGGTTTCTCCTTTCTTTTGTAATTCGGGGTTTCATCCTCGTTTTTCCTCTGGTCAGGTGGAACCTTCTGATTGTCCTGGAGTGGACATGGTGGTGGATAGGTTGCATCGGATTTGGAGTCATGTGGTGGACAATTTGAAGTTGTCCCAGGAGAAGGCTCAGCAGTTTGCTAATCGCCGTCGCCGCGTTGGTCCTCGACTTCTTGTTGGTGACTTGGTGTGGTTGTCTTCTCGTTTTGTTCCTATGAAGGTCTCTTCTCCTAAGTTCAAGCCTCGGTTCATCGGTCCCTATAGGATCTTGGAAATTCTTAACCCTGTGTCGTTTCGTTTGGATCTCCCGGCATCGTTTGCTATTCATAATGTGTTCCATCGGTCGTTGTTGTGGAAGTATGAGGTACCTGTTGTTCCTTCGCTTGAGCCTCCTGCTCCAGTGCTGGTGGAGGGAGAATTGGAGTATGTTGTGGAGAAGATCTTGGATTCTCGTGTTTCCAGACGGAAACTCCAGTATTTGGTCAAGTGGAAGGGTTATGGTCAGGAGGATAATTCTTGGGTGGTTGCCTCGGATGTTCATGCTGATGATTTGGTTCGCGCTTTTCATAGGGCTCATCCTGGTCGCCCTGGTGGTTCTCGTGAGGGTTCGGTGACCCCTCCTCAAGGGGGGGGTACTGTTGAGAGTTCTGTTTTTGGGCTCCCTCTGGTGGTTACTGATGGTACTGGGTGACTTGTCTTTCCTGGGTCTCTGGGTTCCACCTGTTCCATCAGGATATGGGAGTTTCCTATTTAACCTGGCTTTGCTGGCGTTTCCTCGCCGGTTATCAATGTATCCAGTGTGTCTTGTTACTTCTGCTCCCTGCTCCTAGAACCTTCTGGTCAAGCTAAGTTTGGATTTTCCTGTTTTGGTGTTTTGCTTTATTTGGTTTTTAGTCCAGCCTGCAGATATGTGATTCTTGCTGCTGGTTGCTCTAGTGGGCTGAAATTGCTCCTCATGTACCATGAGTTGGCACATGAGTTCAAGTAATTTCAGGATGGTTTTTTGAAGGGTTTTTCGCTGACCGCGCAGTTCACTTTTGTATCCTCTGCTATCTAGCTTTAGCGGGCCTCATTTTGCTGAAACTGTTTTCATACTGCGTATGTGCTTTCCTCTCATTTCACCGTCATTATATGTGGGGGGCTGCTATTTCTGTGGGGGATTTCTCTGGAGGCAAGAGAGGTCTGTGTTTCTTCTAATAGGGGAAGTTAGATCTTCGGCTGGAGCGAGACGTCTAGGATCATCGTAGGCACGTTCCCCGGCTACTTTTATTTGTGTGTTAGGTTCAGGGTCGCGGTCAGCTCAGGTTCCATCGCCCTAGAGCTTGTTTGTATCTGTGCTTGTCCTTTAGTGATCCCCTGCCATTGGGATCATGACACTTGTCCCTGCTTTTCATATATTTGATTATAATTTGCTATCCATTAATAAAATTTATCATTTTTAATTGTATTTGGTTCATTTGGTGCTTTTTTTCGTTGATAGGATACCAAACGAAATGAGTAGCACTAAAGAAAAAAAAATGAAGTGCTAACCCAAAGTAATCATATAATCATCAAAGCAAATAGCTGGAAATGGCACTTACCAGCAGCTAACACCAGAATGGGGTGGATGGCACCAGAGCCATCTGGTGTTAGCTGCTGGTAAGCGCCATTTACAGCTATTTGCTTTGATGATTATATGGTTACTTTGGGTTAGCACTTCATTTTGTTTTTTGTTTTTTTCTTTAGTGCTACTCATTTCATTTGGTTCTGGCTGCAGGGAAATGCTATTGTATAAGGATTTATTCAATGAGGCCATACTATTGCACTATATTAGCCCTTTCATTATGGCATGCCTTCCTGATTTATGTGATACTGGCAGGTACGTGGGGTATATGGCACTCATGATCTTTCTTGTCATCCTGTTGTAATTTTTACTGTGTGTAACAGTTTATTAAATTTTCACAATAAATTACTCTTGTTAACCTAAGTACTCTCTTTTCCTCCTAATTTTTCTAGATAGTATATGGAGTTGGTTTCCTTTGCTGTCCTCTTTTTTGAGGCTTTGATTTGCATAATTTTATGCAAGGTATTTAGACAATGTGGGTATCTGGTATCTGTGTCTCAGATATCACAGAATGTAGTTACGTGACAATAATGCATCACACCAAAAAATGCGATATCACCTAGTCTGTACATTCTGTGTTTGTGGTGCAAAATTCTCTGGAGATCTATGACTTGTTCATCTTGATGAAAGTTAGGCATTATACATTTAAAGGGGGCATCCAGCTGAACTTATCTGTCAGGACACCACCAGCAGCACTGAAGACACGTTCTGAGGGAATGCAGGCTGCCGGGCACGATTAAGGCTACGTTCACATTAGCGTTGCGCCGCCCTGCGTCGGCGACGCAACGCGCGACGCATGTTAAAACGCGCGCAAACGCGCGCAAAAACGCGCGCGTTTTGCGACGCGTGCGTCGTTTTTGACGAAAATCGGACGCACAGAAAATGCAACTTGTTGCATTTTCTGTGCGTCCGACGCTAGCGTCGGAAACGACGCACGTGGCGAAAAACGCCACCCAAAAAACGCACGCGTCCCCTATGTTAAACATAGGGGCGCGTCGCCGCTGCGGCGCAACGCTAATGTGAACGTAGCCTAAACTTCCAAGGCATGTGACGCAAGCTCAGACCACTTATCCATTTTGGAAGACCGAAATGTGAAAGGATCCAAACCCTCCCTTATACTACTGATATTCAGTTCTAGATACTCTGCACCATCCGCTCCATTTGTTTACCACGCGTAAGACTTGAACCCTGATGTGTTGGTGCATGAGCTGGTCAAAGGATATATATCTACAGAAGACTGGCACAGCAATGGGAAGTAAAATGGCCCCACAGTATGCAAATCTTTTCAAGGCAAAACATGAAAGTGACTTTTTGTCCTCATGTCCCATCAGGCCTCTGGCATACTACCGCTACATTGATGATATTTAAACCATTGGGATGGAGTCTGAGCCACAGCTAATGTTCCATGAACAGTTTAATCAATTTCATCCTACCATCAACTTAACACTCAACTACTGCACCGAAACTACCTTTTTGGACACCATCATTAAGCTTCAGAACAATGAAATAGAGACATCTCTGTATCAGAAGCCAATCGACAGTCCAACATAACATAAATGGGACAGTTTCTATCCAAAACAGGTACAAAATTCTATTGTCCACAGCCAAGCCATCAGATACAAGTGTAAATGTTCCAACCCCATGGATAGTGATGAACATCTTGGTCGCCTCAGAAAGACCTTTTTTAAAGGGAACCTGTCACCCCGTTTTTTGAGATTGAGCTATAAATACTGTTAAATAGGGCCTGCGCTGTGTGTTCCTATAGTGTATGTAGTGTACCCCGATTCCCCACCTATGCTGAGATATAACTTACCAAAGTCGCCGTTTTCGCCTGTCAATCAGGCTGGTCAGGTCGGGAGGGCGTGGTGACATCGCTGGTTCTTCCTCAGCTTTACGTTGGTGGCGTAGTGGCGTAGTGGTGAACAAGCAGCGCGCGATCTGCGCTGTAATCCATTGCATCGGTGGGGGCGGCCATCTTCCTGGGGCCGCGCGTGCGCAGATCGAGTGCTCTGCTGCACGGGGCTTCAGGAAAATGGCCGCAGGATGCCGCGCGTGCGCATTAGAGATCGCGGCGGCCATTTTCCCAAAGCCGAGATGCAAACTCGGCTTTGGGAAAATGGCCACCGCGATCTCTAATGCGCACGCGCGGCATCCCGCGGCCATTTTCCTGAAGCCCCGTGCAGCAGAGCACTCCATCTGCGCACGCGCGGCCCCAGGAAGATGGCCGCCCCCACCGATGCAAGGGATTACAGCGCAGATCGCGCGCTGTGTCTTCACCACTACGCCACTACGCCACCAACGTAAAGCTGAGGAAGAACCAGCGATGTCACCACGCCCTCCCGACCTGACCAGCCTGATTGACAGGCGAAAACGGCGACTTTGGTAAGTTATATCTCAGCATAGGTGGGGAATCGGGGTACACTACATACACTATAGGAACACACAGCGCAGGCCCTATTTAACAGTATTTATAGCTCAATCTCAAAAAACGGGGTGACAGGTTCCCTTTAATCAGGGCTAACGCCCAAGAACAATTCAAAACCAAATTACAAGAGCAGCTAGAATATCAGGGAATCACCTGCTACATTACAAAGCTAAAGAAGAAAATAATTGGGTGCCTCTAGTAGTCACCTGCAATCCAAATCTGGAGGTGCTAAGGAGAGCTACATGGAAATTACAACCTTTACTATGAAAAGATGCCCGCTTACAATCCATTTTTCTAGACCCCCCACTACTGTGTTTTAGGCAGCCCCCAAATCTAAGAAGTATCATAGTCAAAAGCTCCCTGTCCTCTCCAACAGCTGCAGGAACCTTTTGTTGCAACCAGAAAAAAATGTAAAACCTGTTCATTTATAAGGACCACGGACAAGATAAAGATCCCAATTCACATCAGGACTACAAGATATCAGGTACTTTCAGCTGCGTCACTTCTAATGTGGTGTACTTAATTATTTGTACTAAATGTCCAACTGGGGGTCTGTATGTAGGGGAGACAGGGCAGAAACTGAGAACAAGGATGAACTTTCATCGTCATACAATAAGAGAAAAAAGAATGGATCTACCTGTGGCAATACATTTTTGTCTCCCCAATCAGCATTATGGACATGAAATTACTTGCATTAAAATGCAACTTCAAATCTCAGCGAGACAGAAGGATCTGGGGATATAAGCCGATGATGATCTTTGACACTCTCAGTGCAGGAATGAACGCGTCGCATGGATTTAAGTCTTTTTACATCAACAAAGGAATTTGCTCCTCAGACCATGTGGGGTCACCATGACATAGAACCAGACCCCAATCAGAGGCCAATAAAACATTCACACTCCTTATCTATGAACTATTCCAATATTTATGGACATAACTGTTTATCACTCACATAATGATAATTCTACTTAACGGTCACCTGTCTTATCCATGGCATTTTTCTATGCTGTGTTGTGCATGAATATGCGATTCTTTAGAATTTCTATTAGACTATGCCTGATGAAAATAGCTCAAAAGCTTGCAATTTGTTGCCATCTTTTCAGTTAGCCATTAAAAGGTATCAACCATTGAGGACTCTCAATTCTAAATATTTTTCGATACTGCAGCATTCTTGAGTCCCTTCCCAGGGCAGGAAGCATCTGGCAAAATTTGGTTTTATAACATGGATCGAACAGAGTGGCAAACCAGTAGTTAACATTAGTCCCAATTAGTGATGAGTGAGCATGATCGCCACTACTCGGTACTCGCCAGCATTTCAGTGATTATTCGGCGGGAGCTCGGGTCCCCGCCTTTAAATTTTGGTACTTTTCAGAGCACCAATCAACATATACAGATTGTCTGCCATGCACTGTAATACTGCAGCCATCTTTGTTGTGGTATTACAGTAATGGGCTGGCCACACAGCATCATCAGGTCTATAAGAGAACTGATGCCGCTCTGCTCGGTGCATTCTGCTCCAGACTCAGTTAGTGTAAGGAGAGCTGCTGCTGAGATAGGGTCAGATTTGTTCTTTTATTAGTTAGTGTGGGTCTACTGGTATTCAATCCACAAATCCTGATAAACCAACAGCCCTTTTTAGGGCTAATTCGGGGGTACATAGATTGCAGTGCTAGGTAGGCAGGGGAGTCTATGTGTGCATATCCACATCAGTGCAAGGCATTCAGGCACTGTGTGTGAGTATATAAATCTCAATGCATACATCAAAAGCCTCCTCCATTGACTCATCCTCATCCTCCCCACAAAGTGTCCCCTGCCTAGGCATTTGTGAAGAACCACATTGCGCAGACTGTCCAGAAGCAGATGGCATTTGTGACTCCTAATCCTCCACCTCTTCCAAAACCTCCTCCCTTAGTGACTGCAGTGTTTTTTCAAGCAGGCAGATAAGGGGGATAGTCATGCTGACTAGTGCATCATCTGTACTCGCCATCCGCGTGGAATTATTGAAGGCATGCAAAACGTGGCAGATGTCCTTCATAGAGGCCCACTCAGTAATGGTGAAGTGTGAACTGCGTGCAGTGCGACTTGTTTGCACCTGATGCAGCTGGTACTCCTTTACTGCTGCCTGCTGCTCACACTACCTCTCCAACATATGTAACATTGAATTCCACCTGGTGGGTAGGTCACATAAGATGCGATGTTCCGGAAGAGTTGCAATCCGCGTTCTTGCCATACTGAAGTGCACTCTAGGCGGACCTTGTGCACCAGTGCATTAAGATCCGGATAGTCCCTCAAAAAACTCTGCACGACCAAGTTGAGCACATGTGCCAGACATGGGATGTGAGTGAGGTTGCTTAGGCCCAGAGCTGCCACCAGATTTTGGCCATTATCACACACTACCATGCCTGGCTGGAGATTCGCTGGCACAAACCACACGTCGCTCTGCTGCTTGATGGCATTCCAGAGCTCCTGCGCTATGTGGCTTTGATTCCCCAAAGAAATTAATTTCAATACAGCCTGTTGAGGTTTGGCCATGGCTGTGCTCATATCAGTCGTAACAGGTAAGCATTCACCGGTCCAAGTGGAGGTAGACCGTGATGGCTCCTGCAGTGCTGATTCAGAGGAACTGGAGTATGAGGAGGAGTCAATGTGTACAGACTGGATTCCTGCAATCCTTGGAATTGGCAGAACATGTACAGCACCACTCTCAAGATCTGTACCCGGCTCCACAACATTTACCCAATGGGCAGTGAGGGAGAGGTATCGTCCCTGTCCATGTTTACTGCTCCACGCATCAGTGGTCAGGTGGACCTTTCTACTGACTGTGTTTAGTAGCCCATGTTTAATGTTTCCCTCCACATGCTTTTGCAGGGCAGGGAGGGCTTGCCTGCTGAAATAAAAGCGGCTGGGCACGTTGTATTGTTGGACTGCCAATGCCATGAAGTTACGGAAGGTGTCAGTCTCCACCAGCCTGAATGATAGCATTTCAAGGGACAGTAGTTTTGCAATGCCAGCATTCAGAGCCTGTGCTCGGGGGTGGTTTGCCGAGTATTGGAGCCTTTACTCCCATGCCTGTGCTACCAATGGCTGTAGACTGGCCAGGGAGTGTGAGGATGACAGGGAACGTGGTGCTGGGGGTGGAATGACACTGCGTCTCTGTACAAGAGTGCCAGAGGTTCTTCCATGGCGATCCTGTGAGAAAGCCGAACCAGCTATGTGTGAGCAGGAGGAAGAGGCTACAACACGAGCTGAATAGGTGGTAGATGGCGCTGAAGGTTGGCCTAGGTCTTCAGTGTGTCTGTGTAACTCCACCACATGCTTTGTCCGCACATGTTTCCACATATTTGTGGTATTGAGGTTGCTCACACTTTTCCCTCTTTTGACTTTCTGATTACACAGCTTGCATTTGACAAAGCAAATGTCATCTGCAACTGTGTCAAAAAAGGACCAGGCACTGCAAGTCTTGGGAGCTCCCGTTTTGGGTTTTGGAAGATGAATGCCCCTAATGGGTGCCAAAGTGGAGGCTGCAGGCAACCAAGTCTGCCCCTTCCCTCTAACTCTTTTTTGGCCGTTTGGGGAATCTGTTCCTCAGAGCTGCGGGAATCTCTTCCTCAGAGCTGTTCCCACCACCTTCCTGTACCTCACACCATGATGGGTCAAGGACCTCATCATCTGCACTAACCTCTTCCAACAACTGCTTCTCCTGAGTAGTCTCGACAGCACAGTATGCACCAGAAAGTGGCACCTGAGTTTCATCATCAGATGCGTACTGAGGTGTGCTGACCATAGGCATTGGCCCACCCACCTCTTCAGATTCAAAGTGACAAAGCTGTTGCGCATCACTGCATTCTACCTCTTCTTCAGATTCTAGAATGCTGCTTGGCTGGCCCACTCTTTCCAAGCCAAGAGATTCAGAGAACAGAAGAAGAGATGTCCAGGGCTCTCTGACTACCTGGGCAATTTGGCAGGTGGTGAAGAGACAGATGGGTGTGCACAGTACCTGAGAGAATCTGGAACTAATTTAAGTCGATGCATTAGCTGCCATCCATCCGACAATGGCTTCAATTTGGTCCTCCCGCAGAAGTGGGGTACGGCGAGCTCCTACAAAGCAGCGCATAAAGGACTGTACCCTGGTAAAATTGGGGGATGCTGAGTCACTGGTGCCCGCAGCAGGCACAGAATCCCCACGTCCTCTCCCTGCAAAAACTCCATGCCCACGACCACGTGCCTTACTCTCTGCCTTCTTCATCTTGGTAGACTGATAAAGATAGGCAGAAAAGTACTAAGGGCTTAGTGTGCTTATTCCTGAACAGCTGCTAACTGGTATAAGAAACACTAATTTTATAAAGTGTGGACTAGACTTTAATATGAGCTAATGTGGCATACACAACTGTAAAGTGTAGTGTTTGGTGAACTTTATTTCCTTTTTTTCACAAAAATACACTGGATGTGACCAAAGATGTAAAACCGATAGTATCACAAACTTTTTGCAGCTATTACAATGCAGGAAGGTAACCTACAATGCAATAGATGAGACTCCAAAAATAGGCTAATACTAATCTGGCTGGGGCTGCAGGGCACAAGCCAGCAGAAAGGCTCCTCTATCTACTTTTATATAGTGTTTGCAAGTAATCTAGCTGGATACGGATGGAACCACACTAATAGGAGAAATCAGGAAAAATGAGGCGCACTAATGCAAAAAAGGACAATGTATGAGGCAGTGATGCACACTGAGCGGACTACAACCGGAGGTGACTGCAGAACACACTACAGCGGGAGCTGCACTCACACACACAGACCTTGCAGACAGCCAGGAACAGTGCAGAAAACTGTGCACTAGTGCTGAAAGGCTGCAGAAAGGCTCCTCTATCAACTCCTATATAGTGTTTGCAAGCAATCTAGATGAATATGGATTGAACCACACTAATAGGAGAAATAAGGAAAAATGTGCAGCACTAATGGAAAAAAAGGACAATGTATGAGGCAGTGACGCACACTAAGCGGACTACTGTTGTGAATTCTGTGGCTGAGTTCACTTCTGTGGTCACAAGTGGTATTGCAGTCTCTGGGCTTCCTCCCTCAGGTGTTTTGGTGAGCTCATTGGCTGCCTTGCTATTTAGCTCCACCTGAGTCTGTCTTCCTTTCTCCTTGTCAATGTTCCAGTGTTGGATCTGAGCTACTGCATCTTTCCTTGGGCCTGCTGCTCTGCTAGATAAGTGCTTCTAGTTTGTTTTCTGTTTTTTCTGTCCAGCTTGCTATTAACTTTTGCTGGAAGCTCTGAGAAGCAAAGGGGTGCACCGCCGTGCTGTTAGTTCGGCACGGTGGGTCTTTTTGCCCCTTTGCGTGGTTTTCGTTTTAGGGTTTTTTGTAGACTGCATAGTTCTCTTTGCTATCCTCGCTCTGTCTAGAATATCGGGCCTCACTTTGCTGAATCTATTTCATTCCTACGTTTGTCTTTTCATCTTGCTAACAGTCATTATATGTGGGGGGCTGCCTATTCCTTTGGGGTATTTTTCTGAGGTAAGTTAGGCTTGTATTTCTATCTTCAGGCTAGTCAGCTCCTCAGGCAGTGCCGAGTTGCATAGGTAGTGATAGGCGCAATCCACTGCTGCTTATAGTTGTGTGAGGATAGATCAGGTACTGCAGTCTACAGAGATTCCACGTCTCAGAGCTCGTCCTATTGTTTTTGGTTATTGTCAGATCTCTGTATGTGCGCTGATTACTGCACACTGTGTTGCCTGATTGCCGGCCATAACAGTACAAGGAGCCCCACCAATGATTCCCAATAGAGGGAAAAAAGAAATCCTGACATCATTTTTTTTTCTTAGCTCTGTCTTCAGTCTTTTTTTTCCCCTAGACATTAGAGTGCTTCAGGACACAGCTGTGGACATGGATATTCAGGCTCTGTGCTCCTCAATGGATAATCTCGTTGTAAATGTACAAAAGATTCAAGATACTATTGATCAGAAATCAATGCTAGAACCAAGAATTCCGATTCCTGATTTGTTTTTTGGTGACAGAACTAAGTTCCTGAGCTTCAGAAATAATTGTAAGCTATTTTTGGCCTTGAAACCTCATTCTTCTGGTAATCCTATTCAACAGGTTTTGATTATTATTTCTTTTTTGCGCGGCGACCCACAGGACTGGGCGTTTTCTCTTGCACCAGGAGATTCTGCATTGAGTAATGTTGATGCATTTTTCCAGGCGCTGGGATTGCTTTACGATGAGCCTAATTCAGTGGATCAGGCTGAGAAAAATCTGCTGGCTTTATGCCAGGGTCAGGATGATGTAGAAGTATATTGTCAGAAATTTAGGAAGTGGTCAGTACTCACTCTGAGGAATGAATCTGCACTAGCGGCTTTGTTCAGAAAGGGTCTCTCTGAAGCTCTTAAGGATGTAATGGTGGGATTTCCTATGCCTGCTGGTTTGAATGAGTCTATGTCCTTGGCCATTCAGATCGGTCGTCGCTTGCGCGAGCGTAAATCTGTGCACCATCTGGCGGTATTGTCTGAGAGTAAACCTGAGCCTATGCAGTGCGACAGGACTATGACTAAAGTAGAACGGCAAGAACACAGACGTCTGAACAGACTGTGTTTCTATTGTGGTGATTCTACTCATGCTATTTCTAATTGTCCTAAACGCACTAGGCGGTTCGATAGCTCTGCCGTTATTGGTACTGTACAGTCCAAATTCCTTTTGTCCATTACCTTAATGTGCTCTTTGTCATCGTATTCTGTCATGGCGTTTGTGGATTCAGGCGCTGCCCTGAATCTGATGGATTTGGATTATGCTAAACGTTGTGGATTTTTCTTGGAGCCTTTGCGGTGTCCTATTCCGTTGAGAGGAATTGATGCTACACCTTTGGCCAAGAATAAGCCTCAGTACTGGGCCCAGCTGACCATGTGCATGGCTCCTGCACATCAGGAAGTTATTCGCTTTCTGGTACTGCATAATTTGCATGATGTGGTCGTGTTGGGGTTGCCATGGCTACAAACCCATAATCCAGCATTGGATTGGAACTCTATGTCGGTAACCAGCTGGGGTTGTCAAGGAGTACATGGTGATGTTCCATTTTGGTCTATTTCGTCATCCATTCCTTCTGACATCCCAGAGTTCTTGTCGGACTTTCAGGATGTATTTGAAGAGTCCAAGTCTGATGCCCTACCTCCGCATAGGAATTGTGATTGTGCTATCGATTTGATTCCTGGTAGTAAATTCCCTAAGGGTCGTTTATTTAATTTGTCCGTACCTGAACACACCGCTATGCGCAGTTATGTGAAGGAGTCCCTGGAGAAGGGACATATTCGCCCATCGTCGTCACCATTGGGAGCAGGGTTCTTTTTTGTAGCCAAGAAGGATGGTTCGCTAAGACCGTGTATTGATTACCGCCTTCTTAATAAGATCACTGTTAAGTTTCAGTATCCCTTGCCATTGATTTCTGACTTGTTTGCTCGGATTAAGGGGGCTAGTTGGTTTACTAAGATTGATCTTCGTGGTGCGTATAATCTGGTGAGAATCAGGCAGGGAGATGAATGGAAAACGGCATTTAATACGCCCGAGGGTCATTTTGAGTATCTGGTGATGCCGTTCGGACTTGCCAATGCTCCATCTGTTTTTCAGTCTTTTATGCATGACATTTTCCGTGAGTATCTGGATAAATTCTTGATTGTTTACTTGGATGACATTTTGATCTTCTCAGATGATTGGGAGTCTCATGTGAAGCAAGTCAGAATGGTTTTCCAGGTACTGCGTGCTAATTCCTTGTTCGTGAAGGGATCAAAGTGTCTCTTCGGTGTGCAGAAAGTTTCATTTTTGGGGTTCATCTTTTCCCCTTCTACTATCGAGATGGATCCGGTTAAGGTTCAGGCCATCCAGGATTGGACTCAGCCGACATCTCTAAAAAGTCTGCAGAAATTCCTGGGCTTTGCTAATTTTTATCGTCGCTTCATCTGTAATTTTTCTAGCATTGCCAGACCATTGACCGATTTGACCAAGAAGGGTGCTGATTTGGTTAATTGGTCTTCTGCTGCCGTGGAAGCTTTTCAGGAGTTGAAGCGTCGTTTTTGCTGTGCCCCTGTGTTGTGTCAACCTGATGTTTCTCTTCCGTTCCAGGTCGAGGTTGATGCTTCTGAGATTGGTGCAGGGGCGGTTTTGTCACAGAGAGGTTCTGGTTGCTCAGTGTTCAAACCATGTGCTTTCTTTTCCAGGAAATTTTCTGCTGCTGAGCGTAATTATGATGTGGGCAACCGAGAGTTGCTGGCCATGAAGTGGGCATTCGAGGAGTGGCGTCATTGGCTTGAGGGTGCTAAGCATCGCGTGGTGGTATTGACTGATCATAAGAACCTTACTTATCTTGAGTCTGCCAAGCGCTTGAATCCTAGACAGGCCCGTTGGTCGTTATTTTTTGCTCGTTTTGATTTTGTGATTTCATACCTTCCGGGCTCTAAAAATGTGAAGGCGGATGCTCTGTCTAGGAGTTTTGTGCCCGACTCTCCGGGGTTATCTGAGCCGGCGAGTATCCTCAAGGAAGGAGTCATTGTGTCTGCCATCTCCCCTGATTTGCGGAGAGTGTTGCAGAAATTTCAGGCTGATAAACCTGATCGTTGTCCGGCCGAGAAACTGTTCGTCCCTGATAGGTGGACTAGTAAAGTTATCTCTGAACTTCATTGTTCGGTGCTGGCCGGTCATCCAGGAATCTTTGGTACCAGGGAGTTGGTTGCTAGATCCTTCTGGTGGCCATCTCTGTCACGGGATGTGCGTGCTTTTGTGCAGTCCTGTGGAATTTGTGCTAGGGCTAAGCCCTGCTGTTCACGTGCCAGTGGGTTGCTTTTGCCCTTGCCGGTCCCGAAGAGGCCTTGGACACATATTTCGATGGATTTCATTTCTGACCTTCCCGTTTCTCAAAAAATGTCGGTCATTTGGGTGGTCTGTGATCGCTTTTCTAAAATGGTCCATCTGGTGCCCTTGGTTAAATTGCCTTCCTCCTCTGATTTGGTGCCTTTGTTCTTCCAGCATGTGGTTCGTTTACATGGCATTCCTGAGAATATTGTTTCTGACAGAGGTTCCCAGTTTGTCTCGAGGTTCTGGCGAGCCTTTTGTGGTAGGATGGGCATTGACCTATCTTTCTCCTCGGCCTTCCATCCTCAGACTAATGGCCAGACCGAACGAACCAATCAGACCTTGGAAACATATCTGAGATGTTTTGTTTCCGCTGACCAGGATGATTGGGTGTCATTTTTGCCGTTGGCTGAGTTCGCCCTTAATAATCGGGCCAGCTCGGCTACCTTGGTCTCTCCATTTTTCTGCAATTCTGGGTTCCATCCTCGTTTCTCTTCAGGACAGGTTGAGTCTTCGGACTGTCCTGGTGTGGATTCTGTGGTGGACAGGTTGCAGCAGATCTGGACTCAGGTAGTGGACAATTTGACCTTGTCACAGGAGAAGGCTCAGCTTTTCGCTAATCGCAGACGCCGTGTGGGACTCCGACTTCGTGTTGGGGATCTGGTTTGGTTATCTTCTCGTCATATTCCTATGAAGGTTTCCTCTCCTAAATTTAAACCTCGTTTTATTGGTCCGTATAGGATTTCTGAGATTCTCAATCCGGTGTCTTTTCGTCTGACCCTCCCAGACTCCTTTTCCATACATAATGTATTCCATAGGTCGTTGTTGAGGAGATACGTGGCACCTATGGTTCCATCTGTGGAGCCTCCTGCCCCTGTTTTGGTGGAGGGGGAATTGGAGTATATTGTGGAGAAGATTTTGGATTCTCGTGTCTCTAGACGGAAACTCCAGTATCTGGTCAAATGGAAGGGTTATGCTCAGGAAGATAATTCCTGGGTTTTTGCCTCTGATGTCCATGCCCCAGATCTTGTTCGTGCCTTTCATGTGGCTCATCCTGGTCGGCCTGGGGGTTCTGGTGAGGGTTCGGTGACCCCTCCTCAAGGGGGGGGTACTGTTGTGAATTCTGTGGCTGAGTTCACTTCTGTGGTCACAAGTGGTATTGCAGTCTCTGGGCTTCCTCCCTCAGGTGTTTTGGTGAGCTCGTTGGCTGCCTTGCTATTTAGCTCCACCTGAGTCTGTCTTCCTTTCTCCTTGTCAATGTTCCAGTGTTGGATCTGAGCTACTGCATCTTTCCTTGGGCCTGCTGCTCTGCTAGATAAGTGCTTCTAGTTTGTTTTCTGTTTTTTCTGTCCAGCTTGCTATTAACTTTTGCTGGAAGCTCTGAGAAGCAAAGGGGTGCACCGCCGTGCTGTTAGTTCGGCACGGTGGGTCTTTTTGCCCCTTTGCGTGGTTTTCGTTTTAGGGTTTTTTGTAGACTGCATAGTTCTCTTTGCTATCCTCGCTCTGTCTAGAATATCGGGCCTCACTTTGCTGAATCTATTTCATTCCTACGTTTGTCTTTTCATCTTGCTAACAGTCATTATATGTGGGGGGCTGCCTATTCCTTTGGGGTATTTCTCTGAGGTAAGTTAGGCTTGTATTTCTATCTTCAGGCTAGTCAGCTCCTCAGGCAGTGCCGAGTTGCATAGGTAGTGATAGGCGCAATCCACTGCTGCTTATAGTTGTGTGAGGATAGATCAGGTACTGCAGTCTACAGAGATTCCACGTCTCAGAGCTCGTCCTATTGTTTTTGGTTATTGCCAGATCTCTGTATGTGCGCTGATTACTGCACACTGTGTTGCCTGATTGCCGGCCATAACAGACTACAACCAGAGGTGGCTGCAGAACACACTACAGCGTGAGCTGCACTCACACACTCAGACCTCGCAGACAGCCGTGAACAGCGTTGCAATGCAAAAGAAAGCTTCTCACACAGCATTTGCTAAAGTAGCCTGGGTAAAGCACAATAAAGCAAATCGCTAGCTCAAACTGTCCCTCAGAGTCAGAACAGCAGCGTCCTGTCCCTAAGTAAATTCACAGCAGAGTGAACCCAAAATGGAGGCGGTGGCTTATATAGTGCATCATGACATCATTTCAGCAGCCAATCACAGCCATGCCATTAGTTAACATGCCTAACATGCCTAACAGGATGAGCCCACACTTCTTCGGATCCTCATTGGCTGAATAAAATTAAACTGGCTCATTGCATTATAGGACCTTCTGATTCCGGTATTCGATATTCTAAAAGTATTGGAACTCAGTATCAAAACTCTGATACAGAGAATATCAGTCGATACCCGATATTTCAGTATCGGAATGCTCAACACTAGTCACCAGACATGAACATCATTGAGCATCTTTGGGGTAAGATGAAAGAGGAAGCTTGGAAGGCAAAACCAAAGAATCTAGCTGAACTCTGGGAGGCATGTAAGACTGCATTCTTTGCTATTCCTGATGACTTAATTAATAAATTGTATGAATCATTGTTGAACCGCATAGATGCAGTCCTTCAAGCTCAAGGAAGTCATACAAAATATTAAATATCACTAGTAGCACCACAACTTCATTCTCCAATGTTATGCAACATATTTGTATTTTAAATTAATTATTTGTTTGAATATCACATTACTTTCTGCGGGCGACAAAACTTTTGTCTTTCCAAAATCTGACCATTCTGTGTCCATTATCTGATCAATATTTCTGCATTGATGCCAATTTTATTTTCTTAACCTAAACCACATTTCGGAGAGTTTCAGCTTTCAAAAGAATAATTTATACAACCAATGGATGAATTTAACGTCAGCTTTTAAGCTTTTTATTTGCATAACATGGATAAGCGACATAACTTCTGTCAGGGAGTGTATATTCCACTTTTTTGCATAAATCAATCAGGATTTCAATACACCCTCTCACACGTAGCCTCACCTCACGGGTAAGGGGACGAAGGTACCGGGCAAGGCTGCAAACAAAGACCTCCTCACGATCATCCGTGGCTGCCCTGGCCAAATAATTGAGGACCCCAGCGTCCACATCCCTCCTACTGGCTTGCAGCTCTCTCCTTCTGCGGCCTCTGCATAAAGGGCCAGCTGCCTGTGGGGAGGACACCAGTGGGACAGTAGGGCTGCTGCTGTGTCCTTGCTCTTCCTGGCTTACAGGATCAGGTGCTGCTGAGGGTGGTGGTGCTGCATCTTGGACACTTGTTGCTGTCTCTTGGGATTCAGAAGCCGATGGTCCAGGAAGGATGGAGAGAGAAGAGGCCAAAGATGGGCCTGCCACCTCTTCTTCGACACCAACCGGATCTCTGACAACCTCCGAGTCTGACCTGGTCTCCCTCTCAGTGAGGTTGGACTGTGTTCTGTTATGAAACAAACAAAATTAATACCCCTAATAATTAATAGTTGAGTCATTTGCTAACATAAGTGTATTATACATCTGTGACCTCGTCTCCCGGTACTTACTTACATGCAACCTACGATCCTCACAAGACCTCCTTCTCTACTCCCCTCTTATCTCCTCTTCCCACAATGGTATGCAAGATTTATCTCGTGTATCACCCATACTCTGAAATCCTCTACCACAACATATCAGAATCTCACCTGGAGACGTCTGGCGTATTTCTCGCAAGTCACACGGCTGGTCCGTGTGTAATCCATATTTTTCTCCCCCCATTGACTTTCATTGGCGTATTTTTTGCGCAATGCGCTGACAAACGCAGCATGCTGCGATTTTCTATGGCTATACAAGACCGTATAAATACGGCAGATAAGAGCTGGGCCATAGAAAATCATTATACTGTGTGCAATCCATATTTTCTGCGCCTCTCATACGTCCGTAAAACTTGCTAGTGTTGACGCCGGCCTCAAAAAGAGTACTGTGGGCTATGCCCTGAAATGAGCTTCAGTTACACAAATCTGAAGTGTGAACATGTTCACTTTTTATTATCATGTCATTCTGCCATGAACACAGAGCTCTAAATCCTCTATGTCACACTTTCAGAAGGCAATTGTTGTGTTGTTTGTGAAATTGTTTTTGAATATTCTACATATAATCTCTTCACGCCAGAGCCTGTTTCCACTGTCCTGACCAGGCCAAATTTTATCATTCTTGCCACTGTAAATTTTTATGGCAATAACTTTGGAACTCTTCAATGTATCACAGTGATTCTAAAACTGTTTTTTCGTGACAAATTGTACTTTAACCCCTTAAGCCCCGAGGGTGGTTTGCACGTTAATGACCGGACCAATTTTTACAATTCTGACCACTGTCCCTTTATGAGGTTATAACTCTGGAACGCTTCAACGGATCTTGGCGATTCTGACACTGTTTTCTCGTGACATATTGTACTTCATTTTAATGGTAACATTTATTCGATATAACTTGCATTTATTTGTGAAAAAAACAGAAATTTGGCGAAAAATTTAGAAAATTTCGCAATTTTCCAACTTTAAATTTTTATGCCCTTAAATCACAGAGATATGTCATGCAAAATACTTAATAAGTAACATTTCCCACATGTCTACTTTACATCAGCACAATTTTGGAACCAAAATTTTTTTTTGTTAGGGAGTTATAAGGGTTAAAAGTTGACCAGCAATTTCTCATTTTTACAACACCATTTTTTTTTAGGGACCACATCTCATTTGAAGTCATTTTGAGGGGTCTATATGATAGAAAATACCCAAGTGTGACACCATTCTAAAAACTGCACCCCTCAAGGTGCTCAAAACCACATTCAAGAAGTTTATTAACCCTTCAGGGGTTTCACAGGAATTTTTGGAATGTTTAAATAAAAATGAATATTTAACTTTTTTTCACACAAAATTTATTTCAGCTCCAATTTGTTTTATTTTACCAAGGGTAACAGGATAAAATGGATGCCAAACGTTGTTGTACAATCTGTACTGAGTACGCTGATTCCACATATGTGGGGGTAAACCACTGTTTGGGCGCATGGCAGAGCTCGGAAGGAAAGTGTTAGGGCTAGCGGAACGCACCAAATAATAAGACTGATAGTGTACGGTGCGTTCGTAGCCCGGGGTCCACCGTGCAGAGATGGAACCTGCTGCTGAGTAATGACGGACTATATGGCGGTACTCATAAGTATAATTGCGTGGGTTAAACTTCACCCAACGTGAAGGAAGCGATCCTGTTGCGTCACAGGGTCGCGGTACCGCACATAGAAGGCGAGCAAGCAGTCAGCGAACTTAACCCCAACTAGGATTGACGTCCGATTAGACCCTTGCTGGCACAACACCGCAACAGGGTGTGTTAGGCAACTCTTATAATTAGAGCACCGAAGTGCGAACTGTGCCGTGCTGGCAGGCACCACTAAGCACCCAGACGTGGGTCAGGAAGCGCACTGCTGGCGCGTGGCGCCGCACTGGCGGTCACAGCAATAGACGCTGATACGTGTGTGACACGTTGAGTGATTTGTCGGGTGCTAGATAGCAGCCATACTCCATACGCAAACAGTCATACAATAGGGTAGGGGTATTTAATGAACGACTTGCACTCACAACAAACACACGTATTCAATTGTACACTAGCGCATGGCCGTGCGGTCATGCGCAGTTTATATAATTGCAGGACAGGAAGTGGCCACAGAAACTTTGCCCTTCCAAGACCTGCCAAGAGGACCAATGGAATGCGCTGCAGAGCCAGAGCACATGACCCTCGATCTCCAACGGGAGATCTTGCTCTGGGCATGCTCAGTGTGCGCAAACAAGGACTTAGTCCCAGGGAAGTCCGCTCGCCGCTGACCAGCACTGACTTTAATGGCAGGAGCTGAAGAAGCAGCAGTAACTCTCTGTACAGAGTGAGAGTGAGCAAGACACTGGGAGCGACGTCCCTGCTGAGCAGACTCCACTGCGGCTGGAGGAGAATGGGAGACCGCAGCGGAGACGGATCGAAATTTCACCTGTGCAGCAGAGGAAACTCGACTCCTAACAGAAAGGAGCGCCATTTGACTTTTCAATGCAAAATTGACAGGAATTGAGATGGGACGCCATGTTGCGTTTGGAGAGCCCCTCATGTGCCTAAACAATGAAACCCCCCACAAGTGACACCATTTTGGAAAGTAGACACCCTAAGGAACTTATCTAGATGTGTGGTGACCACTTTGACCCACCAATTGCTTCACAGAAGTTTATAATGCAGAGCCGTAAAAATAAAAAATCATATTTTTTCACAAAAATGATCTTTTCGCCTCCAATTTTTTATTTTCCCAAGAGTAAGAGAAGAAATTGGACTTCAAAAATTGTTGTCCAATTTGTCCTGAGTACGCTGATACCCCATATATGGGTGTAAACCATTGTTTGGGCGTATGGCAGAGCTCGGAAGGGAAGGAGCGCCATTTGACTTTTCAATGCAAAATTGACTGGAATTGAGATGGGATGCCATGTTGCGTTTGGAGAGCCCCTGATGTGCCTAAACTTTGAAATCCCCACAAGTGACACCATTTTGGAAAGTAGACCCCTTAAGGAACTTATCTAGAGGTGTGATGAGCACTTTGACCCAACAAGTGGTTCACAGAAGTTTATAATGCAGAGCCGTAAAAATAAAAAATCATATTTTTTCACAAAAATGATCTTCTCGCCACCAATTTTTTATTTTCCCAAGGGTAAGAGAAGAAATTAGACCACAAAGGTTGTTGTGCAATTTGTCCTGAGTGCGACGATACCCCATATGTGGGGGTAAACCACTGTTTGGGCGGATGGCAGAGCTCGGAAGGAAAAGAGCGCCATTTGACTTTTCAATGCAAAATTGACTGGAATTGAGATGGGACGCCATGTTGCGTTTGGAGAGCCCCTGATGTGCCTAAACATTGGAACCCCTCACAAGTGACACAATTTTGAAAAGTAGACCCCTTAAGGAACTTATCTAGATGTGTGGTGAGCACTTTGACCCAACAAGTGCTTCACAGAAGTTTATAATGCAGAGCCGTAAAAATAAAAAATCATATTTTTTCACAAAAATGATTTTTTCGCCCCCAATTTTTTATTTTCCCAAGGGTAAGAGAAGAAATTAGACCACAAAAGTTGTTGTGCAATTTGTCCTGAGTGCGACGATACCCCATATGTGGGGGTAAACCACTTTTTGGGCGCATAGCAGAGCTCGGAAGGGAAGGAGCGCCATTTGACTTTTCAATGCAAAATTGACTGGAATTAAGATGGGACGCCATGTTGGTTTGGAGAGCCCCTGATGTGCCTAAACATTAAAACCCCCCACAAGTGACACCATTTTGGAAACTAGACCCCCTAAGGAACTTATCTAGATGTGTTTTGAGAGCTTTGAACCCCCAAGTGTTTCACTACAGTTTATAACGCAGAGCCGTTAAAATAATTTTTTTTTTTTCGCAAAAATTATTTTTTAGCCCCCAGTTTTGTATTTTCACAAGGGTAACAGAATAAATTGGACCCCAAAAGTTGTTGTCCAATTTGTCCTGAGTACGGTGATACCCAATATGTGGGGGGGAACCACTGTTTGGATGCATAGCAGAGCTCGGAAGGGAAGGAGCGCCATTTGGAATGCAGACTTAGATGGATTGTTCTGCAGGAGTCACGTTGCATTTGCAGAGCCCCTGATGTACCCAAGCAGTACAAACCCCCACAAGTGACACCATATTAGAAACTAGACCTCCCAAGGTACTTATCTAGATGTGTTGTGAGAACTTTGAACCCCTAAGTGTTTCACTACAGTTTATAACGCAGAGCCGTGAAAATAAAAATTCTTTTTTTTTTCACAAAAATGATTTTTTAGCCCCCAGCTTTGTATTTTTACAAGGGTAACAGAATAAATTGGACCCCAAAAGTTGTTGTCCAATTTGTCCTGAGTACGCTGATACCCCATATGTGGGGAAGAACCACTGTTTGGGCGCATGGCAGAGCTCGGAAGGGAAGGAGCGCCATTTGGAATGCAGACTTAGATGGATTGGTCTGCAGGAGTCACGTTGCATTTGCAGAGCCCCTGATGTACCCAAACAGTACAAACCCCCCACAAGTGACCCCATATTGGAAACTAGACCATCCAAGGAACTTATCTAGATGTGTTGTGAGAACTTTGAACACCTAAGTGTTTCACTACAGTTTATAACGCAGAGCCGTGAAAATAAAAATTATTTTTTTTTCACAAAAATGATTTTTTAGCCCCCAGCTTTGTATTTTTACAAGGGTAACAGAATAAATTGGACCCCAAAAGTTGTTGTCCAATTTGTCCTGAGTACGCTGATACCCCATATGTGGGGGGGAACCACTGTTTGGGCGCATGGCAGAGCTCGGAAGGGAAGGAGCGCCATTTGGAATGCAGACTTAGATGGATTGGTCTGCAGGTGTCACGTTGCATTTGCAGAGCCCCTGATGTACCCAAACAGTACAAACCCCCCACAAGTGACCTCATATTGGAAACTAGACCTCCCACGGAACTTATCTAGATGTGTTGTGAAAACTTTGAACCCCCAAG
Source organism: Ranitomeya imitator (assembly GCF_032444005.1). NCBI lineage: Eukaryota > Metazoa > Chordata > Amphibia > Anura > Dendrobatidae > Ranitomeya > Ranitomeya imitator. The sequence continues at coordinate 231,446,234 of NC_091287.1, read as the reverse complement.
TGTTTCACTACAGTTTACAACGCAGAGCCGTGAAAATAAAAAATCCTTTTTTTTTCCCACAAAAATGATTTTTAGCCCCCCAAATTTTTATTTTCCCAAGGATAACAAGAGAACTTGGACCCAAAAAGTTGTTGTCCAATTTGTCTCGAGTACGATGATACCCCATATGTTGGGGTAAACCCCTGTTTGGGCGCACGGGAGAGCTCGGAAGTGAAGGAGCACTGTTTTACTTTTTCAATGCAAAATTGGCTGGAATTGAGATCGGAAGCTATGTCGCGTTTGGAGAGCCCCTGTTGTGCCTAAACAGTGGAAACCCCCCAATTATAAATGAAACCCTAATCCAAACGCACCCCTAACCCTAATCCCAACTGTAACCCTAACCACACACCTAACCCTGACACACCCCTAATTCTAATCCCAACCCTAATCCCAACCGTAAATGTAATCCAAACCCTAACCCTAGACCTAACCCTAGCCTTAACCCTAGCCCTAACCCTAACCGTAACCCTAGCCCTAACCCTAATGGGAAAATGGAAATAAATACATTTTTTTTTATTTTATTTTTTTTCCCTAAGGCTAGGTTCACATTGTGTTAGGGAAATCCATTTAGCGCTAGCGGATTGCGCTAACGCAATGTCTTTTTAGGTGTCGTGTTTAGTGGTCGCGTTAACGTCCCCGCTCTGGAAGATCAGGGATCGGACCTCGGGCGCGCTGCGGACGCTGCAAGCAGCGTCCGAGGCGCGCCACAAAAGAACGGCACCTTGCTAGCGCGAGCCGAAAATGGCACGCTCTAGCGATGCGCTACACCCGATAATCACATTGCTGTCAATGGGTGTGCTAACGGACCCGTTGCACGGCGTTAATTGTGACATTTTCGCCGTGCAACGCTGTCCGTTAGCCTTAACCCATTAACGCAATGTGAACCTAGCCTAACTAAGGGGGTGATGAAGGGGTTTTGATTTACTTTTATAGCGTTTTTTATATCGGATTTTTATGATTGGCAGCCGTCACACACTAAAAGACGCTTTTTATAGCAAAAAAGTTTTTGCGTCTCCACATTTTGAGACCTATAATTTTTCCATATTTTGGTCCACAGAGTCATGTGAGGTCTTGTTTTTTGCGGGACGAGTTGTCGTTTTTATCGGTAAAATTTTCGGACATGTGACAGTTTTTGATCACTTTTTATTCCGATTTTTTGGGAGGCAGAATGACCAAAAACCAGCTATTCATGAATTTCTTTTGGGGGAGGCGTTTATACCGTTCCGCGTTTGGTAAAACTGATGAAGCAGTTTTATTCTTCGGGTCAGTACGATTACAGCGATACCTCATTTATATCATTTTTTTAATGTTTTGGTGCTTTTATACGATAAAAGCTATTTTATAGAAAAAATAATTATTTTGGCATCGCTTTATTCTGAGGACTATAACTTTTTTATTTTTTTGCTATGATGCTATATGGCAGCTCGTTTTTTGCGGGACAAGATGACGTTTTCAGCGGTACCATGGATATTTATATGCGTCTTTTTGATCGCATGTTATTCCACTTTTTGTTCAGCGTTATGATAATAAAGCGTTGTTTTTTGGCTCGTTTTTTTTTTTCTTATGGTGTTCACTGAAGGGGTTAACTAGTGGGCCAGTTTTATAGGTCAGGTCGTTACGGACGCGGCGATACTAAATATGTGTACTTTTATTGTTTTGGTTTTTTTTTTAGATAAAGAAATGTATTCATGGGAATAATATTTTTTTTTTTCTTCTATATTTAGGAATTTTTTTTTTTTTTTTTTTTTACACGTGTGGAAATTTTTTTTTTTACTTTTTCACTTTGTCCCGGGGGGGACATCACAGATAACCAATCTGACAGTGTGCACAGCACTCTGTCAGATCGGTGATCTGACATACAGCCGGGCAGGATTAGAGCTGCAGCTGCCGCCTGATCCTGACCCGGAAGTGCTCCCTGCAGGACCCGGATGCAGCCCCGCGGCCATTTTGGATCCGGGGACTGCAGGGAGAAGACGCTCGGTACACGGTGAGTACATCACCGTGTACCGATCGTCTCAGGGAGCCCCCTCCCTGCGCGATGCTTCCCTGCACCGCCGGCACACTGCGATCATCTTTGATCGCGGTGTGCCGAGGGTTAATGTGCCGGGAGCGGTCCGTGACCGCTCCTGGCACATAGTGCCGGATGTCAGCTGTGATAGGCAGCTGACACCCGGCCGCGATCGGCCGCGCTCCCCCCGTGAGCGCGGCCGATCGCATATGACGTACTATACCGTCACTGGGAATTAAGTCCCAGGTCACCTGGATGGGATAGTACATCATATGGGATTAAGGGGTTAAGGGTGGTTTCACACTTGCGTTTTTGTCTGCAGCGTTTTTTTTCAAAAAAACGCATGCGGTTTTTTTCCCTATCTTTAACCCCTTTACCCCCAAGGGTGGTTTGCACGTTATGGACCGGGCCAATTTTTACAATTCTGACCACTGTCCCTTTATGAGGTTATAACTCTGGAACGCTTCAACGGATCCCGGTGATTCTGACATTGTTTTCTTGTAACATATTGTACTTCATGATAGTGGTAAAATTTCTTCGATATAACTTGCGTTTATTTGTGAAAAAAATGGAAATTTGGCGAAAATTTTGAAAATTTCGCAATTTTCCAACTTTGAATTTTTATTCTGTTAAGCCAGAGAGATATGTGACACAATATAGTTAATGAATAACATTTCCCACATGTCTACTTTACATCAGCACAATTTTGGAGACAACATTTTTTTTTTCTACAAAGTTATAAGGGTTAAAATTTGACCAGCAATTTCTCATTTTTACAACAAAATTTAGAAAACCATTTTTTTTAGGGACCACCTCACATTTGAAGTCATTTTGAGGGGTCTATATGGCAGAAAATACCCAAAAGTGACACCATTCTAAAAACTGCACCCCTCAAGGTGCGCAAAACCAAATTCAAGAAGTTGATTAACCCTTCAGGTGTTTCACAGCAGCAGAAGCAACATGGAAGGAAAAAATTAACATTTTACTTTTTAGTCACAAAAATGATCTTTCAGCAATAATTTTTTTAATTTCCCAAGGGTAAAAAGATGAAATGGACCTCAAAAGTTGTTGTCCAATTTGTCATGAGTACGCTGATACCCCACATGTGAGGGGGAACCACTTTTTGGGCGCACGGCAGGGCTCAGAAGAAAAGGAGCGCCGTTTGACATTTTCAATCTAAAATTGGCTGGAATTGAGATCGGACGCCATGTCGCGTTTGGCGAGCCCCTGATGTGCCTAAACAGTGGAAACCCCCCACAAGTGACCCCATTTTGGAAACTAGACCCCCTAAGGAACTTATCTAGATGTGTCATGAGCACTTTTATCCCCCAAGTGCTTCATGAAAGTTTATAATGCCTGGGCATGAAAATAAAAAATCCTATTTTTTCCACAAACATGATCGTTTAGTCCCCAATTTTTTATTTTCTCAAGGGTAAAAGGAGAAATTGGACCCCAAAAGTTGTTGTCCAATTTGTCCTGAGTACGCTGATACCCCATATGTGGGGGGGAACCACTGTTTGGGCGCATGGCAGGGCTCAGAAGGAAAGGAGCGCCGTTTGACATTTTCAATCTAAAATTGGCTGGAATTGAGATCGGACGCCATGTCACGTTTGGCGAGCCCCTGATGTGCCTAAACAGTGGAAAACCCCCACAAGTGACCCCATTTTGGAAACTAGACCCCCTAAGGAACTTATCTAGATGTGTCATGAGCACTTTTATCCCCCAAGTGCTTCACGAAAGTTTATAATGCTCGGGCGTGAAAATAAAAAATCCAATTTTTTCCACAAACATGATCGTTTAGTCCCCAATTTTTTATTTTCTCAAGGGTAAAAGGAGAAATTGGACCCCAAAAGTTGTTGTCCAATTTGTCCTGAGTACGCTGATACCCCATATGTGGGGGGGAACCACTGTTTGGGCGCATGGCAGGGCTCAGAAGGAAAGGAGTACCGTTTGACATTTTCAATCTAAAATTGGCTGGAATTGAGATCGGACGCCATGTCACGTTTGGCGAGCCCCTGATGTGCCTAAACAGTGGAAAACCCCCACAAGTGACCCCATTTTGGAAACTAGACCCCCTAAGGAACTTATCTAGATGTGTCGTGAGCACTTTTATCCCCCAAGTGCTTCACGAAAGTTTATAATGCCTGGGCGTGAAAATAAAAAATCCTATTTTTTTCCACAAACGTGATCGTTTAGTCCCCAATTTTTTATTTTCTCAAGGGTAAAAGGAGAAATTGGACACCAAAAGTTGTTGTCCAATTTGTCCTGAGTACGCTGATACCCCATATGTGGGGGGAACCACTGTTTGGGCGCATGGCAGGGCTCAGAAGGAAAGGAGCGCCGTTTGACATTTTCAATCTAAAATTGGCTGGAATTGAGATCGGACGCCATGTCACGTTTGGTGAGCCCCTGATGTGCCTAAACAGTGGAAAACCCCCACAAGTGACCCCATTTTGGAAACTAGACCCCCTAAGGAACTTATCTAGATGTGTCGTGAGCACTTTTATCCCCCAAGTGCTTCACGAAAGTTTATAATGCCTGGGCATGAAAATAAAAAATCCTATTTTTTCCACAAACGTGATCGTTTAGTCCCCAATTTTTTATTTTCTCAAGGGTAAAAGGAGAAATTGGACCCCAAAAGTTGTTGTCCAATTTGTCCTGAGTACGCTGATACTCCATATGTGGGGGGGAACCACTGTTTGGGCGCATGGCAGGGCTCAGAAGGAAAGGAGCGCCGTTTGACATTTTCAATCTAAAATTGGCTGGAATTGAGATCGGACGCCATGTCACGTTTGGCGAGCCCCTGATGTGCCTAAACAGTGGAAAACCCCCACAAGTGACCCCATTTTGGAAACTAGACCCCCTAAGGAACTTATCTAGATGTGTCGTGAGCACTTTTATCCCCCAAGTGCTTCACGAAAGTTTATAATGCCTGGGCGTGAAAATAAAAAATCCTATTTTTTCCACAAATGTGATCGTTTAGTCCCCAATTTTTTATTTTCTCAAGGGTAAAAGGAGAAATTGGACCCCAAAAGTTGTTGTCCAATTTGTCCTGAGTACGCTGATACCCCATATGTGGGGGGGAACCACTGTTTGGGCGCATGGCAGGGCTCAGAAGGAAAGGAGCGCCGTTTGACATTTTCAATCTAAAATTGGCTGGAATTGAGATCGGATGCCATGTCACGTTTGGCGAGCCCCTGATGTGCCTAAACAGTGGAAAACCCCAACAAGTGACCCCATTTTGGAAACTAGACCCCCTAAGGAACTTATCTAGATATGTCGTGAGCACTTTTATCCCCCAAGTGCTTCACGAAAGTTTATAATGCCTGGGCGTGAAAATAAAAAATCCTATTTTTTCCACAAACATGATCGTTTAGTCCCCAATTTTTTATTTTCTCAGTGGTAAAAGGAGAAATTGGACCCCAAAAGTTGTTGTCCAATTTGTCCTGAGTATGCTAATACCCCATATGTGGGGGGGAACCACTGTTTGGGCGCATGGCAGGGCTCAGAAGGAAAGGAGCACCGTTTGACATTTTCAATCTAAAATTGGCTGGAATTGAGATCGGATGCCATGTCACGTTTGGCGAGCCCCTGATGTGCCTAAACAGTGGAAAACCCCCACAAGTGACCCCATTTTGGAAACTAGACCCCCTAAGGAACTTATCTAGATGTGTCGTGAGCACTTTTATCCCCCAAGTGCTTCACGAAAGTTTATAACGCCTGGGCGTGAAAAAAAACAACCCTATTTTTTCCCACAAAAATGATCATTTAGTCCCCAATTTTTAATTTTCCCAAGTGTAACAGGAGAAGTTGGACCCCAAATATTGTTGTCCAATTTGTCCTGAGTACGCTGATACCCCACATGTGGGAGAAAACTACTGTTTGGGTACACTTCGGGGTTCGGAAGGGAAGTAGTGACGCTTTGAAAAGCAGACTTTGATGGAATGGTACGCGGACATCATGTTCCGTTTGCAGAGCCCCTGATGTGCCTGAACAGTAGAAATCCCCCACAAGTGACCCCATTTTGGAAACTAGACCTAACTGGGAACTTATCTAGGTGTGTGGTGAGAATTTTGAACCCCCAAGTGTTTCACTTAAATTTATAACGCCCGGGCGTGAAAATAAAATATCCTATTTTTTCCTACAAAAATGATCATTTAGTCCCCAATTTTTAATTTTCCCAAGTGTAACAGGAGAAATTGGACCCCAAAAGTTGTTGTCCAATTTGTCCTGAGTACGCTGATACCCCACATGTGGGAGAAAACTACTGTTTGGGTACACTTCGGGGTTCGGAAGGGAAGTAGTGACGCTTTGAAAAGCAGACTTTGATGGAATGGTACGCGGACATCATGTTCCGTTTGCAGAGCCCCTGATGTGCCTGAACAGTAGAAATCCCCCACAAGTGACCCCATTTTGGAAACTAGACCTAACTGGGAACTTATCTAGGTGTGTGGTGAGAATTTTGAACCCCCAAGTGTTTCACTTAAATTTATAACGCCCGGGCGTGAAAATAAAATATCCTATTTTTTCCTACAAAAATGATCATTTAGTCCCCAATTTTTAATTTTCCCAAGTGTAACAGGAGAAATTGGACCCCAAAAGTTGTTGTCCAATTTGTCCTGAGTATGCTGATACCCCACATGTGGGAGAAAACTACTGTTTGGGTACACTTCGGGGCTCGGAAGGGAAGTAATGACGCTTTGAAAAGCAGACTTTGATGGAATGGTACGCGGACATCATGTTCCGTTTGCACAGCCCCTGATGTGCCCAAACAGTAAAAAAAAAAACCACAAGTGACATTTTGTAAACTAGACCCCCAATGAACTTACATAGATGTGCCCCCTTTTTGGAACTAATCTACTGTTTCCTGTAAAGTAAATTAGTAGTGCATGGAGGTGTGGTACAATCTGAAGCAATCCTTCATACACAGGCCAGGTTTTTCGGGGCAGGTGTCGCATTGATAAGTGGTGTCCTTGCGTATTCCCCTTTTGTAACACACTCGGCACCTTTTTTGCGACCTACCTCTTTTTGCAGTTTGCGGGACCTCCCCCGGGAAATGCTGACCTGGTACGATACGAGCACCTTCAGTTCCGGAAGTACTGGGGCCCGCTCCTTCCCTCGTGCCAAATAACAGGGCCTTAACCACTACCTCCTGGAACTGAAGGTACGACGTATCGCTGTGGCGTGCACATTGTGACAGCAGGAAAGCGTTGAGCATTGCCATTTGTACGATGTACACGGACAGCTTTTTGTACCACACCTTGGCCTTCCTCAAAGCACTGTACGGTTGGAGGAGCTGATCGGAGAGATCAACGCCCCCCATGCTTTTGTTGTACCCCAGTACACAGTCCGGTTTGCAGACCTGTGTAGAGGTACCCCGTACAGTGCTGAGGGCACTGCCATCACCGTGTATGGTGGTCAAGAGAAGGACATCCCTCTTGTCCTTGTACTTGACCACCAGCAGGTGGTCGCTACATTGGGCTCTGCTCTCACCTTTTCTGAGCATCTGCCCAAGTAGCGTCTTTGGGAGGCCTCTCTGATTTTTGCGGACAGTACCGCAGGCTGCGGTACCTCGCGCAGAGAGGGATTTGTAGAGTGGGATGCTGGTATAAAAGTTATCAGTATAGAGGTGATAACCTTTATCCAGCAGTGGGTGCACCAAATCCCACACTATTTTCCCACTCACTCCCAGGACAGGGGGACACTCAGGCGGTTCAATCCTGCTGTCCTTCCCCTCGTAGACTCTAAAGCTGTAGGTGTACCCTGAGGTACTCTCACACAGCTTGTAGAGTTTGATTCCGTACCTGGCCCTCTTGCTGGGCAGGTATTGACGGAATCTGAGCCGCCCCTTAAAATGAACCAAGGACTCATCCACGCAGATGTCCCTTTTGGGCACGTACACTTCACCGAACTTTTTGTTGAAGTGTTCGATGACAGGCCGAACTTTGAACAGACGGTCAAAGTTGGGGTCATCTCGTGCGGGACACTGTGCATTATCGGAATAATGCAGGAATTTATGGATGGCCTCAAAACGCGTTCGGACCATGACCATTCGGAACACTGGAGTGTTGAATAAAATATCAACACTCCAATATTGCCGAACTTCTGGCTTCTTCAGGAGCCCCATATGAAGCATCAGGCCCCAAAACTGCATCATTTCAACTGCGTCTACAGGAGACCAGTTAGAATATGATGAACTGGTGTTTTGCTCCAAAAATTGACGAGCATACAAATTAGTTTGCTCCACCATGAGGTTAACAAAATCCTCAGAGAAAAAGACTTTGAAAAAGTCTATTTCTGTGAGGCCGGTGGTGTCAAAACTGATTCCTGATTCTGCCACAAAATCAGGAATCAGTGGCTCGTAATTTTCGGGGGGCGAGGTCCATACGGGGTCCGAAGAGGGGCGCGCTGGTTCATCTTCAGGAGTGGGCCCTGCCTCATCTTCATCTTCATGAATGATGGGCACTTCTGTCCTGCGGCGTCTGCGTGGCGGTTCCGCAGGGCCGGAGGAGGAAGATGAGGAGGAGGAAGAGGATGAGGAAGAATCAGAAAAATAATGAAAAGTGGGATCCTCTCCCTCGCTATCAGTGTCGGAGGCAAGGAAAGCATATGCCTCCTCCGCTGAATAGCGCTGTTGGGACGAACGGGACGAGCGGGACATTTTTTTTATGAGTATGGTGCTTGGGTGTAATTTATTGGGAACTATGTGTACGTGTGGGGGGATAGTGTTTGGTGCAAACTATTCTTAAAAGAAAAAGCTAAAGGGAAAGAAAAAGTAAAGGGGAGAAAAAAATACCTGTGAAAGGAAAAGTCTAAAACAGCAGGCCCTAGCTCTGATAAGTGAACCGCGTCAAATTTCGGCGCCTGCTGGGTGTACGAACGGGGATGTGGAAAAAACGCCAGGCACGAGAGCTCTAAGTGACACGGTTCACTTATCAGAGTTCGGTGGCTGCTGGGTGTGCGAACGGGGATGTGAAAAGGGAAGGCACAGATTAGACGCGGCGGCTGGGGGAGCGCAAAGGGATGGGGGAAAAAAAAAAAGAAAAAGCACGGATTAGACGCAGCGGCTGGAGGAGCGCACGGAGATGGGGAAAGAAAAAAAAAGAAAAGGGAAGGCACAGATTAGATGCGGCGGCTGGGGGAGCGCAAGGGGATGGGGGAAAAAAAAAGAAAAGGCACGGATTAGACGCAGCGGCTGGAGGAGCGCACGGAGATGGGGAAAGAAAAAAAAAGAAAAGGGAAGGCACAGATTAGATGCGGCGGCTGGGGGAGCGCAAGGGGATGGGGGAAAAAAAAGAAAGAAAAGGCACGGATTAGACGCAGCGGCTGGAGGAGCGCACGGAGATGGGGAAAGAGAAAAAAAGAAAAGGGAAGGCACAGATTAGATGCGGCGGCTGGGGGAGCGCAAGGGGATGGGGGAAAAAAAAAAGAAAAGGCACGGATTAGACGCAGAGGCTGGAGGAGCGCACGGAGATGGGGAAAGAAAAAAAAAAGAAAAGGGAAGGCACAGATTAGACGCGGCGGCTGGGGGAGCACAAGGGGATGGGGGAAAAAAAAAAGAAAAGGCACGGATTAGACGCAGCGGCTGGAGGAGCGCACGGAGATGGGGAAAGAAAAAAAAAAGAAAAGGGAAGGCACAGATTAGATGCGGCGGCTGGGGGAGCGCAAGGGGATGGGGGAAAAAAAAAGAAAAGGCACGGATTAGACGCAGCGGCTGGAGGAGCGCACGGAGATGGGGAAAGAAAAAAAAAGAAAAGGGAAGGCACAGATTAGGTGCGGCGGCTGGGGGAGCGCAAGGGGATGGGGGAAAAAAAAGAAAGAAAAGGCACGGATTAGACGCAGCGGCTGGAGGAGCGCACGGAGATGGGGAAAGAGAAAAAAAGAAAAGGGAAGGCACAGATTAGATGCGGCGGCTGGGGGAGCGCAAGGGGATGGGGGAAAAAAAAAAGAAAAGGCACGGATTAGACGCAGAGGCTGGAGGAGCGCACGGAGATGGGGAAAGAAAAAAAAAAGAAAAGGGAAGGCACAGATTAGACGCGGCGGCTGGGGGAGCGCAAGGGGATGGGGGAAAAAAAAAAGAAAAGGCACGGATTAGACGCAGCGGCTGGAGGAGCGCACGGAGATGGGGAAAGAAAAAAAAAAGAAAAGGGAAGGCACAGATTAGACGCGGCAGCTGGGGGAGCGCAAGGGGATGGGGGAAAAAAAAAAGAAAAGGCACGGATTAGACGCAGCGGCTGGAGGAGCGCACGGAGATGGGGAAAGAAAAAAAAAAAGAAAAGGGAAGGCACAGATTAGACGCGGCGGCTGGGGGAGCGCACGGGGATGGGGAAAAAAAAAGCGAGCACGAGTGTTGATAGGTGAACTGCGTCACCAATCAACGCTCGGCGGCTGCTAAATTTGGGCACGGATACGGCGCAAGGAGGGGGGATTGGAGAAGGGGGGATGGGAGAAGGGGGGATGGAAGAAGGGGGGATGGGAGAAGGGGGGACGGGAGAAGGGGGGATGAATAGAGATCGGGCCGGGATCGGGGTATCAACACTTACGGTTTGTAGTCTCTCTTCTTTCTTCTCTCCTCTTTCTTTAGCTAGAATTGTGGTGTCACAGGCTACTGTGGCACCACAAGTCTCAGCACAGGAGGGGATCTCAAAGCGTGACCGCTCTGAAGGAATCCTCACCAAGTGTGAGGATTCCTTCAGAGCAGTTACACAGGTCAGGGGCAGGTGAGACAGGTCACAGAGCGGTCACACCGCTGCTGTGACCTGTGATTGGTGGGATCGATGATCACATCGATCCCACCAATCAAAGAAGGCCCTGGTGACGCTGGTGTTGCTATGCACCAGCCTATGATCGGAGCTCACAGCTCCGATCATAGGCAGGTCACCGGCAGGTCACCAGCAGGTGACAGGCAGGTGACAGGCAGGTGACCGGCAGGTCACCGGCAGGGCACCGGCAGGGCACAGCGCGGTCACACCGCTGCTGTGCCCTGTGATTGGCGCGATCGACGATCACATCGATCGCGCCAATCAGACTGGGAACACGGGGCTGCAGAGCGCGCAGGTAGGCAGGACACAGCAGCGGCGGTAACACCGTCGCTGTGTCCTGCGATTGGCGCGATCGATGTGATCGTCGATCGCGCCAATCAGAGTTGAATGCTCCGGAGCCATGGCAGGAGATCCGGAGCCATGGCCCGGGGCTGCAGAGTGCGCAGATAGGGGCAGGGCACAGAGCGGTAACACCGCCGCTGTGCCCTGCGATTGGCGCGATCGATCTATCGCGATCGCGCCAATCCCGGGGGGGTTTGGGCACATGCCTGGCATTGCCAGGCACTGGTCTAGGATCGAGTACATCGGTACTCGATCCTAGGCTGGGACCTCACTGTTTCAGCCAAATTGATTGGCTGAAACAATGAGAAAGGCTGCGATTGGCTGCTCAGAATTGAGCAGCCAATCACAGCGATCGGGAGGCCGGGGGGGCGGCGACAGGCCCTAGGATGCCGACACCATCTTCCTGCAGGTAAGATGGCGTCGGAATTTTAATGCGATCACTGCGACTTAAGTCGCAGTGTCGCATTAAAGGGCATGACGTACTATTGCGTCCTTGGGAAGTAGGGCCCACCCCACATGGACGCAATAGTACGTCAGATGGCAGAAAGGGGTTAACATTGAAAACGCATGCGTTTTTTTGTGTACGCGTTTGGTCGCGTTTTTTGACGCATGCGTTTTTTTACTGCATGCGTTCATTTTCTGAAATGCTACTTGTAGTATTTTTAGAAGCTTTTTTTGGACCAAAAAAAAACGCATGCGTTTTCATGCGTTTTTTTTGGGTCAAAAAATACATTGGAGTCAATGGGGACGCATGCGTTTTTTGGTGCATGCGTTTTTTGCGGTAAAAAACGCATGCTTTTTTTATTAAAAAACCAGAAAACACACTGATATGCCACCCCCCAACATAAAGGTGATAAAGGGAACCTAACCCTACCCCTAACCCTACCCCTAACCCTAACCCTACCCCTAACCCTAAGGGATCCTAACCCTAACCCTACCCCTAACCCTAACCCTAAGGGATCCTAACCCTAACCCTACCCCTAACCCTAACCCTACCCCTAACCCTAACCCTAAGGGATCCTAACCCTACCCCTACACCTAACCCTAACCCTACCCCTAACCCTAACCCTACCCCTAACCCTAAGGGATCCTAACCCTAACCCTAACCCTAATCCCTTTATGGTTAGGGTTAGGGGTAGGGTTAGGGTTAGGGGTAGGGTTAGGGTTAGGATCCCTTAGGGTTAGGGTTAGGGGTAGGGTTAGGGTTAGGGTTAGGATCCCTTAGGGTTAGGGTTAGGGGTAGGGTTAGGGTTAGGGTTAGGGTTAGGATCCCTTAGGGTTAGGGGTAGGGTTAGGGTTAGGGTTAGGATCCCTTAGGGTTATGGTTAGGGGTAGGGTTAGGGGTAGGATCCCTTTAGGGTTAGGGTTATGATCCCTACCCCTACCCCTAACCCTAACCCTAACTGTTTCTGTTTATAGTGGGTTTTTTACTTTATTTTGATGATTGGCAGCTGTCAGACATTTCTCAGCATGCATTTAAAAAACGCAAACGCATGTAAAAACGCATGTAAACGCGTCAAAACGCCGCGTTTTTTTCACCACATGCAAAAACGCATGCGCCAAAAAAACGCAGCGTTTACACGCGTTTACATGCGTTTTTTCACCATGCGTTTTTTTGCGTTTTTTACCGCAAAAACGAACCCCAAAAAATGCCAATGTGAAACCAGCCTAAGATAGTGGTAGATTTAGGTTGATATTTTTGCGTCTTGTTAGTGAAAACATTGGAATTTTGGAGAAAATTTCGCAATTTTCAAACATAATTTTCATGTCCTTAAACTACAGAGTTATATCACAGAAAATAGTAAATAACAGCCATATGTCTACTTTACAGCATTATTTTTTAAACATTTTTTTAAAGGAAGTTGGAATGGTTAAAAGTTTATAAGCAATTTCTCATTTTACAACAAAATTAACAAAACCAATAAACCAATTTTTTTAGGGACAACGTCATATTTGTAGTGACTTTCAGGGGCTTACATGACAGAAAATACACCAAAGTGTTACCATTTTAAAAACTGAACTCCTAAAACCACATTCAATAGACGTATTAACCCTTCAGGTGTATCACAGTAATTTAAGAAATGTGGATGGAAGAAAATAAAATTTTTCTTTTTCCCCACAAAAAGTTGCTTAACCCTCAAAATTTTCATTTTAACAAAGGTAATAAGAGAAAATGGATTGTACAATGCATAGTATAATTTCTCCTGAGTATGGTGATACCTATATCTAGTCGAAAACTACTGTATTGGGGCACAACAGAGGTCGAAAGGGAAGGAGCCACATTTCACTTTCGTAACGCAAAAATGGCTGGAATCTATAGCTGATGGCATGTTATAGTTGTTTACAGCAAAAATGATGGCTCTGCCTCAAATTTTTTACAAGGGTAAGAGGAGAAAATGGACCATACAATTTGTTTTGCATTTTTTTCTGAGTACATTTATACCAAATATGTGATGGAAAACTACTGTAGGAGCACCATTTGATGTTTATCTTAATATACAGTAAATTATAAGAATTTTCTTCCACATAATTTTTTATTGAGATTTAATAACCTGTCTAACACAATTAGACAATCGTTTCTCGTTATTTGACTACTTTTGATTTACTTCTTCTATTTTATAATATCATAAAATATATTTTAACACTATATTGCAAAAATGATAAACTGTCTTATCCACTGAAGGCATATTTAAATAAGCAAATACAGTTTTAATTAACTGCTTGTTGTTGAGCTAACATACAGTCTCCAAATTCAAATCATCGAGACCCCAGACAACACGATACACAGGTTACTGGGTCACACCAAAAACCTTCATCAGTAGTATAACATCTCAAAATTAGTCACTTAAGAATGTAAACAGCTCCAGAAACAGGAATGAGCAGGCCTCTAGCCATCTGCTTTTTGTGTTTGTTCTATTTCATCACTATAGGCATTGAATTTTACGCATTTAACCAGATGATCATTACCTTAGAATCAACTGAGTGTCCCTTAGTAGCACATAGCTAAAGATGTCAACAGATTGCCATGCCTTCCGGAGAGGGCACGAATCTCGAGACTCAGCAGGGAGGAGCAACAGCTGGTGTGTTCTGGAACCTCTCTTTCAGTTTACTTTTTATGTTGTTGTTTTGCTGAACATTTCATTACTAGAAAAGTCAGGCTGCTATATTTGAGATGTTGTTCATATTATTAACAGTGAGTTTATTTTGTCTTACACGATGCATACCAATATATATGCCATTATACTATGATAAATTTGTGTGAACTGGTTGCTATAATTTGGTTCTTACAGTTATGTGAAAAAGTGTTTGCCCCCTTCCTGATTTACTTTTCGTTTGCATGTTTGTCACACTTAACATTTTCAGATCACCAAGCAAATTTAACCCATTTACCTCCTTAATCATATAGATACATCTAATATTGGCTCCCTCTGTTGGCTGCGAACTTTGGCAATGAGCCCGCAATGTTTCTGGCACATGTCAGCTGATTTCATCAGTTTACATCTGCCTCTAGCCACCTGTAGCTGTTAATATGTTAAATGCCACTGTCACTCTCTGAAAGCAATATTTAAAATACTCGCGCTGAAGTGCGTCACTAATACTGCCCATTGGTGCCCGTGACATGTGACTGCAGTTTGCCGATGGGCTGTCATGATAACCCAGGGTCTTCAGGGTTCCCCTGTGGTTTTCATTGGCGTTTAGCTATAAGCGCTGCCCAACGATATGCCCTTATAGCAGATGAGCATTTCTTCTACACACAGCAAAGTTGCAGCCCTGCGCTCTGTACCACAAGCTATTGGATGATTGCAGCTTCTCCAATATTGGTGGAGCCGCATATTCATCACTGTAATGAGCGGTACCACGTGACCGCTCATACAGGAGAAGCTGCGGCGAGGAGAGGAAGCAGCGAGGGAGCTGGGTAAGTATTTTATTAACAGCGGGGGGCCGCACAGGGGGTGGGAGGGGGTTGGGGAAAGGGATTTTTTTTAAAATACCAAAAAAAAAAAAAAAAAGATTTTTCATATCTTCTCTCCAGTGAACGCTGCTGGAGAGAAGAAATGAATGGCTGCTTCAGCACCAGATGCAGGGGACATCGCTTAACTGTAGCACTGTCTGCTGCACGGTGCTTGTGGTACCCAGTCAGCACACGGATGCCGCACGTGTGCCACACTGATGTGCCACGTGAGCACACAGACACACGGACATGGATAATTCCGGTACTGATTTTTCCGGTACCGGAATTATCTGGACGTGTGGGACAGGCCTAAAACATAAATTAAATGTGGTTTATCACATCTTTGGGAAGCTGAGTTAAAATTCCCTAGACACACGCAGACCTGATTACTGCCACACATCTTCTCAACTAAGAAATCACTTAAATATGATCTGCCTGACAAAGTGAAGTACACCAAAAGCATTTCAAAAATGTGATATCATGCCGCAATTCAAAAAAATTCTAACACAAATGAGCAATACAGTAATTGAGATCTATTAATCTAGAAAAGGTTGCAAAACCATTTTTCAAGCTTTTTGACAATTAAAAAGTATTGAAACAAATGCGTGGGGGTCCCTCGTAATTTTCATAAACAGCTGAGGGAAAGCAGAATGCTGGGGGCTGCTGTTAATGTTCTGGGAAAGAGACAATGCTCATAAAGGTTCCCAGGCTGTTGATATCAGTTCACAGCTGTATACTTAGCCTTTCCTGGCTATTAAAATGGGGAACTACACAAAAAATGACATAAGATTCCCTATATTTATTAACCACCAAGGCTAGGCAGAAAGCTGCAGGCCGATATAAATAACCAAGGAAGATATCATGGATATTGGCCCCTCCCAGACAAAAAACATCAGCTCTCAGCCACCGCAGAAATGGCACATCCATAAGATGCACCAAATCTGGCACACAGCATCGTGCGTTGGCAAAGTTGGTGCATTTTTCTCACCTTTGTATTGTCAGGTGAAATCAAGCCCAGAGGTTAGTAATGAAGAGGTGTGTATAAGGCATCTAGCTCTGCTACATCTAGATGGCAGGCTGCTTTGTTGCATGATGTGACTATACAGCCTGCCATCCAGCAGAGACACTGAGCAGTGTGTATTACCGCTGCTCAGTGTCTTGTGGTGAACTCCTATAACTTGACTGATGTCACCGCAAGCGTGAGAAAGTTACTAAGCCGTGGGGTTGATGCCACTGGACAATATGAAGGTGGCATCGACCTCACATATATGAACCCCAGTTGCCACCACCACAGGGCAAGTGGGAAGAACCAGGCAAAGCATCAGAATTGGCGCATCAAATAGAGGCGCCTTTTCTGCTGTATTTGCGGGCTGCTATTTCTAGGCTGAGGGGTGCAATATTCATGTCCCCTTTAACAGCCTGAGAATACCAATCCCCTGCTGTCTGATTTAGCTTGGCTGTTTGTGAAAAATGGGTGGGACTCCACACCATTTTTATTATTATTATTTATTTATTTAAATAATTAAAAAATATGGCATGTCAATCCCTCTTTTCTTGATAACCAGGAGAGTTGAGCGACTTTTACTTTTTTAGGATCGAGTCCTGTTTTGCGAAACCCGACTTTGTCAAAAGTCGGGTCGGGTGAAATCGGCCGATTATTTTGAAAAGTCGGGGGCCGACCGAAACACGAAACCCAATGCAAGTCAATGGGGAATCAAAGTCGGCAGTGAGTGGAGGACAGGAAAACACCTACAGTGCCCATTTTAATGTCAAAAACATCAATTCTTATTTCTTAAGCTTGTCAATCTTAATTTACTTTATAATAATAGTTAGGCATTGAAAACAGGGGGTCATTTGGCTAAAGTTGTGGGAGGTAGGGCTGGCTCAAGATTTTTGTGGGCCCAGGACACGCGGAATACGTCACGGCGGTGGAGCAGGGAGAGGTAAGTATTTCAACTTTGCAAGTGCTGTGATCTGAGCAAGCAGGGGGGGGGCACTCATTGGTACTTGGCACTGGCACAGGGCCCCTCATAGTACGGCAGTGTGTTTGACAGCGGGTGGCGCCTCCCACTGCCAGAGACACTTTTGCGTACTATTAGGTGCCCTGTGCCAGTGATGTCGCCAATGAGTATGCCCCCCCACCTGATGACGGAACCTGCACTTTCATCTGCACCTTCCTCTTTGTCCCCGTGTAAGGTGGTATAGTATGCGGGAAGGGGAACCTGAATTTCAGCAGGGTCAGATTCAGGCTGTGTAGAGTGCAAGGTCAATGTAGTAGTCTGGGTCAATGTACCAGCACACTCATCTAGCAGTGGCTGGGCAATGGGCAGGATGAGGAGGAAACACAGATATAGGCCCAAATAATAAATTAGGCTAAATGCAGTTCAAAATTGGTAACAGGACTAAACAGGCGGCCAAGCTTTGTTCAGTGAAGGACAACTGTAATGAGTGGTGCTGCAGACACAGTTAGTAGGCCCAAAATAAAAAAGTAGGCTAAAAGCAGTTCAAAATTGGTAACAGGACTATACAGGCGGCATAGCTTTCTTCAGTGGAGGACAACTGTAATGAGTGGCGCAGATATGGTTAGTAGGCCCAAAATAAAAAAGTACGCTAAACTCAGTTCAACATTGGTAACAGGACTAAACAGGCGGCATAGCTTTGTTCAGTTTAGGACAACTGTAATGAGTAGCGCAGACACAGTTTGTAGGCCGACAATAAAAATGTAGGCTAAATGCAGTTCAAAATTGGTAACAGGACTAAACAGGCGGCATAGCTTTGTTCAGTGGAGGACAACTGTAATGAGTGGCGCAGACACAGTTTGTAGGCCCACAATAAGAAAGTAGGCTAAATGCAGTTCAAAATTGGTAACATGACTAAACAGGCTGCATTGCTTTGTTCAGTGGAGGACAACTGTAATGAGTGGCGCAGACACAGTTAGTAGGCCCAAAATAAAAAAGTAGGCTAACTGCAGTTCAAAATTGGAAACAGGACTAAACAGGCGGCATTGCTTTGTTCAGTGGAGGACAACTGTAATGAGTGGATCAGACACAGTTGGTAGGCCTACAATAAAAAAGTAGGCTAAATGCAGTTCAAAATTGCAAACAGGCCTAAACAGGTGGCATTGCTTTGTTCAGTAAATGACAACTGTAATGACAGGGGGTGGCGCCTCCCACTGCCAGAGACACTTTTGCGTACTATGAGGGGTCCTGTGCCAGTGACATCGCCAACGAGTATGCCCCCCACCTGATGAAGGAACCTGTTATGCTGTGCTATCAGGCAACACAGTGTGCAGTAATCAGCGCACATACAGTGATATGGCAATAACCCAAAAACAATAGAACAAGCTCTGAGACGTGGAATCTCTGCAGACTGCAATACCTGAACCTATCCTCACACAACTAAAAGCAGCAGTGGATTGCGCCTAACACTACCTATGCAACTCGGCACTGCCTGAGGAGCTGACTAGCCTGAAGATAGAAATACAAGCCTGACTTGCCTCAGAGAAATACCCCAAAGGAATAGGCAGCCCCCCACATATAATGACTGTTAGCAAGATGAAAAGACAAAACGTAGGAATGAAATAGATTCAGCAAAGTGAGGCCTGATATTCTAGACAGAGCGAGGATAGCAAAGAGAACTATGCAGTCTACAAAAAACCCTAAAGCAGAACCACGCAAAGGGGGGCAAAAAGACCCACCGTGCCGAACTAACGGCACGGCGGTGCACCCTTTGCGTCTCAGAGCTCCCAGCAAAAGAGAATAGCACAGCTGGACAGAAAAAACGGAAACAAAAACAAAGTAACACTTATCTAGCAGAGCAGCAGGCCACAGGAAAGATGCAGTAGCTCAGATCCAACACTGGAACATTGACAAGGAGCAAGGAAGACAGACTCAGGTGGAGTTAAATAGCAAGGCAGCCAACGAGCTCACCAAAACACCTGAGGGAGGAAGCCCAGAGGCTGCAATACCACTTGTGACCACAGGAGTGAACTCAGCCACAGAATTCACAACAGTACCCCCCCCTTGAGGAGGGGTCACTGAACCCTCACCAGAACCCCCAGGCCGACCAGGATGAGCCACATGAAAGGCACGAACAAGATCTGGGGCATGGACATCAGAGGCAAAAACCCAGGAATTATCCTCCTGAGCATAACCCTTCCATTTGACCAGATACTGGAGTTTCCGTCTAGAGACACGAGAATCCAAAATTTTCTCCACAATATACTCCAATTCCCCCTCCACCAAAACAGGGGCAGGAGGCTCCACAGATGGAACCATAGGTGCCACGTATCTTCTCAACAACAACCTATGGAATACATTATGTATGGAAAAGGAGTCTGGGAGGGTCAGACGAAAAGACACCGGATTGAGAATCTCAGAAATCCTATACGGACCAATAAAACGAGGTTTAAATTTAGGAGAGGAAACCTTCATAGGAATATGACGAGAAGATAACCAAACCAGATCCCCAACACGAAGTCGGGGACCCACACGGCGTCTACGATTAGCGAAAAGCTGAGCCTTCTCCTGGGACAAGGTCAAATTGTCCACTACCTGAGTCCAGATCTGCTGCAACCTGTCCACCACAGAATCCACACCAGGACAGTCCGAAGACTCAACCTGTCCTGAAGAGAAACGAGGATGGAACCCAGAATTGCAGAAAAATGGAGAGACCAAGGTAGCCGAGCTGGCCCGATTATTAAGGGCGAACTCAGCCAACGGCAAAAATGACACCCAATCATCCTGGTCAGCAGAAACAAAACATCTCAGATATGTTTCCAAGGTCTGATTGGTTCGTTCGGTCTGGCCATTAGTCTGAGGATGGAAGGCCGAGGAAAAAGATAGGTCAATGCCCATCCTACCACAAAAGGCTCGCCAGAACCTCGAGACAAACTGGGAACCTCTGTCAGAAACAATATTCTCAGGAATGCCATGCAAACGAACCACATGCTGGAAGAACAAAGGCACCAAATCAGAGGAGGAAGGCAATTTAACCAAGGGCACCAGATGGACCATTTTAGAAAAGCGATCACAGACCACCCAAATGACCGACATCTTTTGAGAAACGGGAAGGTCAGAAATGAAATCCATCGAAATATGTGTCCAAGGCCTCTTCGGGACCGGCAAGGGCAAAAGCAACCCACTGGCACGTGAACAGCAGGGCTTAGCCCTAGCACAAATCCCACAGGACTGCACAAAAGCACGCACATCCCGTGACAGAGATTGCCACCAGAAGGATCTAGCCACTAACTCTCTGGTACCAAAGATTCCTGGATGACCAGCCAGCACCGAACAATGAAGTTCAGAGATAACTTTACTAGTCCACCTATCAGGGACGAACAGTTTCTCGGCCGGACAACGATCAGGTTTATTAGCCTGAAATTTCTGCAACACTCTACGCAAATCAGGAGAGATGGCAGACACAATGACTCCTTCCTTGAGGATACTCGCCGGCTCAGATAACCCCGGAGAGTCGGGCACAAAACTCCTAGACAGAGCATCCGCCTTCACATTTTTAGAGCCCGGAAGGTACGAAATCACAAAATCAAAACGAGCAAAAAATAACGACCAACGGGCCTGTCTAGGATTCAAGCGCTTGGCAGACTCGAGATAAGTAAGATTCTTATGATCAGTCAATACCACCACGCGATGCTTAGCTCCCTCAAGCCAATGACGCCACTCCTCGAATGCCCACTTCATGGCCAGCAACTCTCGGTTGCCCACATCATAATTACGCTCAGCAGCAGAAAATTTCCTGGAAAAGAAAGCACATGGTTTCAACACTGAGCAACCAGAACCTCTCTGTGACAAAACCGCCCCTGCTCCAATCTCAGAAGCATCAACCTCGACCTGGAACGGAAGAGAAACATCTGGTTGACACAACACAGGGGCACAGCAAAAACGACGCTTCAACTCCTGAAAAGCTTCCACGGCAGCAGAAGACCAATTAACCAAATCAGCACCCTTCTTGGTCAAATCGGTCAATGGTCTGGCAATGCTAGAAAAATTACAGATGAAGCGACGATAAAAATTAGCAAAGCCCAGGAATTTCTGCAGACTTTTCAGAGATGTCGGCTGAGTCCAATCCTGGATGGCCTGGACCTTAACCGGATCCATCTCGATAGTAGAAGGGGAAAAGATGAACCCCAAAAATGAAACTTTCTGCACACCAAAGAGACACTTTGATCCCTTCACGAACAAGGAATTAGCACGCAGTACCTGGAAAACCATTCTGACTTGCTTCACATGAGACTCCCAATCATCAGAGAAGATCAAAATGTCATCCAAGTAAACAATCAGGAATTTATCCAGATACTCACGGAAAATGTCATGCATAAAAGACTGAAAAACAGATGGAGCATTGGCAAGTCCGAACGGCATCACCAGATACTCAAAATGACCCTCGGGCGTATTAAATGCCGTTTTCCATTCATCTCCCTGCCTGATTCTCACCAGATTATACGCACCACGAAGATCAATCTTAGTAAACCAACTAGCCCCCTTAATCCGAGCAAACAAGTCAGATATCAATGGCAAGGGATACTGAAACTTAACAGTGATCTTATTAAGAAGGCGGTAATCAATACACGGTCTTAGCGAACCATCCTTTTTGGCTACAAAAAAGAACCCTGCTCCCAATGGTGATGACGATGGGCGAATATGTCCCTTCTCCAGGGATTCTTTCACATAACTGCGCATAGCGGTGTGTCCAGGCACGGACAAATTAAATAAACGACCCTTAGGGAATTTACTACCAGGAATTAAATTGATAGCACAATCACAATTCCTATGCGGAGGTAGGGCATCAGACTTGGGCTCTTCAAATACATCCTGAAAGTCAGACAAGAACTCTGGGATGTCAGAAGGAATGGATGACTAAATAGACAAAAATGGAACATCACCATGTACTCCCTGACAACCCCAGCTGGTTACCGACATAGAGTTCCAATCTAATACTGGATTATGGGTTTGTAGCCATGGCAACCCCAACACGACCACATCATGCAGATTATGCAGTACCAGAAAGCGAATAACTTCCTGATGTGCAGGAGCCATGCACATGGTCAGCTGGGCCCAGTACTGAGGTTTATTCTTGGCCAAAGGTGTAGCATCAATTCCTCTCAACGGAATAGGACACCGCAAAGGCTCCAAGAAAAATCCACAACGTTTAGCATAATCCAAATCCATCAGATTCAGGGCAGCGCCTGAATCCACAAACGCCATGACAGAATACGATGACAAAGAGCATATCAAGGTAATGGACAGAAGGAATTTGGACTGAACAGTACCAATGACGGCAGAGCTATCGAACCGCCTAGTGCGCTTAGGACAATTAGAAATAGCATGAGTGGAATCACCACAGTAGAAACACAGCCTGTTCAGACGTCTGTGTTCTTGCCGTTCAACTTTAGTCATAGTCCTGTCGCACTGCATAGGCTCAGGTTTACTCTCAGACAATACCGCCAGATGGTGCACAGATTTACGCTCGCGCAAGCGACGACCGATCTGAATGGCCAAGGACATAGACTCATTCAAACCAGCAGGCATAGGAAATCCCACCATGACATCCTTAAGAGCTTCAGAGAGACCCTTTCTGAACCAAGCCGCCAGTGCAGATTCATTCCACAGAGTGAGTACTGACCACTTCCTAAATTTCTGACAATATACTTCTACATCATCCTGATCCTGGCATAAAGCCAGCAAATTTTTCTCAGCCTGATCCACTGAATTAGGCTCATCGTAAAGCAATCCAAGCGCCTGGAAAAACGCATCAACATTACTCAATGCAGGGTCTCCTGGCGCAAGAGAAAACGCCCAGTCCTGTGGGTCGCCGCGCAAAAAAGAAATAATAATCAAAACCTGTTGAATAGGATTACCAGAAGAATGAGGTTTCAAGGCCAGAAATAGCTTACAATTATTTTTGAAGCTCAGGAACTTAGTTCTGTCACCAAAAAACAAATCAGGAATAGGAATTCTTGGTTCTAGCATAGATTTCTGATCAATTGTATCTTGAATCTTTTGTACATTTATAACGAGATTATCCATTGAGGAGCACAGAGCCTGAATATCCATGTCCACAGCTGTGTCCTGAAGCACTCTAATGTCTAGGGGAAAAAAAAAAAACAAAAAAAAAAAACTGAAGACAGAGCTGAGGAAAAAAAAAATGATGTCAGGACTTTCTTTTTTCCCTCTATTGAGAATCATTGGTTTTGGCTCCTTGTACTGTTATGCTGTGCTATCAGGCAACACAGTGTGCAGTAATCAGCGCACATACAGTGATATGGCAATAACCCAAAAACAATAGAACAAGCTCTGAGACGTGGAATCTCTGCAGACTGCAATACCTGAACCTATCCTCACACAACTAAAAGCAGCAGTGGATTGCGCCTAACACTACCTATGCAACTCGGCACTGCCTGAGGAGCTGACTAGCCTGAAGATAGAAATACAAGCCTGACTTGCCTCAGAGAAATACCCCAAAGGAATAGGCAGCCCCCCACATATAATGACTGTTAGCAAGATGAAAAGACAAAACGTAGGAATGAAATAGATTCAGCAAAGTGAGGCCCGATATTCTAGACAGAGCGAGGATAGCAAAGAGAACTATGCAGTCTACAAAAAACCCTAAAGTAGAACCACGCAAAGGGGGGCAAAAAGACCCACCGTGCCGAACTAACGGCACGGCGGTGCACCCTTTGCGTCTCAGAGCTCCCAGCAAAAGAGAATAGCACAGCTGGACAGAAAAAACGGAAACAAAAACAAAGTAACACTTATCTAGCAGAGCAGCAGGCCACAGGAAAGATGCATTAGCTCAGATCCAACACTGGAACATTGACAAGGAGCAAGGAAGACAGACTCAGGTGGAGTTAAATAGCAAGGCAGCCAACGAGCTCACCAAAACACCTGAGGGAGGAAGCCCAGAGGCTGCAATACCACTTGTGACCACAGGAGTGAATTCAGCCACAGAATTCACAACAGGAACCTGCACTTTCATCTGCACCTTCCTCTTTGTCCCCGTGTAAGGTGGTATAGTATGTGGGAAGGGGAACCTGACTTTCAGCAGGGTCAGATTCAGGCTGTGTAGAGTGCAAGGGCAATGTAGTGGTCTGGGTCAATGTACCAGCAGACTCATCTAGCAGTGGCTGGGCAATGGGCAGGATGAGGAGGAAACACAGATATAGGCCCAAATAATAAATTAGGCTGAATGCAGTTCAAAATTGGTAACAGGACTACATATGCGGCCTAGCTTTGTTCAGTGGAGGACAACTGTAATGAGTGGCCCAGACACGGTTAGTAGGCCCAAAATAAAAAAGTAGGCTAAATGCAGTTCAAAATTGGTAACAGGACTGAACAGGCGGCATTGCTTTGTTCAGTGGAGGACAACTGTAATGAGTGGCGCAGACACAGTTAGTAGGCCCAAATACAAAAGTAGGCTAAAAGCAGTTCAAAATTGGTAACAGGACTAAACAGGCGGCATAGCTAGGTACTGGGGTGGGCTCCTCTGCTGAGTAGCAGACAGTGGTAGTAGGCGCAAAGTATTAACTGGTCTAAATGGAGGCCAGGGCCCCTATATATTTTAACTATCATCTATCATTTCAACAAATTTGTATTGGCTTTGCCATTGAAGGATTTAACAGCACAGACTACACAGTGGTGGAGCAGGGAGAGGTAAGTATTGCAAGTGGTAGAGCACTGTTTGAGCTGGGGGGAACACTCTCTCTCCTGAGCGGCCGTACTTGCACAGGGACCCTCATATTACGATGGTGTGTCTGACGTTGGTTGTGCACCACCACCGTCAGACACAATTCATTGTACTATGAGGGACCCTGTTCCAGTGCCATTGCCCAAGAGTGGGCGCACCCACCTGTCCAGGCAAACGGCACTCGCACGGGTGCTTGCGCCAGGTGGTGACCACGACCCTGTGGGGGGAGGCAGCCCATTTAGGGAGGTATAAAAATGGCCTATTGTGGACATTCAGCAGCTGCACATGGCGGAATGGGAGAAGTCAGTAAGAAGATGCCAAAAGCAAGACATTTTTCAGGCAAACTACGTGTCAGCAGGAGAAGGTGAGGCAAAATAATTTGAAATCCATGATTGGTTCATTTTAATGAAGGTTAGATCATCAACATTCTGGGTGGCCAGACGTGTCCTTTTTTCGGTCAGTATTGAATCGATGCAGCACTACTTGTCGTGTCTGCGGTCATTGCGAAATCACTCCACAACCTGGTCATAAAACCCCTCTGTCCAACACCACTTCAGATTTGTGCACCTCCAACACCTCTGCCATGTTGTCCCCTACGGCTTGTAAGAGAACCATCACTGCCGCTGTGTGCTGGGAATGCCTGAACCAAACGGTCTACAAGAGTTGCTTGTTTGGTAGCCAATATTTGCTCAAGGTTCCCATGTGGCATCATATTTTGTCATTTTCCTTTATATTGTGGATCCAGGAGGCATGCCAACCAGTAATCGTTATCGGTCATCATTTTGATAATGTGGGGGTCCCTTTTTAGGATACACAAGGCATACTCAGCCATGTGGACCAATGTTCTAGGTGTCAATTCACTGCTTGTGCTGGGTTGAGGAGCACTTTCTTGCAAATCAACATCACTTGTGTCCCGCAAAAACCCTGTACCTGACCTTGCAATGACACCAGTTTCTATTGCCCCTTGTGAAGCATCCTCCTCCCATAAATATTCATCCCCATCATCTTCGTCCACCACCTCGTCCAGGAGAGTTCCCTGAGCAGACAATGGCTGACTGTCATCAAGGCTTCCCTCCTCCTTGGCTGCAGAAACCAGCTCCTTAATGTGCATCAAACTTTGCATCAGCAGACGCATTAGTGGGATTCTCATGCCTATGATGTCGTCGTCTGCACTTACCAGTCATGTGCATTCCTCAAAACACTGAAGGACTTGACAGAGGTCTTGGAGCTTCGATCACTGCACACCAGACAACTCCATGTCTGCCATCCAACTGCCTGCCTGTTTATGTGTATCCTCCCACAAATTAATTACAGCCGACCTCTGTTCACACAGCCTCTGAACCATGTGCAGTGTGGAGTTCCACCTTGATGCAACGTCGATTATTAGGCAGTGCTGGGGAAGATTCAGCGATCGCTGATGGTTCAGCATACGGCTGGAGTGTACAGGCGACCGGCGGATGTGCGAGCAAAGTCTTCGCACCTTCAGGAGCAGGGCTGATAATTTTTGCGGAAGCACTGCACCACCAGGTTCAAGGTTTGAGCCAGGCAAGGTATGTCTTTAAGTTCTGAAAGGGCTATGGCAGCCATAAAATTCCTTCTGTTATCACTGACTTCCTTGCCTGCCTCAAGATGTACACTGCCCAGCCATGACTGAGTTTGTTGCTGCAAGTACTCGGCCAGTACTTCCGTGGTGTGTCTGTTGTCACCCAAACACTTCATTTCTAACACAGCCTGCTGACTCTTACCACTAGCTGTTCGATAGTGGGACACCTCATGTGCAACACTGGCAGCTGCGGATGGAGTGGTCGTGCGACTGCTCTCTGTGGACGAGCTTTCGCTTCTGGAGGAGGAGGAGGAGGGGTGGCGAACGCCTACAGTCAACTGATTCCTAGACCGTGGGCAAGGCAGAACTGTCCCACTATGGCTGTCCCCTGTGGACCCTGCATCCACCACATTAACCAAGTGTGCCGTGATGGACACACAAACCCCCTGGCCATGCCTACTGGTCCATGCATCTGTTGTGAGGTGCACCTTTCTACTGACTGATTGCCTGAGTGCATGGACAATGCGGTCTTTGACATGCTGGTTGAGGGCTGCGATGGCTTTTTCTCGCAAAGAAGTGTCGACTGGGTAGGTCATAGCGTGGTACTGCAAAGGCCATCAGGGCTTTGAAAGCTTCGCTTTCAACCAACCGGTAGGGCATCATCTCTAATGAGATTAGTCTAGCAATGTGGGCATTCAAACCCTGTGTGTGAGAGGATGAGTACTTTCTTTTCCTAACAAGAGTCTCTTGTAGGGTGAGCTGGACTGGAGAGGTGCATATGGTGGAACTAGCAGTGGTGGTGGTGGACATGGCGGATTAAGAGAGGGTTGGTGATGGTATTCTCGATGTTGGCCTACATACAGTGTATCCTAACAATAACCTTGTGATTCCCTGACTGCTTTGGCCTTGCGACGATACCTGCATATTTGCTGCTGGTGGTGTCCTAACCGGTGGGCCTACAGTGAGGGAAGCAATGTAGCGTTGCTGACTACCTTCATTCTGAGCAGGTGCACCAACGGTACGGGACATTTGGTAATTAGTCCAGGCTTGCAAGTGCATGCTGGTTAAGTGTCTAAGCATGCACGTTGTATTTCAATTTTGAAGATTCTTCCCTCTGCTAAAGGTCTTTGAGCATTTCTTACAGATAACTTTTGACTGATCATTCGGATCTTGGTTAAAAAATTGCCACACTGCACTCTTCCTACTATGGAATACCTTTACAGGCATTGCACGCTGTGCTACTTTCACCGGATGGCCACGCTGTCCTAAAACTTTTTGTTTTTGACAAACGTTTTTGGCCTGATACAGGCCTGCTAGATGACAGCTGTTGCGATGTAGATGGCTGCTGCGGATCATCCTCCTCCGCTTCAGAGCTACTGGCAGCGGCACCCTCTTCCCCAATGGCTGCCAATCTGGGTCAACAACTGGGTCAGCTATCACCTCCTCTTCAATGTCATGTGCACCTTCCTCTGTGTCACCGTGTAAGGTGCTACAGCGTTTGGGACGGGGCACCATAGTCTCATCAGGGTCAGATTCTGGCTCAGTACACTGCGAGGGCAATGTAGTGATCTGAGTCAATGGAACAGCATTATAATCTAGCTGTGGCTGTGCATCTGTGCACTCCATGTCCGATTCATCTTGTAATGGGCAGTTAACAATTTCCTGTTCTAACCTAGGCACGGTATGTGTAAAGAGCTCCATGGAGTAACCTGTAGTGTCACCTGATGCATCCTTCACTTTTGGTTTGGGTGAAGGACACAAGGAAACGTCTTGTTCCTGACTGGGAGCATCCACTGACGACTCGCTGCTTTTATATTTGGAACTTTCTGAAGAGGAGGCGGAAGAGCTAGAGGCTGAGTCAGCAAAGGAAAGCCAAAACTTTTTCCTGCTGCTTCAGATTTCAAAGCTGTTTGCATCTCGGCTTTGGGAAAATGGCCGCCGCGATCTCTAATGCGCACGCGCGGCATCCCGCGGCCATTTTCCTGAAGCCCCGTGCAGCAGAGCACTCGATCTGCGCACGCGCGGCCCCAGGAAGATGGCCGCCCCCACCGACGAAAGGGATGACAGCGCAGATCGCGTGCTGCTTGTTCACGTGCCCACAGTGGATTAGTCACTTCAACAGGCGCATACCACTATGCCACCAACGTAAAGCTGAGGAAGAACCAGCGCTGATAACACGCCCTCCCGACTTGACCAGCCTGATTGACAGGCGAAAACTGCGACTTTGGTAAGTTATTTCTCAGCATAGGTGGGGAATCGGGGTACACTAGATACACTATAGTAACACACAGCGCAGGCCCTATTTAACAGTATTTATATCTCAATCTCAAAAAACGGGGTGACAGGTTCCCTTTAATTGAAGAAACCTCCCAATGATAACAGTATAATCTCCAAAATAAATAAAAACTCAAAATGCACTGTTCCAAATTATTAGGCACAGTAGAATTTCTAAACATTTGATCTGTTTTAAAGAACTGAAAATGCTCATTTGTGGAATTTGCAGCATTAGGAGGTCACATTCACTGAACAAAAAAAGCTATTTAACTCCAAAACCTCCTAAAAGGCCAAGTTACATGTTAACATAGGACCCCTTCTTTGATATCACCTTCACAATTCTTGCATCCATTGAACTTGTGAGGTTTTGGAGAGTTTCTGCTTGTATTTCTTTGCATGAAGTCAGAATCGCCTCCCAGAGCTGCTGTTTTGATGTGAACTGCTTCCCACCCTCATAGATCTTGTGCTGGATGATACTCCAAAGGTTTTCTAAAGGGTTGAGGTCAGGGGAAGATTGTGGCCACACCATGAGTTTATCTACTTTTATGCCCATAGCAGCCAATGACTCAGAGGTATTCTTTGCAGCATGAGATGGGGCATTGACAGCATGAAGATGATTTTGCTCCTGAAGGCACGTTTCTGCTTTTTAGACCATGGAAGAAAGTCGTCAGTCAGAAACTCTAAATACTTTGCAGAGGTCATTTTCACACCCTCAGGAACCTTAAAGCATCCTACCAGCTGTTTCCCCATGATTCTGGCCCAAAATGTGACTCCTCCACCTCCTTGCTGACATCGCAGCCTTGTTGGGACATTGTGGCCTCCACCAACCATCCAATACTCCATCCATCTGGACCATCCAGGGTTGCTTGACACTCATCAGTAAACAAGACTGTTTGGAAATTACTCTTCATGTATGTCTGGGCCCACTTTAACCATTTCTGCTTGTGAACACTGTTTAAGGGTGGCTGAATATTAGGTTTATGCACCACAGCAAGCCTTTGAAGAATCCTACACTTTGATGTTCGAGGAACTGCAGAGACAGCAGCAGCTTCAAATAACTGTTTGCTGCTTTGCAATGGTATTTTGGCAGCTGCTCTCTTAATCCCATGGATTTGTCTGGCAGAAACCTTCATCATTATGCCTTTATCTGCATGAACTCTGTCAGTGCTCTGTTTCAGTCACAAATCTCTTCACAGTATGATGACTGTTGTGAATTCTGCTCTTGGGCTCCCTCCGGTGGTTATGAGTGGTAGTGCTGCTGTCTATGGATTGCAGCATTTATCAGGTGTGTCCACTTATTGCAATTTGGACTGGGCTATTTAGTCTTGCTTGATCCTTTAGTCTGTGCCAGTTGTACATTGTTTTTGGAGGATTCACATCCCTACCTGGTCTCTCCTGTTTTGCTGTTCTTTTCAACAAAGATAAGTTCTGGCTTTGTTTTTGCTGTCCACATGCTGTGGGCCTTATAGTTCAGTGCATTTTCATGTTTTGTCTTGTCCAGCTTTGTCTGCGTAAGGATTTTTTGCAGCCAAGCTGTATCTCTGGAGATGCAGATATACCCTCCATGTCTTTAGTCAGATGTGGAGATTTGTATTTTCTGCGGTGGATATTTTCTAGTGTTTTATACTGACCGCATAGTACTCTGTCCTATTCTTTCTTTTTAGATAGAAAGGCCTCCTTTGCTAAATCCTGATTTCAGTCTGCGTATGTCATTTCCCTCTCCTCTCACAGTCAATATTTGTGGGGGGCTGTCTATCCTTTGGGGATTTTCTCTGAGGCAAGATAGTTTTCCTGTTTCTATCTTTAGGGGAAGTTAGTCCTTAGGCTGTGTTGAGGTGTCTAGGGAGTGGTAGGTACATCCCACGGCTACTTCTAGTTGCGGTGCTAAGTTCAGGGTCTGCGGTCAGTACAGGTACCACCTGCTCCAGAGTACGTCTCATGCTGCTCCTAGGCCACCAGATCATAACAGTACAACTGGCGCACAATGAGTTAAACGCATCTCAGAAGAAGGGAAGAAAAGTGCTGAGCCATTTTTTTTTCTGTAGTCTGTTTTGTCTTTTCTTCCCTCTTTTCCTCTGGGTGGCTCAGGAGTCTGGCGCTGGCATGGAGGTTCAGGAATTGGTTTCTCGTGTGGACCAACTTGCTGCTAGAGTTCAGACTCCGGTTTTAGAGCCTAGAATTCCAACTCCTGATTTGTTTTTTGGGTCCAAATTTTTGAGCTTTAAAAATAACTGTAAACTGTTTTTTGCTCTGAAACCCCGTTCTTCAGGTGATTCCATTCTGCAGGTTAAAATAGTTATTTCCCTGCTGCTTGGTGATCCTCAGGATTGGGCATTTTCCCTGGAATCTGGGAATCCTGCTTTGCTTAATGTAGACACCTTTTTTCAGGAGCTAGGGTTATTGTATGATGAACCTAATTCAGTGGATCATGCAGAGAAGACCTTGTTTGCCCTGTGTCAGGGTCAAGAAGCGGCAGAATCGTATTGCCAGAAATTTAGAAAATGGTCTGTATTGACTAAATGGAATGAGGATGCCTTGGCGGCAATTTTCAGAAAGGGTCTTTCTGAATCCGTTAAAGATGTTATGGTGGGGTTCCCCACGCCTGCTGGTCTGAGTGATTCTATGTCTCTGGCCATTCAGATTGATCGGCGCTTGCGCGAGCGCAGAGTTGTGCACACTGTGGCGTTGTCCTCCGAGCGGAGCCCTGAGCCTATGCAGTGTGATAGGACTTTGTCTAGAGCTGAACGACAAAGATTCAGGCGTCAGAATAGGTTGTGTTTTTACAGCAGCGATTCTGCTCATATTATTTCTGATTGCCCTATGCGTACAAAGGGAATTGCTAGTTCTGTTACCATCAGTACTGTACAACCTAAATTTCTGTTATCTGTGACCTTGATCTGCTCATTATTGTCATTTTCTGTCATGGCATTTGTGGATTCAGGCGCCGCTCTGAACTTAATGGACTTAGAATTTGCCAGACATTGTGGTTTCCCCTTGCAGCCTTTGCAGAACCCTATTCCTTTAAGGGGCATTGATGCTACACCGTTGGCTAAAAATAAACCTCAGTTTTGGACACAGCTGACCATGTGCATGGCGCCAACCCATCAGGAAGATTGTCGTTTTCTGGTGTTGCATAATTTGCATGATGCTATTGTGCTGGGTTTTCCATGGTTACAGGTACATAATCCGGTATTAGATTGGAAATCTATGTCTGTGACTAGTTGGGATTGTCAGGGGGTTCATGGTCACGTTCTTTTGATGTCAATTTCCTCTTCCCCCTCTTCTGAAATTCCTGAGTTTTTGTCAGATTTCCAGGATGTATTTGATGAGCCCAAATCCAGTTTCCTTCCACCGCATAGGGACTGTGATTGTGCTATTGACTTGATTCCAGGTTGTAAGTTCCCTAAGGGCCGACTTTTCAACCTGTCTATGCCAGAACATGCCGCCATGCGGAGCTATATTAAGGAGTCTTTGGAGAAGGGGCATATTCGGCCATCTTCTTCACCATTGGGAGCAGGTTTTTTTTTGTTGCCAAGAAGGATGGCTCCTTGAGACCCTGTATTGATTATCGCCTCTTGAATAAGATCACGGTCAAATTTCAATACCCTTTGCCTTTGATTACTGATTTGTTTGCTCAGATTAAGGGGGCTAGTTGGTTTACTAAGATTGACCTTCGAGAGGCATATAATCTTGTTCGTATTAAGCAGGGTGACGAATGAAAAACTGCATTTAATACGCCCGAAGGCCATTTTGAATACCTTGCGATGCCAATCGGACTCTCTAATGCCCCATCTGTTTTCCAGTCCTTCATGCATGATATCTTTTAGAGTTATCTTGATAAATTTATGATTGTATATTTGGATGATATTTTGATTTTTTCCGATGATTGGGAGTCTCATGTGAAACAGGTCAGGATGGTATTTCAGATCCTCTGTGATAATGCTTTATTTGTGAAGGGGTCTAAGTGCCTCTTTGGAGTGCAGAAGGTTTCTTTTTTGGGCTTCATTTTTTCTCCCTCATCTATAGAAATGGATCCGGTTAAGTTTCAGGCCATTCATGATTGGCTTCAGCCCACATCTGTGAAGAGCCTTCAGAAATTCTTGGGCTTTGCTAATTTTTATCGTCGTTTCATTGCTAACTTCTCCAGTGTGGTTAAACCTCTGACTGATTTGACGAAGAAAGGCACTGATGTGACGAATTGGTCCTCCGCGGCTGTTTCTGCCTTTCAGGAGCTTAAACGACGATTTACTTCTGCCCCTGTGTTGCGTCAGCCGGATGTTTCTCTTCCATTTCAGGTTGAGGTTGACGCGTATGAGATTGGGGCACGGGCCATTTTGTCTCAGAGGAATTCTGATGGTTCCTTGATGAAATCTTGTGCCTTCTTTTCTCGGAAGTTTTCGCCTGCGGAACGCAATTATGATGTCGGCAATCGGGAGTTGTTGGCTATGAAGTGGACATTTGAGGAGTGGCGACATTGGCATGAGGGGGCCAAGCACTGTATTGTAGTCCTGACCGATCATAAGAATCTGATTTACCTCGAGTCTGCCAAACGACTGAACCCTAGACAGGCTCGATGGTCCCTGTTTTTCTCCCGTTTTGATTTTGTGGTCTCGTATGTTCCGGGTTCTAAGAATGTTAAGGCTGATGCCCTCTCTAGGAGTTTTTTATCTGATTCTCATGAGGTCTTAGAACCGGTCGGTATTCTGAAGGAAGGGGTGATTCTTTCTGCCATCTCCCTTGATTTACGACGGGTTCTTCAGGAATTTCAGGCTGATAAACCTGACCGCTGTCCAGTGGGGAAACTGTTTGTTCCTGATAGATGGACTAGTAAAGTGATTTCTGAGGTTCATTGTTCTGTGTTGGCTGGCCATCCTGGAATTTTTGGTACCAGAGATTTGGTTGGTAGGTCCTTTTGGTGGCCTTTTTTGTCGCGGGATGTGCGTTCTTTTGTGCAGTCCTGTGGGACTTGTGCGCGGGCCAAGCCTTGTTGTTCCCGTGCTAGTGGGTTGCTTCTGCCTTTGCCGGTCCCGGAGAGGCCTTGGATGCATATTTCTATGGATTTTATTTCAGATCTTCCGGTTTCCCAGAGGATGTCTGTTATCTGGGTGGTTTGTGATTGGTTTTCTAAGATGGTTCCTTTGGTAGCTTTGCCTAAATTGCCTTCCTCTTCTGATTTGGTTCCGTTGTTTTTTCAGCATGTGACTTGTTTGCATGGCATTCCGTAGAATATTGTGTCCGATAGAGGTTCCCAGTTTGTTTCTAGGTTTTGGCGGGCCTTTTGTGCTAGGCTGGGCATTGATTTGTCTTTTTCTTCCGCATTTCATCCTCAGAAAAATGGCCAAACCGAGCGAACTAATCAGACTTTGGAAACTTATTTTAGATGCTTTGTGTCTGCTGATCAGGATGATTGGGTGGCTTTCTTGCCATTGGCCGAGTTTGCCCTTAATAATCGGGCTAGTTCTGCTACCTTGGTTTCGCCTTTTTTTGTAATTTTGGTTTTCATCCTCGTTTTTCTTCAGGGCAGGTTGAGCCTTCTGATTGTCCTGGTGTGGATTCTGTGGTTGACAGGCTGCAGCAAATTTGGGCTCATGTGGTGGACAATTTGATGTTGTCTCAGGAGGAGGCTCAGCATTTTGCTAACCGTCGTCGGTGTGTTGGTTCCCGGCTTCGGGTTGGGGATTTGGTCTGGTTGTCTTCCCGTCATGTTCCTATGAAGGTTTTTTCCCCTAAGTTCAAGCCTCAGTTTATTGGTCCTTATAGGATTTGTGAGATTATCAATCCAGTGTCTTTTCGTTTGACCCTTCCAGCCTCTTTTTCCATCCATAATGTTTTCCATAGATCTTTGTTGCGGAAGTATGTGGTGCCCGTTGTTCCCTCTGTTGATCCTCCGGCCCCGGTGTTGATTGATGGGGAGTTGGAGTATGTGGTTGAGAAGATTTTGGATTCTCGTTTTTCGAGGCGGAAGCTTCAGTATCTTGTCAAATGGAAGGGTTATGGCCAGGAGGATAATTCTTGGGTTGTTGCCTCCGATGTTCATGCCGACGATTTGGTTTGTGCCTTTCATTTGGCTCGTTCTGATCGGCCTTGGGGCTCTGGTGAGGATTCAGTGACCCCTCCTCAAGGGGGGGTACTGTTGTGAATTCTGCTCCGGTGGTTATGAGTGGTAGTGCTGCTGTCTTTGGATCGCAGCATTTATCAGGTGTGTCCACTTATTGCAATTTGGACTGGGCTATTTAGTCTTGCTTGATCCTTTAGTCTGTGCCAGTTGTCCATTGTTTTTGGAGGATTCACATCCCTACCTGGTCTCTCCTGTTTTGCTGTTCTCTTCAACAAAGATAAGTTCTGGCTTTGTTTTTGCTGTCCACATGCTGTGGGCCTTATAGTTCAGTGCATTTTCATGTTTTGTCTTGTCCAGCTTTGTCTGTGTAAGGATTTTTTGCAGCCAAGCTGTATCTCTGGAGATGCAGATATACCCTCCAAGTCTTTAGTCAGATGTGGAGATTTGTATTATCTGCGGTGGATATTTTCTAGTGTTTTATACTGACCGCATAGTACTCTGTCCTCTTCTTTATTTTTAGCTAGAAAGGCCTCCTTTGCTAAATCCTGATTTCAGTCTGCATATGTCATTTCCCTCTCCTCTCACAGTCAATATTTGTGGGGGGCTGTCTATCCTTTGGGGATTTTCTCTGAGGCAAGATAGTTTTCCCATTTCTATCTTTAGGGGAAGTTAGTCCTTAGGCTGTGTCGAGGTGTCTAGGGAGTGTTAGGTACATCCCACGGCTACTTCTAGTTGCGGTGCTAAGTTCAGGGTCTGCGGTCAGTACAGGTACCACCTGCTCCAGAGTACGTCTTATGCTGCTCCTAGGCCACCAGATCATAACAGATGACCACTAGAGTTGAGCGACCTTGACCTTTTTAGAGTCGAGCCGGGTTTTGCGAAACCCGACTATCTCAAAAGTCGAGTCAAGTGGAATCGGTCGATTATCGTGAAAAGTCGGGGATCGACCGAAACACGAAACCAATGCAAGTCAATGGGGGAGCATAGTCGGCAGTGAGTAGAGGCCAGGAAAACATGTACAGAGCCCATTGTATTGGCAAAAACATCCATTCTTGCTACTGAAGCTTGTTAATTGTAATTTAGCTTATAATAATTGTAAGGCATTTGAAATTGGGGGTCATTTTGCTAAAGTTGTGGGGGGTAGGGCTGGTTCAAGCAATTAGTGGGCCAAGGACATCTGGACCACATCACGGCAGTGGAGCAGGGAGAGGTAAGTATTTCAACTTTGCAAGTGCTGTGATCCTGAGCAAGCAGGGGAGGCCCACTCGTTGGCATTGGCACTGGCACAGGGCCCCTCAAAGTACAGCGGTGTGTTTGCACGGCGGGGGCGCTTTCCACCAGCAGCAACACTTTTGCGTACTATGAGAGGCCCTGTGCCAGTGACGTCGCCAACGAGTCTTCCTCCCCCCACCTGATGAAGGAACCTGCACCTTCATCTGCACCTTCCTCTTTGTCCCCGTGTAATGTGGTATGGTATGCGGGAAGGGGGACCTGACTTTCAGCAGGGTCACAATCTTGCAGTGTAGCGTGCACGGGGAATGTTGCGTTATGGGTCAATGTACCAGCAGACTCATCTATCACTGGCTGGGCAATGGGCAGGATGAGGGGGAAACAGATATGGGCCCAAAGAATAAAGTGGGCTAAATGCAGTTCAAAATTGGTAACAGGACTAACCAGGGGGCATTGCTTTGTTCAGTGGAGGACAACTGGAATGAGAGGCTGACACAGAGAGTAGGCCCAAATCAGTAAGTATTCTAAATTCAGTTCAAAATTGGCAACAGTAGTAAACCGGCGGCACAGCTTTGTTCACTGTAGGAGAACAGCAAGGAGCGGCAGACACAGATAGAAGGCCCCAACCCAACTAGTAGGCCTAATGCAGTGTTGTTTTCAACAACTACTAAACGAGAGTCAGAAGATCGAAGCAATGGAGAGGAAACCTGGGGAACACCTTGAAGTGGAACACACCGTCTCTACACCCCATACCCAATTTGTAGGCGTAATGCAGTGTAGTTTTCAACAACTACTAAACGAGAGTCGGAAGATCGAAGCAATGGAGAGGAAACCTGGGGAACACCTTGGAGTGGAACACACCGTCTCTACACCCCATACCCAATTTGTAGGCCTAATGCAGTGTAGTTTTCAACAACTACTAAACGAGAGTCGGAAGATCGAAGCAATGTAGACGAAACCTGGGGAACACCTTGGAGTGGAACACACCGTCTCTACACCCCATACCCAATGTGTAGGCCTAATGCAGTGTAGTTTTCAACAACAACTAAACGAGAGTCGGAAGATCGAAGCAATGGAGAGGAAACCTGGGGAACACCTTGGAGTGGAACACACCGTCTCTACACCCCATTCCCAATTTGTAGGCCTAATGCAGTGTAGTTTTCAACAACTACTAAACGAGAGTCGGAAGATCGAAGCAATGGAGAGGAAACCTGGGGAACACCTTGGAGTGGAACACACCATCTCTACACCCCATACCCAATTTGTAGGCCTAATGCAGTGTAGTTTTCAACAACTACTAAACGAGAGTCAGAAGATCGAAGCAATGGAGAGGAAACCTGGGGAACACCTTGGAGAGGAAGACACCGTCTCTACACCCCATACCCAATTTGTAGGCCT
Source organism: Ranitomeya imitator (assembly GCF_032444005.1). Classification (NCBI taxonomy): domain Eukaryota; kingdom Metazoa; phylum Chordata; class Amphibia; order Anura; family Dendrobatidae; genus Ranitomeya; species Ranitomeya imitator. The sequence goes on along the minus strand of NC_091287.1, from coordinate 231,408,926 downwards.
AATGCAGTGTAGTTTTCAACAACTACTAAACGAGAGTCAGAAGATCGAAGCAATGGCGTGGAAACCTGGGGAACACCTTGGAGCAGCAGACACCGTTAGTAGGCCCTACCAAAGTAGTAGCCCCAATGCAGATTTCAAATTCCTAGAGGCTGAAAACAAGACTATTGACGCTCAGCTTTTTTCAAAGGAGAACAGCTGTATTGAGTGGCGCAGACAGACACAGGTAGTAGGCCTTAAACCAAACATGTGGCTCAATGCAGTTTAAAAAAGGTTACAGGGGTACACAGGCAGCATTGGTCTGGTCAGTGGAGGACAATTTCAACTATGGACCGCAGACAGACTTTGTACACCTACTATTAAAAAAAGGATGCTCTATGCAATTAAAAATAGGTTCCAGGGGTCCACGGGCAGCAGTGGTGTGGTCAGTGGAGGAGTATTGAAAGGAGGGACCGCAGACAGGCGTAGTAGGCCTAACATAACAAAAATAGGCTGTAGGCACTTTAAAATTGGTTCCAGGGGTACACGGGCAGCAGTGGTGTGGTCAGCGGAGGACAATTTGAATTAGGGACTGCAGATAGACTTTGTAGGCTGTCCCCTGTGGACCATGCATCCAACACATTAACCCAGTGCGCCGTAATGGACACGTAACTTTTTGTGGACATGCCTACTGGTCCATGCGTCTCTTGTCAGGTGCACCTTTCTACTGTTTGATTACCTGAGTGCTATGACAATGCAGACTTTTTCATGCCGGTGGAGGGCTGGGATGGCTTTTCTCGCAAAAGAAGTGTCGACTGGGTAGCTTGAACCGTGGTACAGCGTAGTTTATCTGGGTTTTATAAATATAAAACAAAGAAAAAAAGTAGGCTCCATGCACTTTCAGCTGGGTTCCAGGGGTACACGGCCAGCATTGGTCTGGTCAGTGGAGAACTATTGGAAGGAGGGACCGCAGACAGGCTTAGAAGGCCTAACATAATAAAATTGGGCTGTAGGCACTTTATAATTGGTTCCAGGGGTACACGGGCAGCAGTGGTCTGGTCAGTGGAGGCCTAGTGGAAGGAGGGACCGCAGACAGGCGTAGTAGGCCTAACATAATAAAATATGGCTGTAGGCACTTTAAAATTGGTTCCAGGGGTACACGGGCAGCAGTGGTCTGGTCAGTGGAGGACTAGTGGAAGGAGGGCCCGCAGACAGGCTTCGAAGGCCTAACATAATAAAATTGGGCTGTAGGTACTTTAAAATTGGTTCCAGGGGTACACGGGCAGCAGTGGTCTGGTCAGTGGAAGGACAAGTGTAAGGAGGGACCGCAGACAGGCGTAGTAGGCCTAACATAATAAAATATGGCTGTAGGCACCTTAAAATTGGTTCCATGGGTACACGGGCAGCAGTGGTCTGGTCAGTGGAGGACTAGTGGAAGGAGGGCCCGCAGACAGGCTTTGAAGGCCTAACATAATAAAATTGGGCTGCAGGCACTTTAAAATTGGTTCCAGGGGTACACGGGCAGCAGTGGTCTGGTCAGTGGAGGACAAGTGTAAGGAGGGACCGCAGACAGGCGTAGTAGGCCTAACATAATAAAATTTGGCTGTAGGCACTTTAAAATTGGTTCCAGGGGTACACGGGCAGCAGTAGACAGGTCACTGGAGGACTAGTGGAAGGAGGGCCCGCAGACAGGCTTCGAAGGCCTAACATAATAAAATTGGGCTGTAGGCACTTTAAAATTGGTTCCAGGGGTACACGGGCAGCAGTAGACAGGTCAGTGGAGGCCTAGTGGAAGGAGGGACCGCAGAAAGGTGAAGTAGGCCTAACATAACAAAATTTGGCTGTAGGCACTTTAAAATTGGTTCCAGGGGTACACGGGCAGCAGTAGACAGGTCACTGGAGGCCTAGTGGAAGGAGGGACCGCAGACAGGCGTAGTAGGCCTAATATAATAAAATTTGGCTGTAGGCACTTTAAAATTGGTTCCAGGGGTACACGGGCAGCAGTGGTCTGGTCAGTGGAGGCCTAGTGGAAGGAGGGACCGCAGACAGGCTTCGAAGGCCTAACATAATAAAATTGGGCTGTAGGCCCTTTAAAATTGGTTTCAGGGGTACACGGGCAGCAGTAGACAGGTCACTGGAGGACTAGTGGAAGGAGGGCCCGCAGACAGGCTTCGAAGGCCTAACATAATAAAATTGGGCTGTAGGCACTTTAAAATTGGTTCCAGGGGTACACGGGCAGCAGTGGTCTGGTCACTGGAGGCCTAGTGGAAGGAGGGACCGCAGACAGGCGTAGTAGGCCTAACATAGTAAAATTTGGCTGTAGACACTTTGGAATTCTCTTGCAGGGGTACACAGGCAGCATTGGTGTTGTCAACGGAGGCCGATTGTAATGAGTGTCTGCCAGTTAGTAGTCCAAAACAATAAATACTTGTTAATGTCTCGCATTACAACAAAACGAAAACACAAAAGGGTGCAATCATTAGGTACAGGGGTGGGCTCCTCTGCATAGTTTCAGACCTAGTAATTTGGCGCAAAGTATTTACTTGGGTAAATATAGGACACTGCCACTGAATATGTTAAGTACCATCATACATGTCAACACAATGGTATTGTCAGTGGCAGGAATTTAAGGATGTCAGCGCATAGACTAAACATTGGTGGAACTGTGAGAGATAATTGTGCAAGTGGTAGAGCAATGTTTGAGCTGGGGGTGGGGGAACTCTCTTGTGGACGGCGGTACAGGCCCAGGGCCCCTCATGTTACAACAGTGTGTCTGACGTTGGGTGCGCACCACCACCGCCAGAGACAAGTTATTGTACTATGAGGGACCCAGTGGCAGTGCCGTCGACCAAAAGCGGGCACACCCACCTCTTCAGACAAACAGCACTCTCACGGGTGCTTGCACCAAGTGGCGATACCACGACCCAATGTGGGGAGTTTGGCCATTTAGGGAGGTGTAAACATGTCGTATGCTGGACAATCAGCTGCTGCAAATTACGAGATTGGTAAAGTCATTCAAAATAGTCCACAGGCAAGACCTTTTCATAGGAAAGCTAGGTGTCGGCCGGGCAAGGTGGGGCAAAAGAATTCGAAATCCAGTTGTGGTTCATTTTAATGAAGGTTAGATCATCAACATTTTGGGTAGCCAGACGAGTCCTTTTTTCGGTTATTATTGAACCTGCAGCACTGAATACTCTTTCTGATAGGACACTAGCTGCCGGGCAAGCAAGCTCCTGCAATGCATATTCTGCCAATTCTGGCCAGGTGTCTAATTTTGATGCCCAGTAATCAAATGGGAATGACGGTTGAAGGAGAACATCGATAAGGGATGAAAAATAATTAGTAACCATACTGGACAAATGTTGTCTCCTGTCACTTTGAATTGATGCAGCAGTACCTGTCCTGTCTGCGGTCATAGCAAAATCACTCCACAACCTGGTCAGAAAACCCCTCTGTCCAACGCCACTTCTGATTTCTGCACCTCTAACACTTCTGGTCTGCTGCCCCCTGCAGATCGTGTGAGAACGATCACGGGCGCTGTGTGCTGGGAATGCCTGAAGCAAGCGGTCAACAAGAGTTGATTGTTTGGTTGCTAATATTAGTTCCAAGTTCTCATGTGGCATAATATTTTGCAATTTGCCTTTATAGCGAGGATCAAGGAGGCAGGCCAACCAGTAATCGTCATCGTTCATCATTTTAGTAATGCGTGTGTCCCTTTTGAGGATACGTAAGGCATAATCCGCCATGTGGGCCAAAGTTCCAGGTGTCAAATCTGCGGTTGTGCTTGGTTGAGGGGCAGTTTCAGGCAAATCTACGTCACTTGTTTCCCTCAAAAAACCAGAACCCGGCCTTGCCACGCCACCAATTTCCAGTGGCCCCGGGAAAGCTTCCTCATTAAAAATATACTCATCCCCATCATCCTCCTCGTCCTCCACCTCCTCTTCGCCCGCTACCTCGTCCTGTACACTGCCCTGACCAGACAATGGCTGACTGTCATCAAGGCTTTCCTCTTCCTCTGCTGCAGACGCCTGATCCTTTATGTGCGTCAAACTTTGCATCAGCAGACGCATTAGGGGGATGCTCATGCTTATTATGGCATTGTCTGCACTATCCAGCCGTGTGCATTCCTCAAAACACTGAAGGACTTGACACATGTCTTGTATCTTCGACTACTGCACACCTGACAACTCCATGTCTGCCATCCTACTGCCTGCACGTGTATGTGTATCGTCCCACAAAAACATAACAGCCCGCCTCTGTTCGCACAGTCTCTGAAGCATGTGCAGTGTTGAGTTCCACCTTGTTGCAACGTTTATGATTAGGCGATGCTGGGGAAGGTTCAAAGACCGCTGATAGGTCTGCATACAGCTGGAGTGTACGGGCGAACGGCGGATATGTGAGCAAAGTCCGCGCACTTTGAGGAGCAGGTCGGATAATCCCGGATAACTTTTCAGGAAGCACTGCACCACCAGGTTTAAGGTGTGAGCCAGGCAAGGAATGTGTTTCAGTTGGGAAAGGGCGATGGCAGCCATGAAATTCCTTCCGTTATCACTCACTACCTTGCCTGCCTCAAGATCTACTGTGCCCAGCCACGACTGCGTTTCTTTCTGCAAGAACTCGGACAGAACTTCCGCGGTGTGTCTGTTGTCGCCCAAACACTTCATAACCAATACAGCCTGCTGACGCTTGCCAGTAGCTGCCCCATAATGGGACAACTGGTGTGCAACAGTGGCAGCTGCGGATGGAGTGGTTGGGCGACTGCGGTCTGTGGACGAGCTCTCGCTTCTGCAGGAGGACGAGGAGGAGGAGGAGGAGGGGGTGCGAACGGCTACAGCCAACTGTTTCCTAGACCATGGGCTAGGCAGAACTGTCCCGAAATTGATGTCCCCTGTGGACCCTGCATCCACCACATTCACCCAGTGTGCTGTGATGGACACGTAACGTCCCTGGCCATGCCTACTGGTCCATGCATCTGTTGTCAGGTGCACCTTTGTACTCACAGATTGCCTGAGTGCATGGACGATGCGCTCTTTAACATGCTGGTGGAGGGCTGGGATGGCTTTTCTCGAAAAGAAGTGTCGACTGGGTAGCTCGTAGCGTGGTTCAGCGTAGTCCATCAGGGCTTTGAAAGCTTCGCTTTCAACTAACCGGTAGCGCATCATCTCTAACGAGATTAGTCTAGCTATGTGGGCGTTCAAACCCTGTGTACGCGGATGCGAGGATAAGTACTTCCGTTTTCTAACCAGAGTCTCATGTAGGGTGAGCTGGACTGGAGAGCTGGAGATCGTGGAACTAGCGGGTGTGCCGGTGGACATGTGTTATGAATAGGTAATTCAGAACCACAATGGACCTTGAAGTTCAGAGCACACAAGTGACCTGACAAAAACCACAAAACATAGGACGAGCTCTGAGACGTGGAAACTCTGCTGACCGCAATCCCTAAACCTATCAAACCACACTAGAGGTAGCCGTGGATTGCGCCTAACGCTCCCTATGCAACTCGGCACAGCCTGAGAAACTAGCTAGTCCTGAAGATAGAAAAATAAGCCTACCTTGCCTCAGAGAAATTCCCCAAAGGAAAAGGCAGCCCCCCACATATAATGAATGTGAGTTTAAGATGAAAATACAAACACAGAGATGAAATAGATTTAGCAAAGTGAGGCCCGACTTACTGAATAGACCGAGGATAGGAAAGATAGCTTTGTGGTCAACACAAAAACCTACAAACAACCACCAGAGGGGCAAAAAGACCCTCCGCACCGACTAACGGTATGGAGGTGCTCCCTCTGCGTCTCAGAGCTTCCAGCAAGCAAGCAAAACCAAAAAAGCAAGCTGGACAGAAAATAAGCAACAAAAGTAACACAAGCAGAACTTAGCTTATGCTGAGCAGACAGGCCACAGGAACGATCCAGGAGGAAGCAAGACCAATACTAGAACATTGACTGGAGGCCAGGATCAAAGCACTAGGTGGAGTTAAATAGAGCAGCACCTAACGACTTAACCTCATCACCTGAGGAAGGAAACTCAGAAGCCGCAGTACCACTCGTGACCACAGGAGGGAGCTTGATCACAGAATTCACAACAGTACCTCCCCTTGAGGAGGGGTCACCGAACCCTTACCAGAGCCCCCAGGCCGACCAGGATGAGCCATATGAAAGGCACGAACAAGATCGGCAGCATGGACATCAGAGGCAAAGACCCAGGAATTATCTTCCTGACCATAACCCTTCCACTTAACCAGATACTGGAGTTTCCGTCTCGAAACACGAGAATCCAAAATCTTCTCCACTATATACTCCAACTCCCACTCCACCAAAACCGGGGCAGGAGGATCAACAGATAGAACCACAGGCGCCACGTATCTCCGCAACAATGACCTATGGAATACGTTATGGATGGAAAAAGAATCTGGAAGGGTCAAACGAAAAGACACAGGATTAAGAACCTCAGAAATCCTATACGGACCAATGATTCGAGGCTTAAACTTAGGAGAGGAAACCTTCATAGGAATATAACGAGATGACAACCAAACCAAATCCCCAACACGAAGTCGGGGACCCACACAGCGTCTGCGATTAGCGAAACGTTGAGCCTTCTCCTGGGACAAGGTCAAATTGTCCACTACATGAGTCCAAATCCACTGCAACCTGTCCACCACAGTATCCACACCAGGACAGTCCGAAGACTCAACCTGCCCTGAAGAGAAACGAGGATGGAACCCAGAATTGCAGAAAAACGGTGAAACCAAGGTAGCTGAGCTGGCCCGATTATTAAGAGCGAACTCAGCCAACGGCAAAAAGGACACCCAATCATCCTGATCAGCAGAAACAAAACATCTCAGAGATGTTTCCAAGGTCTGATTGGTTCATTCAGTCTGGCCATTTGTCTGAGGATGGAAAGCCAAGGAAAAAGACAAATCAATGCCCATCTTAGCACAAAAGGCTCGCCAAAACCTCGAAACAAACTGGGAACCTCTGTCAGAAACGATGTTCTCTGGAATGCCATGTAAACGAACCACATGCTGGAAGAACAATGGCACCAAATCAGAGGAGGAAGGTAATTTAGACAAGGGTACCAAATGGATCATCTTAGAGAAGCGATCACAAACTACCCAAATGACCGACATTTTTTGAGAGACGGGGAGATCCAAAATAAAATCCATAGAGATATGTGTCCAAGGCCTCTTCGGGATTGGCAAGGGCAAAAGCAACTCACTGGCACGAGAACAGCAGGGCTTAGCCCGAGCACAAATCCCACAGGACTGCACAAAAGAACGCACATCCCGCGACAGAGACGGCCACCAAAAGGATCTAGCCACCAAATCTCTGGTACCAAAGATTCCAGGATGACCAGCCAACACCGAACAATGAACCTCAGAGATAACTTTATTTGTCCACCTATCAGGGACAAACAGTTTCTCTGCTGGGCAACAATCAGGTTTATTAGCCTGAAATTTTTGCAGCACCCGCCGCAAATCAGGGGAGATGGCAGACACAATTACTCCCTCTTTGAGAATACCCGCCGGCTCAGGCAAACCCGGAGAGTCGGGCACAAAACTCCTAGACAGGGCATCCGCCTTCACATTTTTAGAGCCCGGAAGGTACGAAACCACAAAGTCAAAACGGGAGAAAAACAGCGACCAACGAGCCTGTCTAGGATTCAACCGTTTGGCAGACTCGAGATAAGTCAAGTTCTTGTGATCAGTCAAGACCACCACGCGATGCTTAGCTCCTTCAAGCTAATGACGCCACTCCTCGAATGCCCACTTCATGGCCAGCAACTCTCGATTGCCAACATCATAATTTCGCTCAGCAGGCGAAAACTTCCTGGAAAAGAAGGCGCATGGCTTCATCACCGAGCAATCAGCACCTCTTTGCGACAAAACAGCCCCCGCTCCAATTTCAGAAGCATCAACCTCAACCTGGAACGGAAGCGAAACATCTGGTTGACACAACACAGGGGCAGAAGAAAAACGATGCTTTAACTCTTGAAAAGCTTCCACAGCAGCAGAAGACCAATTGACCACATCAGCACCCTTCTTGGTCAAATCGGTCAATGGTTTAGCAATACTAGAAAAATTACAGATGAAGCGACAATAAAAATTAGCAAAGCCAAGGAACTTTTGCAGACTCTTCAGAGATGTCGGCTGAGTCCAATCATAAATGGCCTGGACCTTAACAGGGTCCATCTCGATGGTAGAAGGGGAAAAAATGAACCCCAAAAATGAAACCTTCTGAACACCAAAGAGACAATTTGATCCCTTCACAAACAAAGAATTAGCACGCAGGACCTGGAACACCATTCTGACCTGCTTCACATGAGACTCCCAATCATCCGAGAAGACCAAAATATCATCCAAGTATACAATCAGGAATTTATCCAGGTACTCTCGGAAGATGTCATGCATAAAGGACTGAAATACTGATGGAGCATTGGCAAGTCGGAATGGCATAACTAGGTACTCAAAATGGCCCTCGGGCGTATTAAATGCAGTTTTCCATTCATCACCCCGTTTAATACGCACAAGATTATATGCACCACGAAGATCTATCTTGGTGAACCAACTAGCCCCCTTAATCCGAGCAAACAAATCAGAAAGCAGCGGCAAGGGGTACTGAAATTTGACCGTGATTTTATTAAGAAGGCGGTAATCAATACAAGGTCTCAGCGAACCATCCTTCTTGGCCACAAAAAAGAACCCTGCTCCCAATGGAGATGACGACGGCCGAATATAACCCTTCTCCAAGGATTCTTTAACGTAACTCCGCATAGCGGCGTGCTCAGGTACAGATAAATTAAACAGTCGACCCTTAGGAAACTTACTACCAGGAATCAACTCGATAGCACAATCACAATCCCTATTCGGAGGTAGGGCATTGGACTTGGGCTCATCGAATACATCCCGGTAATCAGACAAGAACTCTGGGACCTCAGAAGGGGTGGATGATGAGATAGACAGAAATGGAACATCACCATGTACCCCCTGACAACCCCAGCTGGACACAGACATTGATTTCCAATCTAATACTGGGTTATGGACTTGTAGCCATGGCAACCCCAACACGACCACATCATGCAGATTTTGCAACACCAGAAAGCGAATATCCTCCTGGTGCGCAGGAGCCATGCACATGGTCAGCTGGGTCCAATACTGAGGCTTATTCTTGGCCAAAGGCGTAGCATCAATTCCTCTCAATGGAATAAGACACTGCAAGGGCTCCAAGACAAACCCACAGCGCCTAGCAAACTCCAAGTCCATCAAATTCAGGGCAGCGCCTGAATCCTCAAATGCCATGACAGAATAGGAAGACAAAGAGCAGATCAAAGTAACGGACAAAAGAAATTTCGACTGTACCGTACCAATGGTGGCAGACTTAGCGAACCGCTTAGTGCGCTTAGGACAATCGGAGATAGCATGAGTGGAATCACCACAGTAGAAACACAGCCCATTCTGACGTCTGTGTTCTTGCCTTTCAGCTCTGGTCAAAGTCCTATCGCACTGCATAGGCTCAGGTTTATGCTCAGATAATACCGCCAAATGGTGCACAGATTTACGCTCACGCAAGCGTCGACCGATCTGAATGGCCAAAGACATAGACTCATTCAGACCAGCAGGCATAGGAAATCCCACCATGACATCCTTAAGGGCTTCAGAGAGACCCTTTCTGAAAATTGCTGCCAGCGCACATTCATTCCACTGAGTGAGTACAGACCACTTCCTAAACTGATCCACTGAATTTGGTTCATCATAAAGCAATCCAAGCGCCAGAAAAAACGCATCAACATCACGCAATGCCGGATCTCTTGGCGCAAGGGAAAATGCCCAGTCTTGAGGGTCGCCACGTAACAAAGAAATAAGGGCTTCAGAGAGACCCTTTCTGAAGATTGCTGCCAAAGCACATTCATTCCATTGAGTGAGCACAGACCACTTTCTAAACTTCTGACAATAAATCTCTATCTCATCCTGACCCTGACACAGAGCCAGCAAATTTTTCTCTGCCTGATCCACTGAATTAGGTTCATCATACAGTAATCCGAGCGCCAGAAAAAACGCATCAATATTGCATAATGCAGGATCTCCTGGCGCAAGGGAAAATGCCCAGTCTTGAGGGTCGCCACGTAAAAAAGAAATAATGATCTTAACTTGTTGAACTGGGTCACCAGAGGAGCGAGGTTTCAACACCAGAAACAGTTTGCAATTATTTTTGAAACTCAGAAATTTAGCTCTATCTCCAGAAAACAAATCAGGAATAGGAATTATTGGTTCTAACATAGAATTCTGAGCCACAAAGTCTTGAATATTTTGTACTCTTGCAGTGAGAAGATCCGCACATGAAGACAGACCTTTAATGTCCATCACCACACCTGTGTCCTGAACCACCCAAATGTCTAGGGGAAAAAAAAGGCAAAACACAGTGCAAAGAAAAAAAAATGGTCTCAGAACTTCTTTTTTCCCTCTATTGAGAAGCATAGTACTTTGGGCCTCCAGTACAGTTATGAATAGGTAATTCAGAACCACAATGGACCTTGAAGTTCAGAGCACACAAGTGACCTGACAAAAACCACAAACAACCACGCAGAGGGGCAAAAAGACCCTCCGCACCGACTAACGGTACGGAGGTGCTCCCTCTGCGTCTCAGAGCTTCCAGCAAGCAAGCAAAACCAAAAAAGCAAGCTGGACAGAAAATAAGCAACAAAAGTAACACAAGCAGAACTTAGCTTATGCTGAGCAGACAGGCCACAGGAACGATGCAGGAGGAAGCAAGACCAATACTAGAACATTGACTGGAGGCCAGGATCAAAGCACTAGGTGGAGTTAAATAGAGCAGCACCTAACGACTTAACCTCATCACCTGAGGAAGGAAACTCAGAAGCCGCAGTACCACTCGTGACCACAGGAGGGAGCTTGATCACAGAATTCACAACAGACATGGCAGACTGAGAGACGGTTGGAGACGGTATTGTTTCCGCCGGTGCCCTAGATGCAGTGTTTACTACTACGAAACTGGTGATTCCCTGACCCTGACTGCTTTGGCCTGGCAAAGAAACCTGCACAGATACTGCAGGTGGTGCGGAAAATGGTGGCCTTACAGTGACGGAAGGGATGTAGCGTTGCTGACTAGCTTTATTGGCCGAGGGTGCTACAACCTTAAGGGACGTTTGGTAGGTAGTCCAGGCTTGCAAATGCATGGTGGTTAAATGTCTATGCATGCAACTTGTATTGAGATTTTTCAGATTCTGACCTCTGCTTAAGGTAGTTGAACATTTTTGACAGATGACTTTGCGCTGATCAATTGGATGTTGTTTAAAAAAATGCCAGACTGCACTCTTTCGAGCATCGGATCCCTTTTCAGGCATTGCAGACTGAGCTTTAACCGGATGGCCACGCTGTCCTCCAACAGGTTTTGGCTTTGCCACGCATTTTGTCCCATCTACGGGCCCAGCAGATGGAACCTGTTGCGATGTTGATGCCTGCTGCGGCCCCTCCTCCTCCGCTTCAGAACTACTGCCGCCTGCACCCTGTTCCCCCAATGGCTGCCAATCGGGGTCAACAACTGGGTCATCTATAACCTCCTCTTCTAGCTCGTGTGCAACTTCGTCTGTGTCACCGTGTAAGTCGGTGGTATAGCGTTTGTGACGGGGCAACATAGTCTCATCAGGGTCTGATTCTGGATCAGTACCCTGCGAGGGCAATGTTGTGGTCTGAGTCAAAGGACCAGCATAGTAGTCTGGCTGTGGCTGTGCATCAGTGCACTCCATGTCAGATTCAACTTGTAATGGGCATGACCTGTTAACTGTTTCACTTTCTAAGCCAGGGACGGTATGTGTAAAGAGCTCCATGGAGTAACCCGTTGTGTCGCCTGCTGCATCCTTCTCTGTTGTTGTTTTTGCTGAAGAGGACAAGGAAGCGACTTGTCCCTGACCGTGAACATCCACTAACGACGCGCTGCTTTTACATTTACCAGTTTCAAAAGAGGAGGCAAAAGAGCTAGAGGCTGAGTCAGCAAGGTAAGCCAAAACTTGCTCTTGCTGCTCCTGCTTTAAAAGCGGTTTTCCTACTCCCAGAAAAGGGAGCGTTCGAGGCCTTGTGTAGCCAGACGACGAACCTGGCTCCACAGCTCCAGACTTAGGTGCTATATTTTTTTCCCACGACCACCTGATGCTCCACTACCACTACCATCATTACCAGCTGACCATGAATGCCCACGGCCACGACCTCTTCCACCAGACTTCCTCATTGTTTTAAAAACGTAACCAAAGTAACGGTATTTGTTGCTGTCAAACAACTTACACGGTGAGCTATAACTTCAGTATGATTTAGATATCCCTTTACAGGTGGGTTAGACCGCAAGGAAAATCAGGCACAATGTTACACACTCTGTTTTCTGTGGCACCAAATGAGAGAGATGCCACACACGCAGGACTGTCACTCAAGCACAAATGTCAATATTAATCTCCCACTGTTTTTTTTTATTTTTTCAGGGAGAATTTAGAAACCAAATTAAAAAAAAATAGGCTTTCTATGGCCCACTATTTGAGAGAGAGAGATGGCACACACAGGAGTCAGGACTGGCACACAAGCAGAAAGGCCAATATTAATCTCCCACTGTTTTTTTTTTTCAGGGGGAATTTAGAAACCAAATTAAAAAAATTAAAATAGGCTTTCTATGGCCCACTATTTGAGAGAGAGAGATGGCACACCCAGGATTCAGGACTGGCACACAAGCAGAAAGGCCAATATTAATCTCCCAATGTTTTTTTTTATTTTTTCAGGGAGAATTTAGAAACCAAATAAAAAAAAATAGGCTTTCTATGGCCCACTATTTGAGAGAGAGAGATGGCACACCCAGGAGTCAGGACTGGCACACAAGCAGAAAGGCCAATATTAATCTCCCACTGTTTTTTTTTTATTTTTTCAGGGAGAATTCAGAAACCAAATAAAAAAAAATAGGCTTTCTATGGCCCACTATTTGAGAGAGAGAGATGGCACACACAGGAGTCAGGACTGGCACACAAGCAGAAAGGCCAATATTAATCTCCCACTGTTTTTTTTTTATTTTTTCAGGGAGAATTTAGAAACCAAATAAAAAAATAGGCTTTCTATGGCCCACTATTTGAGAGAGAGAGAGATGGCACACCCAGGAGTCAGGACTGGCACACAAGCAGAAAGGCCAATATTAATCTCCCACTGTTTTTTTTTATTTTTTCAGGGAGAATTTAGAAACCAAATAAAAGAAAAATAGGCTTTCTATGGCCCACTATTTGAGAGAGAGAGAGATGGCACACCCAGGAGTCAGGACTGGCACACAAGCAGAAAGGCCAATATTAATCTCCCACTGTTTTTTTTATTTTTTCAGTGAGAATTTAGAAACCAAATAAAAAAAAATTAAAATAGACTTTCTATGGCCCACTATTTGAGAGAGAGAGATGGCACACCCAGGAGTCAGGACTGGCACACAAGCAGAAAGGCCAATATTAATCTCCCACTTTTTTTTTTTATATTTTCAGGGAGAATTTAGAAACCAAATAAAAAAAACATAGGCTTTCTATGGCCCACTATTTGAGAGAGAGAGATGGCACACCCAGGAGTCAGGACTGGCACACAAGCAGAAAGGCCAATATTAATCTCCCACTGTTTTTTTTTATTTTTTCAGGGAGAATTTAGAAACCAAATAAAAAAATACATAGGCTTTCTATGGCCCACTATTTGAGAGAGAGAGATGGCACACCCAGGAGTCAGGACTGGCACACAAGCAGAAAGGCCAATATAAATCTCCCACTGTTTTTTTTTATTTTTTCAGGGAGAATTTAGAAACCAAATAAAAAAAAAAATAGGCTTTCTATGGCCCACTATTTGAGAGAGAGATGGCACACTCAGGACTGGCACACAAGCCCAAAAGCCAATATTAATCTCCCACTGTTTTTGTTTTCAGGGAGAATTTCTAAGCCCCCCCAAAAAACAACAGAAAAATAAAAAGGCTTTTTATGGCCCACTATGTGAGAGAGATGGCACACACAGGGATGGCACTCTAGCAGAAATGCCAATCTTAATCTCCCACAACTTTTTTTTTTAGGGAGAATTAAAAAAAAAAAAAAAAAAAAAAGGGACTATCCTACAATTACTATCTCCCTGCAGTAATCTCAGCCAGGTATGGCAGGCAGCAATAAGGAGTGGACTGATGCACAAATTAAATAAAAAGTGTGGACAAACAAAAAAGATAGCTGTGCAGAAAGGAAGGAACAACAGGATTTGTGCTTTGAAAAAAGCAGTTGGTTTGCACAGCGGCGTACACACAGCAATGCAGCTATCAGGGAGCCTTCTAGGGCAGCCCAATGAGCTACAGCGCTGAGGAAAAAAAAATGTAGCTTCCACTGTCCCTGCAAACAAAAGGTGGTGTTGGACAGTGGAAATTGCTACAGCACAAGCGGTTTGGTGGTTAATGGACCCTGCCTAACGCTATCCCTGCTTCTGACGAAGCGGCAGCAACCTCTCCCTAGGCTCAGATCAGCAGCAGTAAGATGGCGGTCGGCGGGAACGCCTCTTTATAGCCCCTGTGACGCCGCAGACAGCAAGCCAATCACTGCAATGCCCTTCTCTAAGATGGTGGGGACCAGGACCTATGTCATCACGCTGCCCACACTTTGCGTCCACCTTCATTGGCTGAGAAATGGCGCTTTTCGCATCATTGAAACGCGACTTTGGCACGAAAGTCGCGTACCGCATGGCCGACCCCACACAGGGGTCGGGTCGAGTTTCATGAAACCCGACTTTGCCAAAAGTCGGCGACTTTTGAAAATGAATGATCCGTTTCGCTCAACCCTAATGACCACTCTTAAGTTTTCGTGGAATATCTAATGTTTTCATACCTTGTCCAAGGCATTGCACTATCTAATGCTTTTCAGCAACAGAGAGATCCTTTTTAGTTCAAATATTACTTGAAACCTGTGGCCTGCTTAATAATGTGGAACATCATTTTTAAGTAGTTTTCCTTTAATTAGAATCACCTGGAAAACTAATTATCACATGTGTTTAAGATTGATTTCAGTGATCCATTGAGCCCTGAGACACAATACCATCCATGAGTTTATTTGAAAAACAAAACAATTAAATCTTTATGACACTTAAATCCAATTTGCATAATAATTTGGAACACAGTGTATTTTGAAAATAAGGAAATCACAACAGAGAAACAGCATAATCTTGCCAGGGAGTAGCACCCTGAGGAGAAACAAAATAATTTGTGAAAATATCTCTCACTTTTATTCCAGAAAGGGAACGGCGCAGAGGAGGGTCATGTGGTGTAGGCCTACTCTCATTGGGCAACATTTCTTCACCAATAACAGATGACGAGCAATCATGAAGTCTAGTAAAATTGTGCAAAATAACACACGCTTTAATAACTTCATTAATAGTAGCCTCACTCAGCTGAATGGCAGACTGGAGGAGACGCCATTTGGCACACAGAATCCCAAAGGCACACTCCACCAGTCTACGCGCCCAGGAAAGCCTCAAATTAAAAACACGCCGCCGCCGGTGATCCAGGTTGTGCCTGGGATAAGGCCTAATGACATTCCTTGTCAATTGGAAGGCCTCATCTCCCACAAGAACATATGGCACTGCTTCAGCATTGGAGCCTGGGAGTTGTTGTGGTGGTGGGAGGTCTAACTGGTTTTCACGCAGCCGCCGACCCATAATGGACGAATTGAACACCCTTGAGTCTCCTGTTCGCCCATAGGCCCCAATGTCTACAATTATAAACCTGTAGTTACTTTCAAATACAGCTAACAGAACTACAGAGAAAAACTGCTTATAATTGTAGAATTGGGAGCCAGAGTTTGGCAGCTTACGCACCCTGATATGTTTCCCATCCAGGGCTCCAATGCAGTGTGGGAAGTCTCAAGTGTCATTGAACCCACAGGCTATTTTGAGCCAGTCAGCCATTTATGGATCAGGCATGACAAGTTAATGTAGTTTCGACCATATTTCACTACATGTTGAGTGCACAATGCCAGAAATTGTGGAGCAACCAATGAGAAACTCCAGGTGTAGTCCCGCATAAGACAATCCAGTTGACAGGAAGCTGAAAGGACACAAAAAATCATATTAGTTAGGTAATAATAGTTTAGAGAAAGCATGATAAAGCGCAAGTATGTTGTTTACTAAAAAAACAGGAATATTAATGAAATTAATGGATATTTACCTAGTGTACATAAGTAGAACATTAAAAATACATATTTTTATTGTTGTTTTGTCCTAAGTAACACATATATTTTAAAATAGCTGCTACCAAACAACCCTGAAAAAAAACATCATCAACATACAGTATGTGAGGATGTTGAATACATACCGTAAGGTAAGGAGAAGATGCTCCTCTGCGGATATGGTTTTCGCATCCTGGTGTCCTGATACGCGAGTCCTGGACATACTGTCTCCAACAAGATATCAAATGTTGGTATTGTCATTCGACAGTATAGGTAAAACTGATCAGGATGTGCACGCAGAGCTGTATAGAGCCTCTGAAAATGGCCTTTAGTGAGGCGTTGGGTCAAAAGAGGATGCACCCACATTCTTCTTCTCCTCCTTCGCGGATCTACAATCACAGGGTATGGCTGGCCAAACCGATGCAACAAGACCCAGGTAAACAAAACCCGCTGAGTTGGGGTGAAGTGCAGTAGGTCAGACATGGTGCAAACGTTACCACAACACACCAACAGATGCACAACCACAAAATGACCATAAGGGATGGTGCCACCTGTTGTGGAGGCCTTAAATAGGGTTGCTGATGCTGATATAAATGAATTTCAGGCTCCAAAACCGTTAAATGTCCATTTTGTCAGTTTGCGTGGAAAAAATGCATTACGGATGTCATACGGATTACATACGCAACATTACATGCGCAAACTACGCGACCACACCTTGCCAACGAATAACATACGGTACACTATTTCTGTATTTTTTATGCGTATTATGGCCATAAAAAACAGACTGTATTTCCCTATGCTGAGTGTGACGCCGGCCTAATGCTAGGCAGAAATATAATGACTCCTGGGGTTCAATATACAGAGCTTGGCCTAATGATTTCTTATTTGGAAAAATAAATTATCAAAAAGTATGTTCATATAGCAAGAATTGAAACGGAACATTTGCACAGCAATTCTGCCAAAAACCATAAAGATATCCAGAAAGGCAAATTTTCACTAAATTACATATGATTTCATGCAGATTTTCCACTGCAATAGGGCAAAACAATAAAACTGGTGATACTAACCTGGCCCAGTTTATGAATAACCCAGCTTCCTAAAATTATTTCAAGTTCCGAGTCATGACTGTAGTATGTTAGCAGATGCATAGTATGCAGTGACACACAGGAGGCAGAGCAAGGGTTAACAGGTTCTTTATATATATATATATATATATATATATATATATATATATATATATATACAGGTCCTTCTCAAAAAATTAGCATATAGTGTTAAATTTCATTATTTACCATAATGTAATGATTACAATTAAACTTTCATATATTATAGATTCATTATCCACCAACTGAAATTTGTCAGGTCTTTTATTGTTTTAATACTGATGATTTTGGCATACAACTCCTGATAACCCAAAAAACCTGTCTCAATAAATTAGCATATCAAGAAAAGGTTCTCTAAACGACCTATTACCCTAATCTTCTGAATCAACTAATTAACTCTAAACACATGCAAAAGATACCTGAGGCTTTTATAAACTCCCTGCCTGGTTCATTACTCAAAACCCCCATCATGGGTAAGACTAGCGACCTGACAGATGTCAAGAAGGCCATCATTGACACCCTCAAGCAAGAGGGTAAGACCCAGAAAGAAATTTCTCAACAAATAGGCTGTTCCCAGAGTGCTGTATCAAGGCACCTCAATGGTAAGTCTGTTGGAAGGAAACAATGTGGCAGAAAACGCTGTACAACGAGAAGAGGAGACCGGACCCTGAGGAAGATTGTGGAGAAGGACCGATTCCAGACCTTGGGGAACCTGAGGAAGCAGTGGACTGAGTCTGGTGTGGAAACATCCAGAGCCACCGTGCACAGGCGTGTGCAGGAAATGGGCTACAGGTGCCGCATTCCCCAGGTAAAGCCACTTTTGAGCTACAGAGAAGCAGCACTGGACTGTTGCTAAGTGGTCCCAAGTACTTTTTTCTGATGAGAGCAAATTTTGCATGTCATTCGGAAATCAAGGTGCCAGAGTCTGGAGGAAGACTGGGGAGAAGGAAATGCCAAAATGCCTGAAGTCCAGTGTCAAGTACCCACAGTCAGTGATGGTGTGGGGTGCCATGTCATCTGCTGGTGTTGGTCCAATGTGTTTCATCAAGGGCAGGGTCAATGCAGCTAGCTATCAGGAGATTTTGGAGCACTTCATGCTTCCATCGGCTGAAATGCTTTATGGAGATGAAGATTTCATTTTTCAGCACGACCTGGCACCTGCTCACAGTGCCAAAACCACTGGTAAATGGTTTACTGACCATGGTATTACTGTGCTCAATTGGCCTGCCAACTCTCCTGACCTGAACCCCATAGAGAATCTGTGGGATATTGTGAAGAGAAAGTTGAGAGACGCAAGACCCAACACTCTGGATGAGCTTAAGGCCGCTATTGAAGCATCCTGGGCCTCCATAACATCTCAGCAGTGTCACAGGCTGATTGCCTCCATGCCACGCCGCATAGAAGCAGTCATTTCTGCCAAAGGATTCCCGACCAAGTATTGAGTGCATAACTGAACATTATTATTTGATGGTTTTTTTGTTTGTTATTAAAAAACACTTTTATTTGATTGGATGGGTGAAATATGCTAATTTATTGAGACAGGTTTTTTGGGTTATCAGGAGTTGTATGCCAAAATCATCAGTATTAAAACAATAAAAGACCTGTCAAATTTCAGTTGGTGGATAATGAATCTATAATATATGAAAGTTTAATTGTAATCATTACATTATGGTAAATAATGAAATTTAACACTATATGCTAATTTTTTGAGAAGGACCTGTATATATATATAAACAGTAATGGTGTAAGCAGGGGGTAAAAGGATGTGAAGAAAGTCATATGCAGAAAAAAGTAACAGGTTAACTTATCAGTCTCTGTGCGCTGGAGGAAGGTGGCTGAAAGATCTCTCGGCGGCGCCGCCGCAGGCAGCACGAGATGACTCCGATCCAGTCACGCAGAAGGGCGATGCACTGTCTTCTGGCGACGATGAATCCTCCGGGTTCTTCGGCATGTGATCTCCTGATCCGGGCACACAGTGGGGTAGAGAAGATGCTCAGCGGCACAGTGGGAGAAACAGTAACTTCAGTAGACAAGGCCGCAGCTGAAGCACACAGTCCAGCGGACACAGCCACAGGCAAAGGCCGGTCCTTAGCAGGCACTGCAAGGATGGGACTAAGCAGTGCCTCTGTGGTGGTGAGTGGAGCCAAGGTATGCACTCTATCCTGGTCACTGCCCAGTGTGGATATCTCTCTGGGCTGGGGGTAGTATGTGTCGTCAGTATAGCTAGCCAGGGATACAGGGACAGCTAGCTGGCATGGGTCAATTGAGAGGGAGTCAACTGTCTCACTACTCACAGGATCATTCCCACCCAAATGTCCCATCTTCCCACTCAGATAGCTATTTATGTCAGATCCACCCCCATCAGTCAGGTGTCCTGATCTGCTCCGGTTCGAAAGCGCTTCCCCCTGAAACACTAGTGACAGTCCCAACAGTTCCGGCCCAGACACACAAGAGAGACCACAAGTTTGGCTCCCCCCCTACATGACCACTACTGTTGCCATATGAGATGGGATATCATAAGTTAGTCTGTGGTCAGACTGCCATGTGTTCTGTCATGTGAAAGAATCAGGTCGATTGTACTAATGACACGCAACTCAAAATTTGTCAGAGCGTGAGCCGAGTCATCTTAGTGTAATCCAATTCTCTTTCACTAGGGAAAGCAGAACAGATGTGGGGAAAATGGAGAATTTAATTTCTCCATCTTCTTCATTGTTTCTGTCTGTGTAAATCGGACAGCACTTCAGCAATCAGATGCCATTCAACTGCAGTTTGATGTTTTATACACACCCATAGACTTGTATGGGTGTGCATTGTCTGATTATTGGCTGTACTTTTCGGCAAATCGGCATGAGAAAAAAAGCGATAGTCAGCCCCACAGTATAACATTGGTCCAAGTGCTATCCGATAAAACTTTGGATAGCACTCGGTTGTGTTATATGCTCCTGTGAGCAGTACCTTATACAAATGCCAGCAGAAGTCCAGGCAATGTAGTTATAGAAGTACTAGGGAACATGAGCAAAGTGGGACATTTTTATCAATACTGTGTAAGTCTAAAACCATGCTAGCATAGACTAAATAGTCATCAAATGCACCAAAGAAATCTGAAATATTTAAAGACTGTCTAGTTTGAAACCTCACCAACTATCAAATTGAATATTGTGAACTAAAAATTTCCAGCAAAAATGTGGTGCATTTTTTGGTGCATGGTGTTGCAGGTTAGATTCAACCCCTTTTCGATTAATCCTCATCCCTTTGAGCAAGGACAAACCATATTGTTGGTCAAGACATAGAAAGTGTGAAAACACATAATAGTGGAATAGTAAAATGCTGTAAATCATGACTGACAGAAGATTCTTTTTTGCCACAAATTATGCCAAATTTTGTTACATTTATTGTGATTAATTTTTTGCAGAAATGTTTTTTGGTTGGTTTGTTTGTTTCTTTTTACCTTGCAATTCTCAAGCAAATTCTGCAACAAATGGAGTTACTTGCAGATTTTTACTTCTCACTTGAACTCAATGGGGAAAATCCACAACAAATAAACAACATATCCCCAAATTAAACTGATATGATGTGGATTTACAATTTGTGCATCATATCACATGCTGTTCAGATTCTATTTGGATTTTTTTGCAAAAGATTAGATAAAATCTCAACGACTTTTCTGCTATTGTAATGCACAATGGACTTTCTTCCATAAAAATACTATCAAGAAATCTGCAGGATACCTGCAATGTTTGAAGTTGAAAAGACTTAATATTACAAACTTAAGACCTAAGCTAACATGCTCAAAATGTATTTGTCGCCCAGCTCTTTATTCATAAAAAAAAAAAGAA
Organism: Ranitomeya imitator; assembly: GCF_032444005.1. Taxonomy (NCBI): domain Eukaryota; kingdom Metazoa; phylum Chordata; class Amphibia; order Anura; family Dendrobatidae; genus Ranitomeya; species Ranitomeya imitator. Next base: position 231,387,808 of record NC_091287.1, on the reverse strand, counting down.
AGAATAGCCCAACTTCATCATTTGTGTTTTTTCTAATCCCTTAGTGAATGGGCCAAATTTTTAACCCCTTTACCCCCAAGGGTGGTTTGCACGTTAATGACCGGGCCAATTTTTACAATTCTGACCATTGTCCATTTATGAGGTTATAACTCTGGAACGCTTCAACGGATCCCAGTGATTCTGACACTGTTTTCTCATGACATATTGTACTTCATGTTAGTGATAAAATTTGTTTGATATTACCTGCGTTTATTTGTGAAAAAAGCAGACATTTGGCGAAAATTTAGAAAATTTTTGCAATTTTCCACCTTTGAATTTTTATGCAATTAAATCACAGAGAGATATGTCACACAAAATACTTAATAAGTAACATTTACCACATGTCCACTTTACATCAACAAAATTTTGGAACAACATTTTTTTTTGTTAGAGAGTTATAAGGGTTAAAAATTGACCAGCAATTTCTCATTTTTACAACACAATTTTTTTTAGGGACCACATCTCATTTGAAGTCATTTTGAGGGGTCTATATGATAGAAAATAACCAAGTGTGACACCATTCTAAAAACTGCACCCTTCAAGGTGCTTAAAACCACATTCAAAAAGTTTATTAACCCTTCAGGTGTTTCACAGGAATTTTTGGAATGTTAAAATAAAAATGAATATTTAACTTTTTTCACAAAAAATTTATTCAGCTCCAATTTGTTTTATTTTAGCAAGGGTAACAGGAGAAAATGGACCCCAAAAGTTGTTACACAATTTGTCCTGAGTACACCGATACCCCATATGTGGGGGGAACCACCGTTTGATGGCATGGCAGAGCTCAGAAGGGAAGGAGTATCATTTGGAATGCAGACTTTGATTGGTTGGTCTGCAGGCGTCACATTGCGTTCGCAGAACCCCTTATGTACCTAAACAGTAGACACCCCCCACAGGTGACCCCATATTGGAAACTAGACCCCCAAGGAACTTATCTAGAGGTGTTGTGAGAACTTTGAACCCCCATGTGTTTCACTATAGTTTATAACGCCGAGCCGCGAAAATAAAAAATATTTTTTTTCCACAAAAATTATTTTTTAGCCCCCAGATTTGTATTTTCCCAAGGGTAACAGGAGAAATTGGACCACAAAAGTTGTTGTCCAATGTGTCCTGAGAATGCTGATACCCCATATGTTGGGGTAAACCCCTGTTTGGGTGCACAGGAGAGCTCAGAAGGGAAGGAGCACTGTTTTACTTTTTCAACGCAGAATTGGCTGGAATTGAGATCGGATGCCATGCCGCATTTGTAGAGCCCTTGATGCACCTAAACAGTGAAAACCCCCAATTATAACTGAAACCCTAATCCAAACACATCCCTAACCCTAATCCCAACGGTAACCCTAACCACACCCCTAACCTTGACACACTCCTAACCCTAATCCAAACACTATTCTCAACCGTAAATGTAATCCTAACCCTAACTTTAGCCCCAACCCTAACCCTAACTTTAGCCCCAACCCTAACTGTAGCCTTAACCCTAGCCCCAAAAGTAGCCGTAACACTAGCCCTAACCCTAACCCTAGCCCTAACCCTAACCCTAGCCCTAACCCTAACCCTAGCCCTAACCCGAGCCCTAACCCTAGGCCTAGCCCTATCCCTAACCCTAGCCCTAACCCTAGCCCTAACCCTAGCCCTAGCCCTAACCCTAACCCTAGCCCTAACCCTAGCCCTAACCCTAATGAAAAAATGGAAATAAATAAATTTTTTAAATTTTTAAATTTTTCCCTAACTAAGGGGGTGATAAAGGGGGGTTTGATTTACTTTTATGGCGGGTTTTTTAGCGGATTTTTATGACTGGCAGGCGTCACACACTGAAAGACGCTTTTCATTGCAAAAAATATTATTTGCATTACCACATTTTGAGAGCTATAATTTTTCCATATTTTGGTCCACAGAGTCATGTGAGGTCTTGTTTTTTGCAGGACGAGTTGACATTTTTATTGGTAACATTTTCGGGCACGTGACATTTTTTGATCGCTTTTTATTTTGATTTTTGTGAGGCATAAGCTATCCATGAATTTCCTTTGGGGGATTCGTTTATACCGTTCCGCATTTGGTAAAATGGATAAAGCAGTTTTATTCTTCGGGTCAGTATGATAACAGCGATACCTCATTTATATCATTTTTTTATGTTTTGGTGCTTTTATACAATAAAAACTATTTTATAGAAAAAATAATTATTTTTACATCGCTTTATTCTGAGGACTATAACTTTTTTTTATTTTTTTGCTGATGATGCTGTATGGTGGCTCCTTTTTTTCGGGACAAGATGGCGTTTTCAGTGGTTCCATGGTTATTTATATCCATCTTTTTGATTGCGTATTCCACTTTTTGTTTGGCGGTATGATAATAAAGCATTGTTCTTGCCTCATTTTTTTTTACGGTGTTCACTGAAGGGGTTAACTAGTGGGACAGTTTTATAGGTCGGGTCGTTACGGATGCGGCGATACTAAATATGTGTACTTTTATTTTTATTTTTTTAAATTTAGATAAAGAAATATATTTATATATATTTTTTTTAGGAATTTTTAAAAATTTTTTTTTACACATGTGAATATTTTTATTTTTACACTATAACATTGGCCCAGGGAAGGCATCATGTTATAGTGTAAGATCACTGATCTGACACTTTGCTGTGCACTGTGTCAGATCAGCGATCTGACATGCACTCCTGGAGGCTTCCCGGCGCCTGCTCTGAGCAGGCGCTGTGAAGTCACCTCCCTGCAGGACACAGATGCCGTGGCCATTTTGGATCTGGGCCTGCTGCAGGGAGGAAGGAGGTAGGAGACCCTTGGAGCAACGTGATCGCATTGCGTTGCTCCGGGGGTCTCAGGGAAGATTGTAGGGAGCCCCCTCCCTGCGCGATGCTTACCTATACCGCTGGAACACTGCGATCATGTTTAATCACAGTGTGCCAGGAGATAATGTGCCGGGGACGATCCGTGACTGCTCCTGGCACATAGAGCTGGATGTCAGCTGCGATAGTCACCTGACACCCGGCCGCGAACGGCCGCGCTCCCCCCGTGAGCACGGCCGATCGCATATGACATACTATCCCATCGGTGTCATACGGGCCCACCCCACCTCGATGGGATAGTACGTCTAATGTCAGAAAGGGGTTAAAATCTGACCAGTGTCATTTTATGTGGCAATAACTCTGGAACGCATCTACATATCTCAGAGATTCTGAGATTGTTTTTTCATGGCACATTATAATTTATGATAACGGTAAATTTAGATCGCTATGTTTTGTGTTTATTTATAGAAATTATCAGAAATTTGACAAAAATTTAAAAAATTTGCAATTTTCAAACTTTGAATAATTATCCTTTTAATCCAGTCATACCTCAGAAAAACCTTAATAAGTAAATTAACCTCATGTTTCCATGGAATCAGCACCATTTGTAAAAATATTTTATTTTATTGTGTTATTATTTTAGCAGGTTTAACCCCTTTACTCCTGAGGGTGGTAATACTTGGGCCAATATTTACAATTCTGAGCACTGTCCCTTTATAAGCTAATAACTCTGGAACGCTTCCATGGCTCCTGGTTATTCTGAGAATGTTTTCTCGTGGCATATTGTACTTCATAATAGTGGTCAAATTTCAATAATATGACTTGCGGTTATTTGTAAAAAAAAATAGAAATTTGGTAAAATTTTGGAAAATTTCACAATTTTCCAACTTTGAATTTTCCTGCTCTTAAGCCCTTCATGAACCTTCATGACCCCAGCTTTTTTGAGTTTTGCGATTTTATTTTTCGCTCCCCTACTTTCCACAGACATAACTTTTTTAGTTTTCTGTTAATATAGCCATGTGAGGGATTATTTTTTGCGGGATGAGATGTACTTTTGAATTACATCATTGGTTTTATCATGTCGTGTACTCGAAAATGGGAAAACAAAATCCAATTTTGGTGAAATTGGAAAAAAAAGTGCAATCCCACACTATTTTTTTTGTTTTACTTTTTTGCTATGTTCACTAATTGCTGAAGCTGACTTGGCTTCATGATCATCATGATCATCCAGGTAATTACGAGTTCATAGACATCAAACATGTCTAGGATCTTTTTTATCTAAATGGTACAAAAAAATTCAAAAGTTTGTTAAGAAAAAAAAAATTGCTGCATTTTCCGATACCCGTAGCGTCTCCATTTTTCATGAACTTGGGTTGGGTGAGGGCTTACTTTTTGGGTGCCAAGCTGACATTTTTAATGATACCACTTTTGTGCAGATACATTCTTTTGATCGCCCGTTATTGCGTTTTAATGCAATGTCGCGGTGACCAAAAAAACTTAATTCTGGCATTTCCATTTTTTTCTTGAATGGGGCGAAAGGGGGTGATTTAAACTTTTATTTTTTTTATTTTTTTAATATTTTTAAAAACATATATTTTTTTTACTTTTGCCATGCTTCAATGGCCTCCATGGGAGGACAGAAGCTGGCTCAGCTACATAGAGGTGACGTTCAGATCTCCTCTATGTAGCTGAATTGCTGAGTTGCTATGAGCGCCGACCACAGGGTGACGCTCACAGCAATCCAGCATTAACAACCATTGCGGTCTCAAGGAGAACTCTGGATGTCATGCTGACGTGCCGATGACCCCGATCATGTGACGAGGGTAACCGGTGCACGCATTTGCGGCTGGATGACGGTAAGCACTAGTTAAATGCTGCTGTTAGAGTTTGACATCGGCATTTAACTAGTTAATAGGCGCGGGTGGATCGCTGACACAAACAGCTGACATGTCCCGGCTTTGATGTGGGCACACGGCTGAAGCCCACATCAAAGCGGGGTACTGACATCAGACGTACTATTCTGTCAAATGGCAGAAAGGGGTTAAATCACAGATTTTACTGTTATGCAGGTTTGCAGGTGTCATGACCCAATGGGAGAGCCCATGAGGTGCCAGAACATAAAAACGGAGCACCATTAGCTAGCAGGGATCTCACCAGATCTCACTGTGTCTCATCCCAGCTAGGAATGGAGTCTCAGTGACCGAAGGTAACCTTTATGATATCAACACCGGTCACTAATGCTGAGCTCGCAGCACCTCATTCACCAGTAGTTCCCAGCCTTGTAGGTCGCATCTCGGCACCATCCAGGTTGAAAACTGATTTTCCCCCAGACATGGATTACGGCATGGGACAGAATGACCAACAGGTGAGGGATATTGTTTTTATTTTATTACAGGAAACAAGGGCTTTGGTGGATTAGACACTATAATCACCTAACTGTGTTTGTTATTTTTAAATAAAAATACAATAGTGTGTTTTGTTTTATTTCTAATAAAGAACGTTATTCTTTCTTTGTCTTTATTTACCAAACAACTATAGGATTAGTAATGGATAGGTGTTTTATAGACGCTTCTCTATTACTGCAAATTATTGGCAGAGCATGGGAGAATGATGAGAGCTGTGTTCAGCACCAGGAAACAGTGCTTAGTGTAACGTTTCTTCCCTGGCCCCTGTCCTTGTGGCACTGATGCAGCACATGCATACCACACATGTGCCGCAAGTATTACACTCACAGACACTGACATCTACGGTACCGGAAATATGGGGATGTGTGAAAGAGGCCATATAGGGGTTTTTAATGTTTGGCTGCTGTCACACACTAAGGCTGGTTCCACATGTCAGTGTCTCCGGCAAGTGTAGTAACAGTTTTCTCACATACCTGAGAAACTGACACATGTAGAACCATTCAAATGAATGGATTTATGCAGATGTCAGCATGTTTTGACGGACTGTGTGTCAGTGTGAAAAACATACAGACATGTCCGTTTTTACACGGACACATGGGCCGCCAAACGTCCCACATATGTGAACATGGAGAACAGTGTAAACTGTCCTCCGTGTGCACACATGGCCACGGGGGAAGCAGCTCTACTGTAAGCCACTGTTCCCCTGCATGCAGTGCTGAATGCGGCTTTCATCTATTGTCCCCTGCTCTGCCGAAAGCAGCGTGAGCAGGGGACGATGAATGAAAGAAAAAAATGATGTGGGGTCCCCCCTATATCTATAAACCAAAACGGCAAAACTCACAGGTGCGGGCTGCTATTCTCAGGCTGGTAAGGGGTCATGGATATGGGCCCCACAGCTTAAAAATAGCAGCCTGTAGCTGTCCAGAAAAGGCACATCTATTAGATGTGCCAATTCTGGAGCTTTGCCTGGTTCTTCCCACTGCCCTGTAGTAGTGGCAAGTGTGATAATGAGGGGTTAATGTCACCTTCCTATTGTAAGGTGACATTAAGCCGGATAAGTAATGGAGAGGTGTTAATAAGACATCTATCTCTTACTAATCCTATAGCTGTTAAAGAGTTAATTAAACGCCACACAGTTAAAAAAAAGTATTTTAATGAAACAATATAAAAAGTTTTTCCATCTTTATTAGTCTGCCATTCCAAACAAAGCCCCCGATCTCCTGTAAAAAATGTCAACATAATAAACCAACAATGTACCCATACCTGTCTGGCATACCATCAGTCCCACACAGTAATCCATATCTGGGGTAGATGCAGTTTACAACTGGGAGCACTGCTATTGTGACTGCTCCTAGCTGTAAACTACTGTGGGATGAATGAAATACTGGGAGCAGAGCTTCGGTGACTAGCAGTTACATCACTGAAGCTGCACACCCTGCCGGGCTGAACTAAGATTAACTCTCCAGCGTGTGAAAATCCGCTGGCATTTTCCAATGCTCAAGAGTTCATTTGAGTTCATGGCGACAGGGAGGTCAGCTTTGGTGACGTCACCGCTAGTCACCAAAGCTCCGCTTTCATTCACTCCACTGTAGTTTACAGCCAGGAGCTAGTTTTTGGGAGGCAGAATGAACAAACACCAGCAATTCATGAATTTGTTTTGGGGGAGTTTATGCTGGTAAAATTGATAAGGCAGTGTTATTCTTCGGGTCAGTATGATTACAGTGATACCTCATTTATATCTTTTTTTATGTTTTGGCTCTTTTATACAATAAAAACTATTTATAGAAAAAATAATTATTTTTGCATCACTTTATTCTGAAAGCTATAACTTTTGTTATTTTTCTACTGATGGAGCTTTATAGCAGCTTGTTTTTTGCTGGACAACATGACATTTTCAGTGGTGCCATGTTTATTTATATTCGTCTTTTTGATCGTGTGTTATTCCACTTTTTGTTCGGCAGTATGATGATAAAGCATTGTTTTTTGCCTTGTTTTTTTATTTTTTAAGGTGTTCACTAAAGGGGTTAACTAGAGGGACAGTTTGATAGGTCAGGTTGTTGCGGACACAGCAATACCTAATATGTGTATTTTTATTGTTTATATTTTTTTCATCATTCAAATATTTATTTAGAGATAGAATATATATTGATTTATTATTATTTCGGACATTCTTTAAAAATTTTTACAATTATTTTAAACATTTTTTTTAACTTTTTTCTAACTTTTTTACTTAGTCCTGCTATGGAGCAATCATTTTTAACAGGCTGATCGCTTCTGTAGCATGGAGATGAAGCAGCCTTTCCATGCTAAGAAACTGTCAGCTGTGCACTGACAGAGAGACTTTCTGATCATGCACTGCGCTTGATCAGCATGTTTCCTAGCTCTGGTGACCCATATGTCATCACGACGACATCGAATCATCATGGCAATAATCGTGACCCCGCGTCAAGCCGAAGAGTCTTCAATCCAAAGGCACAGGTTCTGTCAGCCCTCAGTAGGCTTCCGGAATGCTGTGATCGTGATTAACTTTTATATCTTGTTATTTATTACAGTTTTTTGTGTAAATTTTTTTTAAAAGGCTAATGCATTTCTTGCATTTTGTACGAAGCCAACATTTTATTTTTTATTTTAACCTTTAAAGGTTTTTGCATATTTTTAGTGCAAAAAGTTGCACACTTTGCAAAATGGCACAAATATTGTATCCAAACCAGACACACACATAAAACCATTCTAGTGAGGACTAAAGGACATTTGCAACAAATTTTGTGACTTTTCAAAAATGTTGAATCAGGTGAAAACATTTGAAAAAAAAGGCACAAATGAATATGGCGCAATAAAAAAAGACTCAGTCTGGCCCTATGTATATCTGGGCTATAGTGCAGGCTCTACATAATCTTTATATAATAACAAATGACTAATTAACTCAACTTTTATGTAGATTCTTTGTAAACTGTAACATACAAACATTGTATGTGTTAAGTATTGAACAAATATGTAAGAACTACTATATGATTCTGTAAATTTAGATTTGACAAAGGTGTGTATAACATGTCTTTCATTTTTAGCTTAGGTTCTCTAAGTGCACTCACAAAGAGAAGTAACAATTACAGCTATTACAGGAAAAAAAAAACGATAAAACACTCTGGTAACTGGTATCAAGGAACTGTTTTTGTAATCAGCATCAAATAACTTTATTAGTCTCTGCAGTCATCTCATATCCTGAAAGTCATTTCTATGGTGTTCCCTCCTACTGCTAAAAGATCTGTTTTAAACACATGGTGCTGCAAAAGAAAGCAAAGCTGATGCACCAAAAGATGAGAGGTGAATCTAAAAAAAAAACTAATCTAAAATAATGGAAACAGGTGAGTTTTCTTAAAACCATATCATTTCAGCAAGAGCATGTGCACTTTCCAGACATATAAAGAAACAGATTCCGTAGAACAAAGAGCTGCAATAAAGAATAACAATGCAATGATTAAACATTATTGGTACAAACTATTATTATGACATTTTCTATTATGTTTTCCTTAATTATTTTTCCAATAGCATAACAGGTTGAAAAGTTTGCAGTGGGACTATTTTTTTTCTTTTGAGTTCTTATTATGGCTTCTTAGCTACACATAGTTTTTTTTCAGCAAAATGCATAAAACAACAAAAATGTCACACTGGAGATGACAAAGGAAACGGATCACTGAGCACATACAGCATACAAGCCAAACATTTGAATATGCACAAATGGGGAAAAAAAGATGCCGAGGATGACAGAAAATTGTTGAATATTCTAATGATGTACTCCAGACTAAAAAAAAAGATATGACAGAAATCAGCCAAATATATTAGCTTTGATAGTTTGGAAAATATATAGTTTATGTGACTTCAAATTCACATTAAACTTTATTTTCAAATGAAAATCAAATCTAAGATGACTGGTTTCAAAACTGAAAAAATGTATAGCTCAAATGATAGTAATAAATTCAATCTAATATGTGATTAGAATTTAATAACTAAAATTGGAAATAGATTAATTCATAGGACACAAATAGCAGAAAAATAGAATTATGTTGAGTTGATGACATAATACAGAAGTTTTCTCTTTATTACTATTTTACATTTACATTTAAACATTATTTGCCTCTAAAACCCCATAGTGGCAATTGTTATGAAATGGGTGTATTGAAAAAGATGTTCAGATTTTAGAAAATTGTCTTTAACCCCTTAATCCCATTGGATGCACTGTCCCGTTGAGGTGACCTGGGTCTTAATTCCCAGGGACGGGATAGTACTTCATAGGCGATCGGCCGCGCTCACGGAGGGAGCGCGGCTGATCGCCCCCAGTTGTCAACTTATTATTACAACTGACATCCGGCACTATGTGCCAGGAGTGGTAACGGACTGCTCCCGCCACATTAATCCCCTGGAACACTGTGATCAAACATGATTGCAGTGTTCCAGCGGCATAAACAAGCATCACGCAGGGAGGGTGCTCCCTGCGTGCTTCCCTGAGACCATCGGTACAATGCGATGTGATCGCATTGTACCGAGCTTCTCCTCCCTGCAGGCCCCAGATCCAAAATGGCCATGGGGCTCCTTCTGGGTCCTGCAGGGAGCTGGCTTGCAAGCGTCTGCTCAGAGCAGGCGCCTGCAAGCCTCCCTGCAGTGCCCGTCAGATCGCTGATCTGAAACAGTGCTCTGCAAAGTATCAGATCAGTGGTCTGACACTTTACTGTTAAGTGCCCCCCCCCCCGGGAAAATGTTATAAAGTAAAAAAAAAATTTACATGTGCAAAAAAAAACATCTTTAAATAAAAAAACAATAAAAGTAACATATTTAGTATTGCCACATCCGTAACGACCCGACCTATAAAACTGTCCCACTAGTTAACCCCTTCAGTGAACACCGTAAAAATAAAAAACGAGGCAAAAAACAACGCTTTATTATCATACCACCAAACAAAAAGTGGAATAACACGCGATCAAAAAGACGAATATAAATTAACATGGTACCGCTGAAAACGTCATTTTGTCCCACAACAAATGAGCCACCATACAGCATCATTAGTGAAAAAATTAAAAGTTATAGTCCTCAGAATAAAGCGATGCAAAAATAATTATTTTTTATATAAAATAGTTTTTATCATATAAAAGTGCCAAAAGCATATAAAATGATATAAATGAGTTATCACTGTAATCATACTGACCTGAAGAATAAAACTGCTTTATAAATTTTACCACACGCAGAACGGTATAAACGTCCCCCAAGAGAAATCCATGAATAGCTGGTTTTTGGTCATTCTGCCTCACAAAAATCGAAATAAATTGCGATCAAAAAATTGCTTGTGCCCAAAAATGGTACCAATAAAAAGGTCAACTCGTCCCGCAAAAAACAAGACCTCACATGACTCTGTGGACCAAAATATGGAAAAATTATAGCTCTCAAAATGTGGTGATCAAAAACTATTTTTTGCAATGAAAAGCATCTTTTAGTGTGTGACAGCAGCCAATCCTAAAAATCCACTAAAGAATCCGCTATAAGCGTAAATCAAACCCCCCTTCATCGCCCCCTTAGTTGGGGAAAAATAATGAAATAAAAAAAGCATTTATTTCCATTTTCCCTTTAGGGTTAAGGTTGCGTCTAAAGTTAGGGTTAGGGCTACAGTTAGGGTTGGGGCTAAAGTTAGGGTTATGGTTGGGGCTAAAGTTAAGGTTAGGGTTGGGGTTAAAGTTAGGGTTAAGGTTGGGGCTAAAGTTAGGGTTAAGGCTACAGTTAGGGTTAGGGTTGGGGCTAAGGATAGGTTGGGGCTAATGCTCGGGTTAGGGTTGGGGCTAAAGTTAGGGTTAGGATTGGGGCTTAAGTTAGGGTTAGGGTTGGGGCTAAAGTTAGGGTTAGGGTTGGGGCTTATGTTAGGTTAAAGTTGGGGCTAAAGTTAGGGTTAGGGTTGGGGCTAAAGAGGGTTAGGGTTGGGGCTAAAGTTAGGGTTGGGGCTAAAATTAGGGTTACGGTTGGGGCTAAAGTTAGGGTTTGGATTACATTTACAGTTGGGATTAAGGTTGGGAATAGGGTTAGGGGTGTGGTTAGGGTTATGGCTGAGATTAGGGTTAGGGGTGTGTTGAAGTTAGGGGTGTGGTTAGGATTGGGATTAGGGTTAGGGGTGTGATGGGGTTAGGGGTGTGGTTGGGATTAGGGTGAGTGGCATGTTAGGGTTAGGGGTGTGGGTAGGGTTATGGTTTGGGTTGGGATTAGGGTTAGGGATGTGTTTGGGTTAGAGTTTCAGCTAGAATTGGGGGGTTTCAACTGTTTAGGCACATCAGGGGCTCTCAAAATGCAACATGGCGTCCGATCTCAATTCCAGCCAATTCTGCATTGAAAAAGAAAAACAGTGCTCCTTCACTTCCGAGCTCTCCCGTGCACCCATACAGGGGTTTACCCCAACATATGGGGTATCAGCGTACTCATATCAAATTGGACAACAACTTTTGGGGTCCAATTTCACCAGTTACCCTTGGGGAAATACAAAACCGAGGGCTAAAATATAATTTTTGTGGAAAAAAAGTTTTTTTTATTTCCACGGCTCTGCGTTATAAACTGTAGTGAAACCCTTGGAGGTTCAAAGTTCTCACAACACATCTAGATAAGTTCCTTAGGGGGTCTTCTTTCCAAAATGGTGTCAATTGTGGGGGGTTTCAATGTTTAGGCACATCAGGGGCGCTCCAAACGCGACATGGTGTCCTATCTCCATTCCAGTCAATTTTGCATTGAAAAGTCAAACGGCGCTCCTTCCCTTTCGAGCTCTGCAAGGCGCCCAATCAGTGGTTTACCCCCACATATGGGGTATCAGCGTACTCAGGACAAATTACACAACAAATTTTGCTGTCCAATTTCTTGTTACCCTTGAGAAAATAAAAAATTGGGGGTAAAAAGATCATTTTTGTGAAAAAATATGATTTATTATTTTTATGGCTCTACATTATAAACTTCTGTGAAGCACTTGGTGGGTCAAAGTGCTCACCACACATCTAGGTAAGTTCCATAGGGGGTCTACTTTCCAAAATGTTGTCACTTGTTGGGGTTTTCAATGTTTAGGCACATCAGGGGCTCTCCAAGCGCGACATGGCATCCCATCTCAATTCCAGTCAATTTTGCATTGAAATGTCAAATGGCGCTCCTTCCCTTCCGAGCTCTGTCATGCACCCAGACAATTACCCCCACATATTGGGTATCAGCATACTCAGGACAAATTATACAATTATACACCTATACAGTGCATTGTTCGAGGTCCATTGCTGAATCATTGCTAATGCCTATGCTAAAAAAACTGGCACTGATTTATTTATTTTTTTACAGCAAAAAAAAAATGCTGATGATTGAAACTGGAATCCTGCATTCTAGTGCTAGGGAAATGCAGAAAAAAGGTGTCAGATCTAGATTTCATTATCAGGTATCACTTTAAGTAATAAATTGTACTAGCAAAAAAAGTGATAAACCTAAAAAACTATTATGCCCGTTCTTTCAGCTAGAACTGTATTATGACCTGAACAAAAATATCTAAAATATGTTCACACATTACACTTTTTTAAAGTCAATTACCTTTCTTAGCAGTTTACTTAGAGTTCACTAGTGCAGTAATATCATAAAAAGCATCTCAGGGTATAATTATCTATAATTGCTCAGGTGTTCAGAATCTGTTTCTTGTGTCCTGCTGTTGTGACTAAAGTTGTAGGATTTAGTATCACTCATGCCTCCCCAATGCGAGGATCAAAAGACAAATCTTAATTATAATGAATTAAATTGTTTGGTTCAAAAGAGGGAAGAGTGGCAGGAAGCTTAAGTGAAAGAGATGCCTGAGGATTATTACAAAAACAAAAGTAATTAGATTACACATTCAAAATATAATAAACAATCATTAAATTACAGTAAAGAGACAGCAAAAGGAATGTGATTAATGACTGTTTACTGTATGAGATGGCGAGTACCTATAGTTTGATGAAAACAAACTCACTATCCTAAATTGTAAAGAAGTCTCTGCTAAATAATAGTTCCCTAGTATAATAATATATTATCTTTATGATAATTAATAACCACAAGAGTGCCTCCTAATAATAATGACCTCCATAGTGCCAACGGCTCTCTTCTCCAATACAAGTTTTAACCACTTCCTCTGGGCACTGATACAGTTGAAAATGTTGTTAGTTGATGCACCCCATTGCTGAGAAGGCCAATTTGCTATTTGCCAGAATTGCCAGATGGAAAATCCAGCCTTAATTACATTAAATGTCAATGGTTAAATAGTTACTCCATCAAAATGCTACAGACTACGCTGCCCTACACATGAAAAATGTTTTTTTTTCAAAATTATCCATTAAATTATTAAAATGATGAATAGCAAGGTCCTCAACATACCTTCATATGGATTTCAAAGCTGACAGACTCGCTTTAAATCAAAATGTAAAAAACGTTGATATTTAAGTGAAAACAGCAATCAATATAGTATTAGACCTTATTTTTATCCTTATTACCTCTGTACGAAATCTCCATCAATTTAACCCCTTAACCCCAAGGGTGGTTTGCACGTTAATGACCGGGCCAATTTTTACAATTCTGACCACTAGCCCTTTATGAGGTTATAACTAGGTAACGCTTCAACGGATCCTGATGATTCTGAGAATGACTTCTCATGATATATTGTACTTCATGATACTGGTAAAATGTATTTGCTATTACCTTTATTTGTGAAAAAAAAGGAAATTTGGCAAAAATTTAGAAAATTTCGCAATTTTCCAAATTTAGATTTTTGATGCCCTTAAATCACAGAGATACGTCACACAAAATACTTAATAAGTAACATTTCCCCCATGTCTACTTTACATCTGCACAATTTTGGAGCCAAATTTTTTTTTTGTTAAGGAGTTATGAGGGTTAAAAATTGACCAGCAATTTCTCATTTTTACAACACCATTTTTTGAGAGACCACATCACATTTGAAGTCAAAACCCCAGTCAAGAAGTTTATTAACTCTTCAGGTGTTTTGCAGGAATTTTTGTAATGTTAAAAAAAAAATGAACATTTAACTTTTTTTCACAAAAAATATATTTCAGTTCCAATTATTGTACTTTAACAGGAGAAATTGGACCCCAAAAGTTGTTGTACTGTATGCCTATGCAGCATCAATAGTAAAAAAAGTAATGTTAAAAATAATAAAAAAACAAAAAACCTGCTATTCTCACCCTCCGTAGTCCGCCGAGCCGCTCGCGCCTGCCGCCATCTTCTGTTCCCGGCGATGCATTGCGAAATTACCCAGAAGACTTAGCGGTCTCGCGAGACTGCTAAGTCATCTGGGTAATTTCGCAATGCATCCTAGAAACGGAAAATGGCGGCAGCTGCATGCATATCGTCGGAGCTTTGGTGGATCCTAGGAGGTGAGTATATAACTATTTTTTATTTTAATTATTTTTTTAACAGGGATATGGTGCCCACACTGCTGTATACTATGTAGGCTGTGTTAGATACCACGTGGCTGCTATATACTACATAGGCAGTGTTATACACTATGTGGGCTGTGCTATATATTACGTGGCCACTAGTGTTGAGCATTCCGATACCGCAAGTATCGGGTATCGGCCGATACTTGCGGTATCGGAATTCCGATACCGAGATCCGATACTTTTGTGATATCGGGTATCGGTATCGGATCAATAGGGATGTGTAAAATAAAGAATTAAAATAAAAAATATTGATATGCTCACCTCTCCGGCGGCCCCTGGACATCACGCTGCTAACCGGGAGGCTTCATTGTTTAAAATGTGACCGGCACGCGACCAATCAGAAGCCGCGACGTCATTCTCATTCATAAAAACTCCTAATTCTAGGAATTGAGGACCTGCGAATGACGTCGCGACTTCTGATTGGTCGCGTGCCGGTCACATGGGCGGCACGCGACCAATCAGAAGCCGGGTCGTCATTCGCAGGTCCTAAAGGCGTGCATTTTAAACAAAGAAGCCTCCCGGTTAGCAGCGTGATGTCCAGGGGCCGCCGGAGAGGTGAGCATATCAATATTTTTTAATTCTTTATTTTACACATCCCTATGGATCCCAGGGCCTGAAGGAGAGTTTCCTCTCCTTCAGACCCTGGGAACCATGAGAATACCTTCCGATACTTGATGTCCCATTGACTTGTATTGGTATCGGATATCGGTATCGGCGATATCCGATATTTTTCGGGTATCGGCCGATACTATCCGATACCGATACTTTCAAGTATCGGACGGTATCGCTCAACACTAGTGGCCACTGTTATATACTGCGTGGGCAGTGTTATATACTATGTGGCTGCTATATACTGCGTGGGCAGTGTTATATACTACGTGGCTGCTATATGCTACATAGGCAGTGTTATATACTGCGTGGGCTGTGCTATATATTACGTGGCCACTGTTATATGCTGCGTGGGCAGTGTTATATACTATGTGGCTGCTATATACTGCGTGGGCAGTGTTATATACTACGTGGCAGCTATATGCTACATGGGCTGTGCTATATATATATGATTATACTTGAATTATAGGTTGCATTTTTGAGGTAGCATTCATACTTAAAGTGAACCTGTCTGCTGATATATGCTGCCAATCCGTGGGCAGCACGTATTAGACACTGGCTGTATCATCTCACCCTGGTACATTTTACTCTGCAAATACTGCAATATTTAAGAGAAAAGCATACTTTAAGGCCTCTGGGGACCAAGACTTTCCTGTAAACAAGTTGGACAGGTGGATCTCCTTTGACTTCTTCCTGCCTGTTGCCCTGGATTGACAGGTCTCTGCCTATACGTGCATGTAGGCAGAGACCTTTCACTCCAAGGCAGTGGGACCTCTCCTGTCCAACTAGTTTACAGTGTGGCTCAGTCATCAGCCACCTTTACAGTATGTTTCTCTCTGAAATGCTGCAGCTTTTCAGTGTCAAACATGCCTGGCCAAGATAATGCAGTCAGTGCCTGATACATGCTGCCAAAGGATTAACCGCTCAGGGCTCACTATATTTTGGAGTAGATTTTATGTGGTCATCCATACTTTCCTAGCAAACATATTTAAGGAAGCAGGGTAAACCGCAAGTGAAGGATTACCTCCTTCCAGGTATAGCAACAAGTCATGTGGCCTGCAAAACCTTGAAGTAAGCCGTCACTCCCAACAAACCCAAATGGGAGGGACTAAGGACCTAAATATTATGGCTTAGAGGCTAGGTAGTAGTAAAAGTTAAGTAGTGCTAAACCCTCTTTATCTTTGGAATGTGAAGACTGAGTTTTATTCTAGTTGCAAACAAACTTATATTTTTACATTACATATTGATTGAAAAGTTATAAGGTTGCTGGTGGAATCATATTTTCATTAATAGAACATTTTTTTCATTTTGATAAATTATTACTCCATAAATTAACAACTTTTTAACCAATATCTTTAATGCAAATAGATTACAATAACTTGGAATATGCAGTCGTCCATCTCTCTATTTTAGGTGAATTCTACTTTTTCATGAAAACACTTACACAGAAAGCATACACATCGTTTACTTTAGACATTTTTATTCACATATTTTATAAGAGCGAAGGTCAACAGAATCAATAAATTAATCAATCTCAACCTAGCAATATAATGCTCTCTGCCTTTCAGTCAGATGTATAATTCACTTGAACCTTAAATGACCCTTTAAAAGATTATAATAAAAATAGATTGCTTCATTTATATATTAATAGGTGGAAAAATGACAAAACACACAAAGCAACAATGAGTTCATTTTAAACCATGCAAGTATTCACTGTATATATCTTCAAAAATAATAGTTATTTTAATGCAAATAAGAGCATATCTATCAATGTAATTATACTAGTTCTTAAGCTTAAACTCATTAAGTAAGAATTTTATTTCTTTTCTATCTCAAAAAGAGTAAAAGAGTTGGAGAATCATACCACTTCTGACCTGCCAGTATTTCCCTGAATCTGATCCTTCTGATCTGATGCGGTCATTCAAGTCTATGAGGATCTATGAGACACAGATGCAAGTCGGAAGGCTTCCCATTTTCTTTCATTTTGCATCACGGATTTGTAGCTTAGGCAGGGGTCACACAAGTGTATGAATCAGAAGAGTGCAATGTAATTGTATTGCACTTGTACCAATGTTCTTCAGTGAGGCAGTACAGATCAGCATTTTATTTCTCAGGTGTTCTCAGTGTGGGTGCAAAATCACACCATGCTGCGATTCTATGAGTGTATTGTATGAAACTCACCAATGCAACTCTATGGCTGAGAGAAAAAATCTGAAGCCACATGGACCATTCGTATAGCATATAACCACATCTAATGCACACATCTCCAAGAAGCCAGGAAAATGTATTAGCCAAGAACAGAAAGCTTGACTAGCAGATTGTCCTGGCAATCCATAAAAAAACAAATCACACCAAATCATAATGACAACCTACAGCATCCAAATGACCCTGATCAAAAGTTTACATACCCTGGTGATTTTGGCCTGCTAACATGCACAGAAGTTGACACAAATTGATTTAAATGGCTACTAAAGGTAATATCCTCACCTGTGACCTGTTTGCTTGTAATCAGTGTGTGCGCATAAAAGCTGAATAAGTTTCTGGGATCCAGACAGCCTCTTGCATCTTTCATCCAGCCACTGAGGTTTCTGGATTGTGAGTCATGGGGAAAGCAAAAGAATTGTCAATGGATCTACGGGGAAAGGTAGTTGAACTGTATAAAACTGGAAAGGGATACAAAAAGATGTCCAAGGAATTGATAATGCCAGTCAGTAGCGATCAAACTATGATTAACAAATGGAAAATCAGGGGTTCTGTAAAAACAAAACTATGGTCAGGTAGACCAATAAAAATGTCGTCCACAACTGCCAGGAAAATTGTTCAGGATGCAAAGAAAAGCACAAAAATAACATAAGCTGAAATCTAAGAAAACAGCCACACTCAGATATAGGATTTTTGAATGCATAACAAGAGCAAAAAGTTTACCACCAGTCACCGTTACAGCCTTCTCAGCAGTCCCATAGACATACCCTTTCCATGCCATACTGGACCCCAATTCGTATTCAGTTTTGCCCCTACTGGGAAATTTTTCAGACTCATCTCCACGGCAGCTCCGTGTTTCTACCTCCATCTCCTTTAAGTGAGGTTTGATAAAGACCCATCTCGGGGTCGAAACGTTACCTACTCTAAAAAACTATGGAGATCTTCACTATATTGCTCTAACACTGTGGAGACTCTAATAAACTTTTTGCTCTTGATATGCATTCAAAAATCCTAAATCTGAGTGTGGCTGTTTTCTTAGATATATGACTTTGACTGGATCACCTCAACCTTCAGCCAGCACCTACCTAATTATTTCACTGAGTGCACGACATTTTCCTGTAACTTAACATAAGCTAAAATACAGGACTCTCTGAAAACTAGCTTTGTGACTGTTTCAAGATGCACGAAAAGGAGGCACTTGAATAAAAATGGGCTGCATGGTCGAGTCACCAGAAGAAAGACATTACTGCGCAAATGCCGAAAAGTATTTCGCATACAATACGGGAAACAGCACAGAGACAAGCCTCAAAATTTTTGGAACAAAGTAACTTGGAGTTATGAGACCAAAATTGAACTTTTTGGCCACAACCATAAATGTTACATTTGGAGAGGGGTCAACAAGGCCTATGATGAAAGGAACACCATTGCTACTGTAAAGCATGGACATGGATCGCAAATGTTTTGGAGATGTGTGAGCTACAAAGGCACAGTAAACTTGGTCAAAGTTGAAGGAAAGATGAATGCAGCACATTATCAGCAAATACTGGAGGCAAATTTGCAATCATCAGCCTGAAAGCTGGGCATGGGATGTACTTGGACATTTCATCATGACAACGATCAAAAACACAAGGCCAAGTAGACCTGTCAATGGCTACAGCAGAACAAAGTGAAGGTTCTAGAGTGGCCATCTCAGTCTCAAGACCTTAATATTAATGAGCCACTCTGGGGAGATCTCAAATGCGCAGTTCATGCTAGACAGCCCAGGAATTTACAGAAGCTGGAGGTTTTTTGCCAAAAAGAGTGGCAGCTTTACCATCTGAGAAAGCAAAGAACCTCATAAATAGATAAATAAATAATCTTTATTTTTATATAGCACTAACATATTCCACAGTGCTTTACAGTTTTGCACATATTATCATCACTGTCCCCAATGGGGCTCACAATCTAAATTCCCTATCAGTATGTCGTTGGAATGTGGGAGGAAACTGGAGTGCCTGGAGGAAACCTGTTGTGAATTCTGTGGCTGAGTTCACTTCTGTGGTCACAAGTGGTATTGCAGTCTCTGGGCTTCCTCCCTCAGGTGTTTTGGTGAGCTCGTTGGCTGCCTTGCTATTTAGCTCCACCTGAGTCTGTCTTCCTTGCTCCTTGTCAATGTTCCAGTGTTGGATCTGAGCTACTGCATCTTTCCTTGGGCCTGCTGCTCTGCTAGATAAGTGCTTCTAGTTTGTTTTCTGTTTTTTCTGTCCAGCTTGCTATTAACTTTTGCTGGAAGCTCTGAGAAGCAAAGGGGTGCACCGCCGTGCTGTTAGTTCGGCACGGTGGGTCTTTTTGCCCCTTTGCGTGGTTTTCGTTTTAGGGTTTTTTGTAGACTGCATAGTTCTCTTTGCTATCCTCGCTCTGTCTAGAATATCGGGCCTCACTTTGCTGAATCTATTTCCTTCCTACGTTTGTCTTTTCATCTTGCTAACAGTCATTATATGTGGGGGGCTGCCTATTCCTTTGGGGTATTTCTCTGAGGTAAGTCAGGCTTGTATTTCTATCTTCAGGCTAGTCAGCGCCTCAGGCAGTGCCGAGTTGCATAGGTAGTGATAGGCGCAATCCACTGCTGCTTATAGTTGTGTGAGGATAGATCAGGTACTGCAGTCTACAGAGATTCCACGTCTCAGAGCTCGTCCTATTGTTTTTGGTTATTGCCAGATCTCTGTATGTGCGCTGATTACTGCACGCTGTGTTGCCTGATTGCCGGCCATAACAGTACAAGGAGCCACACCAATGATTCCCAATAGAGGGAAAAAAGAAATCCTGACATCATTTTTTTTTCTTAGCTCTGTCTTCAGTCTTTTTTTTCCCCTAGACATTAGAGTGCTTCAGGACACAGCTGTGGACATGGATATTCAGGCTCTGTGCTCCTCAATGGATAATCTCGTTGTAAATGTACAAAAGATTCAAGATACTATTGATCAGAAATCGATGCTAGAACCAAGAATTCCGATTCCTGATTTGTTTTTTGGTGACAGAACTAAGTTCCTGAGCTTCAGAAATAATTGTAAGCTATTTTTGGCCTTGAAACCTCATTCTTCTGGTAATCCTATTCAACAGGTTTTGATTATTATTTCTTTTTTGCGCGGCGACCCACAGGACTGGGCGTTTTCTCTTGCACCAGGAGATTCTGCATTGAGTAATGTTGATGCATTTTTTCAGGCGCTGGGATTGCATTACGATGAGCCTAATTCAGTGGATCAGGCTGAGAAAAATCTGCTGGCTTTATGCCAGGGTCAGGATGATGTAGAAGTATATTGTCAGAAATTTAGGAAGTGGTCAGTACTCACTCTGTGGAATGAATCTGCACTAGCGGCTTTGTTCAGAAAGGGTCTCTCTGAAGCTCTTAAGGATGTAATGGTGGGATTCCCTATGCCTGCTGGTTTGAATGAGTCTATGTCCTTGGCCATTCAGATCGGTCGTCGTTTGCGCGAGCGTAAATCTGTGCACCATCTGGCGGTATTGTCTGAGAGTAAACCTGAGCCTATGCAGTGCGACAGGACTATGACTAAAGTAGAACGGCAAGAACACAGACGTCTGAACAGACTGTGTTTCTATTGTGGTGATTCTACTCATGCTATTTCTAATTGTCCTAAACGCACTAGGCGGTTCGATAGCTCTGCCGTTATTGGTACTGTACAGTCCAAATTCCTTTTGTCCATTACCTTAATGTGCTCTTTGTCATCGTATTCTGTCATGGCGTTTGTGGATTCAGGCGCTGCCCTGAATCTGATGGATTTGGATTATGCTAAACGTTGTGGATTTTTCTTGGAGCCTTTGTGGTGTCCTATTCCGTTGAGAGGAATTGATGCTACACCTTTGGCCAAGAATAAGCCTCAGTACTGGGCCCAGCTGACCATGTGCATGGCTCCTGCACATCAGGAAGTTATTCGCTTTCTGGTACTGCATAATCTGCATGATGTGGTCGTGTTGGGGTTGCCATGGCTACAAACCCATAATCCAGTATTAGATTGGAACTCTATGTCGGTAACCAGCTGGGGTTGTCAGGGAGTACATGGTGATGTTCCATTTTTGTCTATTTCGTCATCCATTCCTTCTGACATCCCAGAGTTCTTGTCGGACTTTCAGGATGTATTTGAAGAGTCCAAGTCTGATGCCCTACCTCCGCATAGGAATTGTGATTGTGCTATCGATTTGATTCCTGGTAGTAAATTCCCTAAGGGTCGTTTATTTAATTTGTCCGTACCTGAACACACCGCTATGCGCAGTTATGTGAAGGAGTCCCTGGAGAAGGGACATATTCGCCCATCGTCGTCACCATTGGGAGCAGGGTTCTTTTTTGTAGCCAAGAAGGATGGTTCGCTAAGACCGTGTATTGATTACCGCCTTCTTAATAAGATCACTGTTAAGTTTCAGTATCCCTTGCCATTGATTTCTGACTTGTTTGCTCGGATTAAGGGGGCTAGTTGGTTTACTAAGATTGATCTTCGTGGTGCGTATAATCTGGTGAGAATCAGGCAGGGAGATGAATGGAAAACGGCATTTAATACGCCCGAGGGTCATTTTGAGTATCTGGTGATGCCGTTCGGACTTGCCAATGCTCCATCTGTTTTTCAGTTTTTTATGCATGACATTTTCCGTGAGTATCTGGATAAATTCTTGATTGTTTACTTGGATGACATTTTGATCTTCTCAGATGATTGGGAGTCTCATGTGAAGCAAGTCAGAATGGTTTTCCAGGTACTGCGTGCTAATTCCTTGTTCGTGAAGGGATCAAAGTGTCTCTTCGGTGTGCAGAAAGTTTCATTTTTGGGGTTCATCTTTTCCCCTTCTACTATCGAGATGGATCCGGTTAAGGTTCAGGCCATCCAGGATTGGACTCAGCCGACATCTCTAAAAAGTCTGCAGAAATTCCTGGGCTTTGCTAATTTTTATCGTCGCTTCATCTGTAATTTTTCTCCTTATTGCCAGACCATTGACCGATTTGACCAAGAAGGGTGCTGATTTGGTTAATTGGTCTTCTGCTGCCGTGGAAGCTTTTCAGGAGTTGAAGCGTCGTTTTTGCTGTGCCCCTGTGTTGTGTCAACCTGATGTTTCTCTTCCGTTCCAGGTCGAGGTTGATGCTTCTGAGATTGGTGCAGGGGCGGTTTTGTCACAGAGAGGTTCTGGTTGCTCAGTGTTCAAACCATGTGCTTTCTTTTCCAGGAAATTTTCTGCTGCTGAGCGTAATTATGATGTGGGCAACCGAGAGTTGCTGGCCATGAAGTGGGCATTCGAGGAGTGGCGTCATTGGCTTGAGGGTGCTAAGCATCGCGTGGTGGTTTTGACTGATCATAAGAACCTTACTTATCTTGAGTCTGCCAAGCGCTTGAATCCTAGACAGGCCCGTTGGTCGTTATTTTTTGCTCGTTTTGATTTTGTGATTTCATACCTTCCGGGCTCTAAAAATGTGAAGGCGGATGCTCTGTCTAGGAGTTTTGTGCCCGACTCTCCGGGGTTATCTGAGCCGGCGAGTATCCTCAAGGAAGGAGTCATTGTGTCTGCCATCTCCCCTGATTTGCGGAGAGTGTTGCAGAAATTTCAGGCTAATAAACCTGATCGTTGTCCGGCCGAGAAACTGTTCGTCCCTGATAGGTGGACTAGTAAAGTTATCTCTGAACTTCATTGTTCGGTGCTGGCCGGTCATCCAGGAATCTTTGGTACCAGGGAGTTGGTTGCTAGATCCTTCTGGTGGCCATCTCTGTCATGGGATGTGCGTGCTTTTGTGCAGTCCTGTGGAATTTGTGCTAGGGCTAAGCCCTGCTGTTCACGTGCCAGTGGGTTGCTTTTGCCCTTGCCGGTCCCGAAGAGGCCTTGGACACATATTTCGATGGATTTCATTTCTGACCTTCCCGTTTCTCAAAAAATGTCGGTCATTTGGGTGGTCTGTGATCGCTTTTCTAAAATGGTCCATCTGGTGCCCTTGGTTAAATTGCCTTCCTCCTCTGATTTGGTGCCTTTGTTCTTCCAGCATGTGGTTCGTTTACATGGCATTCCTGAGAATATTGTTTCTGACAGAGGTTCCCAGTTTGTCTCGAGGTTCTGGCGAGCCTTTTGTGGTAGGATGGGCATTGACCTATCTTTCTCCTCGGCTTTCCATCCTCAGACTAATGGCCAGACCGAACGAACCAATCAGACCTTGGAAACATATCTGAGATGTTTTGTTTCCGCTGACCAGGATGATTGGGTGTCATTTTTGCCGTTGGCTGAGTTCGCCCTTAATAATCGGGCCAGCTCGGCTACCTTGGTCTCTCCATTTTTCTGCAATTCTGGGTTCCATCCTCGTTTCTCTTCAGGACAGGTTGAGTCTTCGGACTGTCCTGGTGTGGATTCTGTGGTGGACAGGTTGCAGCAGATCTGGACTCAGGTAGTGGACAATTTGACCTTGTCCCAGGAGAAGGCTCAGCTTTTCGCTAATCGCAGACGCCGTGTGGGACCCCGACTTCGTGTTGGGGATCTGGTTTGGTTATCTTCTCGTCATATTCCTATGAAGGTTTCCTCTCCTAAATTTAAACCTCGTTTTATTGGTCCGTATAGGATTTTTGAGATTCTCAATCCGGTGTCTTTTCGTCTGACCCTCCCAGACTCCTTTTCCATACATAATGTATTCCATAGGTCGTTGTTGAGGAGATACGTGGCACCTATGGTTCCATCTGTGGAGCCTCCTGCCCCTGTTTTGGTGGAGGGGGAATTGGAGTATATTGTGGAGAAGATTTTGGATTCTCGTGTCTCTAGACGGAAACTCCAGTATCTGGTCAAATGGAAGGGTTATGCTCAGGAAGATAATTCCTGGGTTTTTGCCTCTGATGTCCATGCCCCAGATCTTGTTCGTGCCTTTCATGTGGCTCATCCTGGTCGGCCTGGGGGTTCTGGTGAGGGTTCGGTGACCCCTCCTCAAGGGGGGGGTACTGTTGTGAATTCTGTGGCTGAGTTCACTTCTGTGGTCACAAGTGGTATTGCAGTCTCTGGGCTTCCTCCCTCAGGTGTTTTGGTGAGCTCGTTGGCTGCCTTGCTATTTAGCTCCACCTGAGTCTGTCTTCCTTGCTCCTTGTCAATGTTCCAGTGTTGGATCTGAGCTACTGCATCTTTCCTTGGGCCTGCTGCTCTGCTAGATAAGTGCTTCTAGTTTGTTTTCTGTTTTTTCTGTCCAGCTTGCTATTAACTTTTGCTGGAAGCTCTGAGAAGCAAAGGGGTGCACCGCCGTGCTGTTAGTTCGGCACGGTGGGTCTTTTTGCCCCTTTGCGTGGTTTTCGTTTTAGGGTTTTTTGTAGACTGCATAGTTCTCTTTGCTATCCTCGCTCTGTCTAGAATATCGGGCCTCACTTTGCTGAATCTATTTCATTCCTACGTTTGTCTTTTCATCTTGCTAACAGTCATTATATGTGGAGGGCTGCCTATTCCTTTGGGGTATTTCTCTGAGGTAAGTCAGGCTTGTATTTCTATCTTCAGGCTAGTCAGCGCCTCAGGCAGTGCCGAGTTGCATAGGTAGTGATAGGCGCAATCCACTGCTGCTTATAGTTGTGTGAGGATAGATCAGGTACTGCAGTCTACAGAGATTCCACGTCTCAGAGCTCGTCCTATTGTTTTTGGTTATTGCCAGATCTCTGTATGTGCGCTGATTACTGCACGCTGTGTTGCCTGATTGCCGGCCATAACAGAAACCCACTCTAACATGGGGAGAACATACAAACTCCTTGCAGATGTTGTCCTTCGTGGGATTTGAACCCAGGACTCCAGCGCTACAAGGCTGCATTGCTAATCACAGAGCCACAACTACCACAAAAGACTACAAGCTATCATTGATGTTAGAGGGGGCAATACACAATTTTTAAAAATTGGGTATGTAAACTTTTAATCAGGGTCATTTTGAAGTTTTGGATTATCATTATGATTTAAATAGATAAAACAGTAGTTTGACAATAAATGGCTTTACCCAGCCACTAACGATGAGTGGAGAAAAAGTTTTGGTGTTGTCATTCGTATTGCCTGAAAAAAGGCCAAGAAAGCAAAAATTCTGCATGGGTATGTTAACTTTTGAGCACAACTGTATATACTACAGTATATAGTATTTGATATGTGTCAAATTTATTTTATTTTAATCTTTCAAGTATAGCTAATTAGGTCATTAAAATTAATCTTTAGTGCATGCTCTGTCATTTTCACATCATTCCATGTCAGATTTGCTCCAGAGTGCTGCCCTTAGCAATGAGGTCTTAAGATTTGTGAGTTCATACCTATGCTCTCTATTGATATCCCTGTTGTGTTAAAATAACATTTATTGAGCTGTAGTTCACTTATTAATGTTAATCTGGAACTCAAGGTGGATTGAGAAGGTATCTATCCTCCCAAGGCTCTTCCAGCGCTGAAATAATTAAAAACTAAGGGGCAAGTTGTTAAATGTTTCTTTAAGAATGCAATTCTCCCTTCCACTGTAAAATGTCAAGAGTGCACAAGGTGTAATTTTTCAAAGAACCACAAGTAAGGCTTCGAATCCCAGGACTATCAAAAAAGGAATTTGAATTAATTTCTTATTCAAATGACCTGCACAATTTACCTAATCCAATTTATGGTAAATGGAAAGAGCATAACTACTGTTCTACATTTCCATTCAAGATATAATTATTTAAAATAAAGAAATTCAAATTTTACAAAACTTTGCTAAAAAGTTTTTTTTTTTTACTTTTTGGATAAAAGTGAGAAATTACATGTATTAGAGTAGTTTAATATACTATTAGAGTCTCCATGAAGCTCTGGCATAAAATCCTATTTCCAGAGACTAGGGGAAATACAAACATAGTTCTATCTGTGTAAACAGCAAATAGAGTTCCTATACTACATTATCCAGTCTACACGCAGTAACATAGGACAGTTAATAACAATAGTATTAATGAGATAATGATGCCTCTCGTCCTCAGCCTGTACACAGGTGCAGACATATTGCCCAGGAAGAAGATGGACCCAGCATTATTAAATTCAGAATTGTCTCCTATGTTTGAGTAAATTCATAATAAATTTAGCCAATAAGTTGCAACTCAGAATTATGGAACAGTGTAAAGGAAGTGGTGGAACCACTGTGCCATGGGCCGAGGAGAGCATGGAGAGGCGTGACTAGGCAAACACCTGACTCTTCGCTAGAGCCCCTGATTGTTGGTTTAGACTTGACTCCGGATGGACGCCAGGTACTACTCCAGGACAGACTTCAGACAAACGGCAGCTGATCCCCAAAGGGGCAAGTAGTTAAAGCTGTCAGAAATGGGTAGAATTTGCTGGTACAGACAGGCACAGCAGGTACTTGCAGGTACAGATGGAATAGAGACTGACACGGAAGATGCGGGCAGGTACGTCTGGTATACAGACTGGTACAGCAAGTGCAGGCAGGTATGGCTGGTATAAAGACTGGTAGGGGAGTTGAAGGCAGGTACAGCTCGAATACAGGCTGGCATGGCAGGTGAAGACAAGTTCAGCTGGTATACAGACTGGAACGCAGGTGCGGGCAGGTGCTGCTGATAAACAGACTGGCATGTGGGTGCAGGCAGGTATGACTGTCATACAGATTGGCAGTGACATGCAGGTAGTGGCAGGTACAATTAGATACAGGGGACATGAGAACTAGCAAGCATGCAACAAAGAATAATAAACATTAGTGTTGAGCGATACCGTCCGATACTTGAAAGTATCGGTGTCGGATAGCATCGGCCGATACCCGAAAAGTATCGGATATCGCCGATACCGATATCCGATACCAATACAAGTCAATGGGACATCAAGTATCGGAAGGTATCCTGATGGATCCCAGGGCCTGAAGGAGAGGAAACTCTCCTTCAGGCCCTGGGATCCATAGTGAGGTGTAAAATAAAGAATTAAAATAAAAAATATTGTTATATTCACCTCTCCGGCGGCCCCTGGAACATCACCGCGAGGAACCGGCGTCCGGCAGGCTTCTTTGTTCAAAATGAGCGCCTTTAGGACCTGCGGAATGACGTCGCGGCTTCTGATTGGTCGCGTGCCGCCCATGTGACTGCCACGCGACCAATCAGAAGCCGCGACGTCATTCCACAGGTCCTAAAGGCGCTCATTCTAGGAACTTATCTGAGGAATGACGTTGCGGCTTCTGATTGGTCGCGTGGCGGTCACATGGGCGGCACGCGACCAATCAGAAGCCGCGACGTCATTCCGCAGGTCCTAAAGGCGCTCATTTTGAACAAAGAAGCCTGCCGGACACCGGTGACTCGCGGTGATGTTCCAGGGGCCGCCGGAGAGGTGAATATAACAATATTTTTTATTTTAATTCTTTATTTTACACCTCCGATACCGATACCCGATACCACAAATATATCGGATCTCGGTATCGGAATTCCGATACCGCAAGTATCGGCCGATACCCGATACTTGCGGTATCGGAATGCTCAACACTAATAAACACATTACTCAGGCACCTCCCATCAGGTGGAGGTGCCCTAAATAACACAGGTCTACAAAAAATATTTTTGGAATCATCGCAGATGACTTTGTACTTTTCTGAGTCATCTTTTTGTCCTGATTTAAAAAAATGTATATCATTTTTTGGTAGCATGTATAGTTTCCATGGAGCAGCATCATTATTACAAGGCATAGGAAATATACTGGGGACATTAAGAAAACAGTAATCTACATATCAGAAAAAAATGCTTCACCTTACAAAACAGTTTTTATTCAACCAAAATAATTTCACATGCAAAATAGAAACCAAATTATGAGCAGAAATTAAAATTAAAAATGATTTTTCAGGGTTGTCCCTATATAACATCGAAAAGTAATCTGCCATCATTGAGTCATTCCAAAAACCCTGGTAGCGGTGTTCCATTACTTTAATGTCCTAGTGAAACCGTTTGCATTGTTTATTGCTTACAAAATTTTGAGGGAAGAAATCTAAATGAAAATGCAAAAAGTGCATTTCCAGAGACAAGCGACGTACCAGACATAGCTGGTATGCATTTAGCTGTTCCTCGACATCTTCAACATATTCTGGAGATGTTTGTTTTCCTATGAAGTTTTCACAGATCCACTTGAAGCTTTTCCAAGATTTCAATTCCTTATCATTTAGAGTTCCTTCAAGCCCATCATCTCTCATAAGCTCTCTGATCTGAGTGTCAACAAAAACCCTTTCCTTAAGTTTTGCTGGTGAAATGTCAGAGAATTTCTGTGAAATGTACTGGAACCCTTGTGAATTTGTCTTTGCCATGGCTTTCACAAAGTTTTAATCAATCCAACTTTATATGTAGTGGAGGAAGAAAGATTTTTGTTGGAGCAACTAAAGGATTATGCTGAATATTGTCTCTACCTGGAGCATAGATGTTTCTCTGTCCCCAATCATGATGAACATAATGCTCTACTGTATTTCTACTGTAACATAAACACAAGAAGCAACAATAATTTGTGAAACCTCCTTACATTCCCATTAGCAGACCAATCACTTTCAAATCCCCATAGATATTCCACTGATGATGCTTATATTGTATAGCATCCAAAACAACTGACAGATTTTCATAACTTTCCTTTAGATGACATGAGTGGGCAATAGGGATTGATGGTTTCATATTTCCATTGTGAAACAACACTGCTTTCAAACTTCTCTGGGATGGGTCAATAAACAATCACCAATCTGCAACAAAATACTCTTGATTCAGTTCTTCAAAGAGGCCATTCACATTGTTACTGTACACCATTGGTCCGTCAACTGTGAAAATTGTGTTAAAGTGTTACTTCTGTTTCGGTACTAACACACTTTGACGTCATCATGTCATCTTCTGTTTCAACCTAGATGCAAGAAGTTCAGCTTTATCTTTTTGACAATGAAAGGTCTCTGATGAGATCATTTAATTCATGCTAAGTAAAGCATTCTGGCTGCTCGGTTGCTGTATCAGGTACATATTCATCTTGAATGGAGGTCTCCATATCTTCGCCAGTATCATCAGCTCCATAGTCTTCATATTCTACTTCACTTTCATCCAATCCAGACAACGGTGGTACAGGAACTGGCAAGGCACCATCATGTGGAACTGGCAAGGCACCATCATGTGGAACTGGCCTAATCGCAAATTCAAGTTCAGGGTAATTAATCTTATGTTTGATCTTTGTAGAAAAGCCCTTCAGTTTGCCAAAATAAAAGTAGCAGTCATCATTATGATTTTTGGGTTATCTCCAAATAATGTGAACAGCAAGTGGCATAGCCACTTTCCTCATATTCAACCAGTCACGAAGACCATTTGAACAACTTGAGCATGTCACATGAGGGGCCTAGCTTTTGCCTTGATCACCACGTGGACACTTAAAGTGCATCTGGTACATCTTTTCAATATCATGAGTGATTGAACGTACTTGGCCTTCTGGTGTAAAAGAACCACACACATAGCAAAATCGGTTCAGATGATTGATACACTGTTGGGGCATTTTTCTCCTTTAAATCAGATAAAACAGTAGAGTAAGTTCAGTTCAATGGTGGTGACAAACTCAAAAAAGTGTAATGAGCCAACCGACTATATGTAGACATTTCCCCAGAGATGACAGAGGCAGCTTGTATTTGGACTGATTTTACTGGAGGTAATTTGGTAGATAACTATATACAGTTGTGAGGTAAACGGGTGAGCCTATTCCTTACAGATGAACATTTGCAGACAGGCAGTTTCTCAGTGTGATATTGGCTGATTTCAGTTTCTCTCTCTATGGAGATCCTCAGACAGTTATACCTCAGCGAATGAGCTGTTTTATTTCCTCTGCGGCAACTTGCCCTTCCAGAAATGCAGTGAAAATCCTCTCACAATGGAGCCTTTCCCCTGCCTTCCCTTCTATCTCTTTGTGGCAGGGCTCAGATCCCTGTAGAGGCCTGTCTCCTATCAGAGTCTCACATACCGGTCCTTGCTGCCATTACCATGCTTTTCTGACTCATTTAAATCTTACTGCCTCATAACAGTTAGCTCCTCCCCATAACATATGACTTTCCAAGAAGCAGTTATTGGTTGACTGCACTGTCAATACTCCTTGCCATAAAATTCACTAAAACCTTTAGTGATGTTGTCCTTGTAAGAAAATTCACAACTAAGTAAGACAAGCAAAGAAATAGGAACAATATAGGAAAAACCACATACGTTGAAAATGCAGAAATAACGTAATAAAAATACTTTTATCTCCGAAACTTTATGTGATAGAGCAAAACAAGCATATTTTTTTAAATGAGCACATCAAACTACATAAAACAGACATATTACCTTTGCTGATGATTTTTTTTGTGTCCGCTAGTGTAATAAATGTCTACCAGGTTTTGGCTGTGGACAGTTTAGAATGGCACATGCTGTCCTTTTAAGACTGAGGTGGTGCATGTGCACGCCCTAAGCACAATGACTGAGGATATGCGAGCTGTGCACAGACCACAAGCAGCAGGTGGAAGAAGAAGTGTGGGAAGGGGGCTGCAGCATTGAGTGAGTAGGCGTCCTTGCCAGGGGATGAGGAAAATGGGCAGGCGCTACACACAGTATTATGTTGTTAGGGCTAGCGGAACACACCAAATAATAAGAAAGATAGAGTAAGGTGAGTTCGCAGCCCGGGGTCCACCGTGCAGAGGTGGAACCTGCTGCCAAGTAATGACAGACTAGATGGCGGTACAATGTGGATACACACACGGGTTAACTTCACCCTGTGTGAAGGTAGCGAACCCTGTTGCATCACAGGGCCGTGGTACCGCACCAAGAGCGCAAGCATGGAGTCTCAGAACTCAATCCCAAGACACAGGTTTGGAGTTCATAGAGACCTCTTACGCTCGACACCGCAACTGGGGTTTCAGAGTGACAGAAATAATAATATTAAAGATGCACAAGAGTGCGTGCAGTGCCGCACTGGCAGACACCACTAACCACCCAGGCTCGGGTCAGGAAAGCGCTGTGAAAGTGCACGGCACCGCACTGGCGGTCACAGCAATTGGACGCTGTTTTGTGTGTTACGTGCTGATGGCTAAGTCAGGCACTAGATAGCAATCATCCACCTTACGCGAGCAGTCATACACAAGGGAGGGGATAATTAATGAACAACTTTCACACATCAACACACACGTTTACAAGTTTACACTAGCGCATGGCCGTGCGGTTATGCAAACCTTTTATAGCTGCAGCATGTACAGGACCTACCCAGAAGGACCAATGGGAGGCTGCCACAGAAGTTTAACACCTTCAGGACCTTCCTGGAGGACCAATGGAATCTGCTGCAGTATCTGAACATGTGACCCTCGATCTCCAATGGGAGATCTTGCCCTGGGCATGCTCAGAAGGAGAAAAGCAGGACTTAGTCCCAAAAGCATCTGCTTGCCACTGCCCAGCACTGGCTTCAATGGCAGAAGCTGGAAAAGCAGTAACCCTATGCACAGAGTCAGACTGAGCAAGATGCTGGGACCGACGTCTCTGCTGAGCAGACTCCACTGCGGCTGGAGAAGAATGGGAGACCACAGTGGAGATGGTTCGAGATTCCCCCTGTGCAGAGGTGGGAACTTGACACCTAACATATGTTGTCTTTAAACTTGACTATCTCTTTATTAGTACCGACTGTTAGAAAATGGAGAGTGTGAGGGAGAGGATCACAACTTCAGCCTCTACAGAGCCAGGCATGACAAGAAGAGTAGGCATAGTTTGCAGTCCTATCATGCTCTGTACTTTATTGTCTCCTCCTAGCATTTAATAATTGCTACTCTCAAAAAGGAGAAGCAGCGGATCCTGATTATTATTAAAACATAACTTTTAATGGGTTATTAAAAATATCTTACTATATACATGTGCAGTGACAAAGTGCTAGGTGCAAAATATGTGAAAACTAGGTGGCAGTATAAAAAGATACCACTAAATGAGTATATGAAAAAATATGGGAAATTTTCCCTTATTTCCAGAGTGTCTCTATCAGATTATATCTTTCCTCTGGTTTCCTGATCAAATGCGCAATTATTCAGATTCCGTAGGATCCTGCAGCTAATTGTGCGTAACACAATACTTGTGCTGTATCAAGTATGCACTTGCTATACCATAATATCTAAAATGCATTAAACCTTTTAGGTACACACTTTCTTCCAGAAATCATTTCCTAAATGCTGGTCAGTCAGCACAATATCACATGGGACTAGGCACATGCCAAACCAAAATCACCGTTGTATAATCCCATATATAATATATTAACTCACTTAGTGGTATACAATAGACATGATCAACTATGAAATTTTCCTGAGATGTCCCATCAATCACATCTCAAACAACGCAGCTTTGTACCACCATGTATTTAGAATACATCAATGCCAATATATTAATAGCATAGGTTCAAATATGCCAAATGTGCTTAGCGTAAACCATGTATAGTGATCTGGGTCCACAGGGTGATTTTCTGGGAAACCCTCCAGTTAGAGTGTGCTCATCACCGGCAATCATCTTTATCTCATTTGTTGCCCGGTTCCTTAGTGTAGTAATGTCTCCCGACGCGTTTCCTCATATCGATTCATCAGGGGATGATGACATTTTGAAAGTGAGCTGAGCTGCCGCGCAACTCTAGTTACCTGTCTAAATACGTGCACCGTGGTGCCACATTTACGTATGCCGACATCGCTGCTTCCGGAATACCTTGCGCATGCTTCATCTAGTTTCATCGCGCCTGGTATCTAGAACGCAAGCGGTATATTGTGAACTGCTAGCATCCCTTCCGGTCAGCGCAATCACACCGCTTGAGACTCAGAGCGCATGCGCACTAAGGCAGCATTACGTCTGTTGAGCTGAAACAAAAGTGGTGTGTCATAAATCGCTGACATCACTTTCAGTCAGCAGAAATCATGAAATGATTGTGCTATATCCTATGGCTATTTCAATTATAGCCTATGAATTGCACATACAGTTCAGGCATAGTGGAGTATATCACATTCACCCCAGGCCGTGCAAGTACATGTGCAGGTCTATTCAGTTTCTTAAATCCATAATCTCTATATGTATTAGGATTGTAGAGAGCTATACAGGACCAATTCTTCAGTAGATAGCATAAAGATTCCACATAGATAAGGATATACCGTATATACTCTAGTATAAGCCGAGATTTTCAGCCCATTTTTTTGGGCTGAAAGTCCCCCTCTCAGCTTATACTCAAGTCATACCCCGGGGGTCAGCAGGGGAGGGGGAGCGGGGGCTGTCTAGTTATACTTACCTGCTCCGGCGCGGTCCCTGCAGTCCCTGCTTCTTCCAGTGCTGCATCTTCTTCCTGTATTGAGCGGTCACATGGTACCGCTCTTACAGTCAAGAATATGCGGCTCCACCTCCCATAGGGGTGGAGCCGCATAGTCATGACTGAAAATGAGCGGTAACTGTGACCGCTCA
This sequence comes from Ranitomeya imitator, assembly GCF_032444005.1. Taxonomy (NCBI): domain Eukaryota; kingdom Metazoa; phylum Chordata; class Amphibia; order Anura; family Dendrobatidae; genus Ranitomeya; species Ranitomeya imitator. The sequence goes on along the minus strand of NC_091287.1, from coordinate 231,353,874 downwards.
ATACAGGAAGAAGATGCAGCCCGGGAGAAGCAGGGACTGCAGGGACCATGCCAGGAGCAGGTAAGTATACTGGGAGGGGAGCGCTGCGCGATATTTACCTGCTCCTCACTCCGGTGCGGCTCCGTCTCCAGCGTCCTCTGGCAGTGACGCTCAGGTCAGAGGGCGCGGTGACGTAGTCAGTGTGCGCCCTCTGCTGAGCGTCAGTGCTGGAGACGGAGCCGCACGAGGAGCAGGTAAATATTGAAAGCGCCGGCGTCCTGAGCATGAGAGGTGAGTATGTGATTTTTTTTGTATTGCAGCAGCAGCATTATATATTGGACAGCTTTATATGGAGCATCAATGGGGCCATAATGAACGGTGCAGAGCATTCTATATGGGGCACAGCTTTATAAGGAGCATCTATGGGGCCATAATCAACGGTGCAGAGCATTCTATATGGGGCACAGCTTTATGTGGAGCATCTATGGGGCCATACAGAATGGTGCAGAACATTATATATGGGGCACAGCTTTATATGGAGCATCTATGGGGCAATAATCAACAGTGCAGAGCATTATATATGGCACAGCTTTCTATGGAGCATCTATGGGGCCATAATGAACGGTGCAGAGCATTATATATGGCACAGCTTTATGTGGAGCATCTATGGGGCCATAATGAACGGTACAGAGCATTCTATATGGGGCAGCTTTCTATGGAGCATCTATGGGGCCATAATGAACGGTGCAGAGCATTATGTATGGCACAGCTTTATGTGGAGCATCTATGGGGCCATAATGAGTGGTGCAGAGCATTATATATGGCACAGCTTTATGTGAAGCATCTATGGGGCCATAATGAACGGTGCAGAACATTCCATATGGCACAGCTTTATGTGGAGCATCTATGGGGCCATAATGAACGGTGCAGAACATTCCATATGGCACAGCTTTATGTGGAGCATCTATGGGGCCATAATGAACGGTGCAGAACATTCCATATGGCACAGCTTTATGTGGAGCATCTATGGGGCCATAATGAACAGTGCAGAGCATTCCATATGGCACAGTTTTATATGGAGCATCTATGGGGCAATAATGAACGGTGCAGAGCATTCTATATGGCACAGCTTTCTATGGAACATCTATGGGGCCATAATGAACGGTGCAGAGCATTATAATGAGCACAGCTTTATATGGAGCATCTATGGGGCAATAATGAATGGTATGGAGCATCTATTTTTATTTTTGAAATTCACCGGTAGCTGCTGCATTTCCACCCTAGGCTTATTCTCGAGTCAATAAGTTTTCCCAGTTTTTTTGTGGCAAAATTAGGGGGGTTGGTTTATACTCGGGTTGGCTTATACTCGAGTATATATGGTAAATTATTGTGTACGCACTGTGTATATTATAAGTTGTTTCTGTATATAAATTAGTGTATCTTGAGATATATATATATACATATATATATATATATATTTATATTTGTGTACATTAGATACTTTGAGGGTATGTGCAGATGATCAGTAAATGCTGCGGTTTAATTGGTACACACTTCTGCAGCATTCAACCCGCAGCATCAAGATGTTACAGCGTAGTGGATGGGATTTCAAGAAATCCCATGCCCACTATGCCTCCATAGACACAAGCGGATCACCTGCAGAGACGGACATGAGGCGTGTCTTTCCAGGCCACAGCATGTCTATTTGTCTTGCGAAGACGCTTGTCTCTGCAAGAGAAATTTCTCCGAAAAAATGTATTGCATGAGTTCATGCGGATTTACCTTCATTCAATAGACAGCAGCACTGCACATACCCTTAGGGTACAATGACAAATTGCAGTTTTGCAGAAAGATTTTATTATGTAGTTTTTTGCACATTCTTGTTAGATTGTGGAGTGCTTTATTCCTTCATATTTAACATGTATGTTAGAAAAGTTCCCAACATACCCACTAAATGTGTACATTTACTTCTATTGCCAGAATGTGTGCTTTTTGTCTCATTTTGGTGGATATATATGTTATAAAACCTACAAGAAACTAAATAAAAAAAAAACTGCTGTAACTAAATAAGTAAAAAGCAGAAGTACATCTAAATAACTAACTGTTTTTGATTAAAAAATAGCATAAAAGCCATCCCACCATTGTCAAGATGCCCTGATCGGAGGGTCCTATGCTGTCTAATATTAAAAACCTTACCATGTGTCAGAGTTGACCTCAGAGTGTCAATAAGGTTAAACAAAAGGACAGAGTCCCAATCTATGGACACCAGTCTTGATAAAATCCTTTAAATGTAATTTCCAGGTCAGGAGAGGAAGGACACACCACAGCTTGCACAGAATTAAAAAAAATCCAAAGAAAAAACACAAAAATCGAGCTTGGATTAAGTTAGTATACATGCAGCACATAAACGCATGTTCACATTGGCCATAAAGCATATAAAATCTACAAGAAATAAAATAAACAAAATACCCTGCTGTAACTAAATAAGTAAAAAGCAGAAGTGCACCTAAATAACTCAGGGTTCTTAGTAATACTGTTTTTGATCAAAAATAGCATAAAAGCCATCCCACCATCATCAAGGTGCCCTGACTGGGACAGTCCTACGCTGTCTAATATTAAAAACCTTACCATGTGTCAGAGTTGACCTCAGTGTGTGAATAAGGGCAAACAAAAAGACCAAGCCCCAGTCTATGGACACCTGTCTGGGGAAGCCTTTAAATGTAATTTCCAGCTCAGGAGAGGAAGGCCATACCCTGGCTTTCACAGAGTGCAAAAATACAAAGAAAAAACACAAAAATTGAGCTTGGATTAAGTTGGCATACATGCAGCACATAAATCTATACATCTATGTATTTTATGTGCATATATCTATTCTATATATTCTATTCTAACCTGCAGCGCTGTGATTATACTGTACGTTGCACATGAATTTCCAGCTTTTCTTCTATCTATCGATCTATGTGATATAAATACACAAACACACACACACAAAGCTCATCAAGAGAATGCCAAGAGTGTGCAAAGCAGTCATCAAAGCAAAAGGTGGCTACTTTGAAGAACCTAGAAAATAAGACTTAATTTTATTTGTTTCCCACTTTATTGTTAAGTATATCATTCCACATGTGTTAATTCATAGTTTTGATGCCTTCAGTGTGAATGTATAATTTTCATAGTCATGAAAATAAAGAAAAATCTTTAAATGGGAAGGTGTGTCCAAACTCTTGGTCAGTACTATATATATATATATATATATATATATATGTGTGTGTGTGTGTGTGTGTGTGTCACTGACATCTATATACAGGGTTGGCCATTTATATGGATACACTTAATTAAAATGGGAATGGTTGGTGGTGCTTGTCTGCATGGCTCCTTATTTCCATCCTTGTATGTATGGCCCCCATGAGAAAAGCATAAGAAAAAAAACAAAACTCCTACTTAGCTTCACTGCGCACCCTCACAGCATCTCCTTCCGGCTTCTAGTAGCTCCTAGCATATGGCAGTGGAGAGAGGAGAATATTCATTACTAGGGTTGAGCGACTTTTACTTTTATAGGATCGGGTCGGGTTTCACGAAACCCGACTTTTTCAAAAGTCGGGTCGAGTGAAATCGGCCGATCCTATAAAAAAGTCGGGGTCGGGGTCGGCCGAAACACAAAACCCAATGCAGTACATTGGGTTTCCAATGGTTCCCAGGGTCTGAAGGAGCAGAAACTCTCCTTCAGGCCCTGCGATCCATATTTAAGTGTAAAATAAAGAATTAAAATAAAAAATATTGCTATACTCACCCTCTGACGCGCCCTGGTACTAAGCGGCAGCCTTCCTTCCTTAGAATCAGCGCGTGAAGGGCCTTAGATGACGTCGCGGCTTGTGATTGGTCGCGCGACCGCCCATGTGACCGCTCGCGCGACCAATCAGAAGCTGCGACGTCACCGAAGGTCCTTCAAGCGCTGATTCTTAGGAAGGAAGGCTGCCGGAAAGAAGCAGGGCGCGTCCGAGGGTGAGAAGCTGCGACGTCACCGAAGGTCCTTCAAGCGCTGATTCTTAGGAAGGAATGCTGCCGGAAAGAAGCAGGGCGCGTCCGAGGACGGACGCGCCCTGCTTCTTTCCGGCAGCCTTCCTTCCTAAGAATCAGCGCTTGAAGGACCTTCGGTGACGTCGCTGCTTCTGATTGGTCGCGCGAGCGGTCACATGGGCATTCGCGCGACCAATCACAAGCCGCGACATCATCTAAGGCCCTTCACGCGCTGTTTCTAAGGAAGGAAGGCTGCCGCTTAGTACCATGGCGCGTCAGAGGGTAAGTATAGCAATATTTTTTATTTTAATTCTTTATTTTACACTTAAATATGGATTCCGATACCGATTTCCGATATTGCAAACATATCGGAACTCGGTATCGGAATTCCGATACCAGATTCAGACGATCCCCGACCTCATGGCCGACTCCACACAGGGGTCGGGTCGGGTTTCATGAAACCCGACTTTGCCAAAAGTCGGCGACTTCTGAAAATGGCCGACCCGTTTCGCTCAACCCTATTCATTACCTTAAAGAGCAAGCACCCGTTAGAACCCGGAAGCTGCTGGAAGCCAGCGGCTGCGGCTATAACTGTGTGTGTGCTATAAGAGAAATGAATATTCATTGCCGGTGCAGTGAAAATTCATTTATCTTTAGCAGCGGGCACAGGTTTTAGCCACAGCCACCGGCTCCTGCCTCCTGTAACCCGCTGCTCCACCGCTCCCCTTCCCCCGCCATTAACTGGGACAATGACTCGTGTATAAGATGAGGGGGAGTATTTTCAGCACACAAAAATGTGCTGAAAAATTCAGCTTTTGCAAGAGTATATATGGTATGTATATATATATTACATAGATAGAAGAAAAGCCGTGCCGTGCACAGTATAATCGCAGTGTGACAGGTTAGAATAGAATTGATAGAATAGATACATACCATATACAGTGGGGCAAAAAAGTATTTAGTCAGTCAGCAATAGTGCAAGTTCCACCACTTAAAAAGATGAGAGGCGTCTGTAATTTACATCATAGGTAGACCTCAACTATGGGAGACAAACTGAGAAAAAAAATCCAGAAAATCACATTGTTTGTTTTTTTTATCATTTTTTTTGCATATTATGGTGGAAAATAAGTATTTGGTCAGAAACAAACAATCAAGATTTCTGGCTCTCACAGACCTGTAACTTCTTCTTTAAGAGTCTCCTCTTTCCTCCACTCATTACCTGTAGTAATGGCACCTGTTTAAACTTGTTATCATTATAAAAAGTCACCTGTGCACACCCTCAAACAGTCTGACTCCAAACTCCACTATGGTGAAGACCAAAGAGCTGTCAAAGGACACCAGAAACAAAATTGTAGCCCTGCACCAGCCTGGGAAGACTGAATCTGCAATAGCCAACCAGCTTGGAGTGAAGAAATCAACAGTGGGAGCAATAATTAGAAAATGAAAGACATACAAGACCACTGATAATCTCCCTCGATCTGGGGCTCCACGCAAAATCCCACCCCGTGGGGTCAGAATGATCACAAGAACGGTGAGCAAAAATCCCAGAACCACGCGGGGGGACCTAGTGAATGAACTGCAGAGAGCTGGGACCAATGTAACAAGGCCTACCATAAGTAACACACTACGCCACCATGGACTCAGATCCTGCAGTGCCAGACGTGTCCCACTGCTTAAGCCAGTACATGTCCGGGCCCGTCTGAAGTTTGCTAGAGAGCATTTGGATGATCCAGAGGAGTTTTGGGAGAATGTCCTATGGTCTGATGAAACCAAACTGGAACTGTTTGGTAGAAACACAACTTGTCGTGTTTGGAGGAAAAAGAATACTGAGTTGCATCCATCAAACACCATACCTACTGTAAAGCATGGTGGTGGAAACATCATGCTTTGGGGCTGTTTCTCTGCAAAGGGGCCAGGACGACTGATCCGGGTACATGAAAGAATGAATGGGGCCATGTATCGTGAGATTTTGAGTGCAAACCTCCTTCCATCAGCAAGGGCATTGAAGATGAAACGTGGCTGGGTCTTTCAACATGACAATGATCCAAAGCACACCGCCAGGGCAACGAAGGAGTGGCTTCGTAAGAAGCATTTCAAGGTCCTGGAGTGGCCTAGCCAGTCTCCAGATCTCAACCCTATAGAAAACCTTTGGAGGGAGTTGAAAGTCCGTGTTGCCAAGCGAAAAGCCAAAAACATCACTGCTCTAGAGGAGATCTGCATGGAGGAATGGGCCAACACACCAACAACAGTGTGTGGCAACCTTGTGAAGACTTACAGAAAACATTTGACCTCTGTCATTGCCAACAAAGGATATATTACAAAGTATTGAGATGAAATTTTGTTTCTGACCAAATACTTATTTTCCACCATAATATGCAAATAAAATGTTAAAAAAACAGACAATGCGATTTTCTGGATTTTTTTTTCTCAGTTTGTCTCCCATAGTTGAGGTCTACCTATGATGTAAATTACAGACGCCTCTCATCTTTTTAAGTGGTGGAACTTGCACTATTGCTGACTGACTAAATACTTTTTTGCCCCACTGTACATAGAATACATATATACAGGGAGAGCCAATTATATGGATACAAGCAAATAAAATGGGAATTTTCCCAGTTTTTCGAGGCAAAATTAGGTGCCTCAGCTTATACTAGGGTTGACTTATACACAAGTATATATAGTATATACAGCTCTGGCAAAAATTATGAGACCACTGCAAAATTTTCAGTTTGTCTGATTTTTCTCTTTATAGGTATATTTTTGAGTAAAATGTAAATTGCTCTTTTATTCTATAAACTACTGACAACATGTCTCCAAAGTTCCAAGCAATACATTTTATATTTATTTTCTGAAAATGAGAAATGGTCGAAATTAAAAAAAAGTGCATTGCTTGCAAACCTCAAATAATGCAAAACAAAACAAGTTCATAATCATTTAGAAACAACAATACTAATGTTTTAACTCAAAAAGAGATCAGAAATCATTATTTTGTGGAATAAACATGATTTTTAATAACAACTTTCATGCGTCTTGCCATGCTTTCCACCTGTCTTTCACATTTCTTTTGGATGACCTTATGCCACTCCTTGTACAAAAATGTAAGCAGTTCTTCTTTGTTTGAAGGCTTGTGACTATCCATCTTCCTCTTGATCACATTCCAGAGGTTTTCAATGGGGTTCAGGTCTGGAGATAGGGCTGGCCATGACAGGAATTTGATGTGGTGGTCCTTCATTCACACCTTGATTGAACCAGCTGTGTGGCATGGCGCATTGTCCTGGTGGAAAAAAACAGTCCTCAGAGATGGGGAACATTGCCTGAACAGAAGGAATCTACTGTTTTTCCAGGATACCCTTGTATGCAGCTTAGTTCATACATCCTTCACAAAGATTAACCTGCCCAATTCCAGCCTTGCTGAAGCATCCTCAGATTGACCTGCAAACAAATATGGATTGGAAAATGACTTAAAATAACAGAATGTAAAAAAAAAATGATTGAACCTGGAGCGGAGATCCAAGTAGAGAAATGGAGCAGTGCCTTGCCTGTGTATTTTGCTGTAGTTGTTAATAAATAGATCAATAAATACTTTTAAAAAATGATGTGGGATCCCACTATTTTTATAACCAGCCAAGGGAAAGCAGACAGCTTTGAGCTGGTCTTATTGTTCTGGGAAAAGACTAATATCCATGGATCTTCCCAATCAATTAATATCATCTCCAGCTGTCTGCTTTTCCTGTGCTGGTTGTTTGAGGGACCCTAAAAAATGACCTGGGGTCTTTCCTATTGTTAATAACCAGTGAAGGCAAAGCAGGCAAATGGGGGCTGATATTGATTGGCCCGAAAGGGCCATGAATATTGTCCCCTTCCCAGCCTAATAAGATCAACCCTCAGCCACCTCAGAAATAGCACATCCATTGGACGTGCCAGTTCTGGCACTCAGCCTTGAATCTTTCCAATTAACTTGGTATGGTGGCAATTGGGGTAATGGGATTGTGGAGTTGATGTCAGCTGTGAAATGTCTACTGATATAAAGCTCATTACTAATCCAGTAAATAAAAAGAGTAGGAAACACACCAAAAAAAATCTTTATTTGAAAAAAAATATCCCAACAATTTCCGTTTTTCTTTCATTTATTAAAAAAAAAAAATAACAATAAGAATCAATAATATGGAGGTCCCACAGCAATCTCAGTTTTATTCATCCTGTCTATGGAGCATCCTTTCAGAGAATGCAGCTCTATAGACTGAAGCAGCAGCCACTGCCCTGTCTGACTCTGTACTACATAAGGCCTGGCTCATGTGAACTTGTGAACTGAGAAGACATCAGTAAGATTATCTCAGTTCACACTGTGAACTGAAGTAACCTTACTGACATCACCTCAGTTCACAGTGTCCATTTTCCTTGAGGTCAGCACAAGTGCTGGACTGCTGAGCAACCACGAGTCCTGCAGTCAGCCTTCCGGCACTCGAGCTGCTGCAAGACCTGGTGGCTGTGTCCACACTGGAAAAGCTTGTTGATTAGCTGCACTGCAGCCTTTCAACAAGTTATATTAGTCTGGAAATCCAAACAGTAATCCAAATGTACAGTAAGAATTTTGTGTTTGGGGTTCAGTGTCGACACTAGGTTTCCGCTAGGGTCTCCGAACTTCACAGTTCGGGCTTTGTCATCCCTGGTAAACACTTGGCAGATGAAGTTTAATGTTGATAAATGTAGAGTAATGTACCTAGAACAGAGTAGTCTTATTGTTGCATATATGTTAAATGGAAACATACTGTGGACTACACAGCAGGAGAGGGATTTGTGTATTCTGTTTACAAGTATGCTAAGCTGAAAAATCAAATAAGAATTTTGTGTGAATTCAATTGGTCTCCAGTGGTCAGCAGGGGAGCAGCAATGGTCCTGGAGGTAAGTATTGACCGTATTTTTTACTTTGTGCAGGACTGTGGTCCAATTAATAATGCTTTTTTATGGTAGAGGTTTTATAGTGGAATTCATTTATTTTTTAACAGTATCACTTCTTGGATATTTTGGTGCCATTAATATGAATATGGTTCAGTTGAAGTCAAATGGCTTCCAGAATTTTAGCTTCAATTACCCTTTTCCATTAAATATAATATTAGAATAATTGAAGTCATATACATACTATTACTAATTTGGAATGATAGACATATAATTCATCATAGAAAGCTAATGAATTAAAAATCTAAAAAAATAAATGTATTATCATATGGTATTTCATACAGACTTTTGATCTGTGGTCATTCATGAATTATCATGAATTGATAGGGCCTACAAGAATGTTCATAGCCCTTTAGTTTGTGTGACAATATTTGATGAAAAGAAAACGGGATATGGAAGATAGGATGAATAGGATTTGTCAACTATTTAGAAGAGAGGGCATATTTATTATTTTGGTGTTGACATGTCATGATGTGCCCAAATAGGTTTCTTTCCAACCTGAATATACATCATGCTTTTTAAAGACTGAAACAGATTTTTTTTAACGTGTCCCTGCACTTTGTGTGACTTGTGACAGAGAAAACAGCAAGTGGTACTATTTACTGTTGACTGACCTTTCCATAATTGTGTCTCCATTTTAAGCAAACCACAGGGAAAAGGGGTGGAGGAGATATATTCTTGCATCTTTCTCTGAATGAGTATCTGAAACAGCATTATTGATCAAAGTAAAAGGGTAAATCTTAGGTAAAGAAGAAACAGCTGGCAGTCACCTCCCTGTCACTCAAAATAGCACACTTATATGCAGACCTAACACTTATTAAAATCAAGTCAGATCAAATTCCAAGTTCACCTTGCAAAATTAATGACAAGTACGCAATAAGGTAGCAGCATGAATTTGAGCCTTGTAATACAATGTGATTACTAGAGTTTTTTATTAGCTAGTCTTGAGCAGCAGGCAAGGCCGGCTGGTGTTTGACACACAAACAGGGATGTAACCAGGTGTGCCACTCTTGTGTGTCACATCAAAGTCACAGCCCTGCTGGCTTAGTTTACACCTGAGCCAATTAGTTTAGAAGATCAGAAGAGACCTGAAAAGGAATACCAACCCTCATTATTGTGTTTGAGAGAAGTCACTTGATCCCAAGTAAAATAATACAAGGAAAACAATGGAGGATAAAGCATGGTGCTATAGAGGGCATCTCTGAGGATGACAAAGCAAGGAGAGAGGTTGAGATAAGAGATCTAGCAACAAATAAAAAGCAACCTGAAAACGAAAGTGCCATATTCTTGGCCCCTTCTCAATGAGTTTGTCAGTCTTTTGTTGGCAACAAAAGGGCTAATTGAAATGAAACAATCTCCAGTCTGTTTGTTGGCACATCAAATATGCTGTAAGATATGCTGATTCTTGCTGCTCATGCATTATTGAGCATTATGCCTTCTAGACAGGAAAAAAAGACTCTTAAAGAAACAGAACACTCAATGTAAATGGGGGTTTTAATGTCTTGTTTCAGTATTTAAATAAAAGCAAATAGCACTTTTGATTATGCTAAATATAACTCTGTTGGGGATATGCCTTCAAGTTTCACTTTTCATGTTTTGCTGGTGTCATATTTGACATGTAAAATATTCAATTACCTCCAATGGGAAAATCATCATGCAAAAGTATGTCACTGTGAGTTTATTAAAGTATTTGTGATAAAATGCAAATGCATTTGGCAACGTCTGACCATTTCAACAGAATGCTAATAATCCTTACACTTTAGATAAAAGTAACTGATAATATTTTATATCTTCTCTTAAAAAACTGAATTTTTGTGTGATTCATAATAACAAAAACAAAAGAAGACCATCATTTCAGGAAGAATCCCATTATCAAATACTGTGGATAGGCATAGACCAAGACTATCACTGCTAATACTTTAACCCCTGCCATCAGACGTACTATCCCATCTATGTGACCTGGATCTTAATTCCCATGGACGGGATAGTACATCATACGTGATCAGCCGCGCTCACGGGTGTCAGCTGATTATCATAGCTGACACCCATCAATATGGGACAGGAGCCGTCACGGGCCGCTCCCGACACTTTAACTCCTGGAACACTACGATCAAACAAGATCGCAGTGTTCTGATGGCATAGAGAAGCATCACGCAGGAAGGGGGCTCCATGCATACTTCCTTGAGACCCCTGCAGGCCCCCGGATCCAAGATGGCTGCGGGGTCCTTCCGGGTTATGCAGGGAGGTGGCTTTTCAGTGCCTGCTGAGAGCAGGTGCTGAGAAGGCTCCTTCACTGCCTGTCAGATCACTGATTTAACACAGTGCTCTGCAAAGTGTCAGATCAGCGATCTGACTTTATACAGTGTCCCACCCTGGGACAATGTAAAAAAGTAAAAAATAAAGTGTAAAAATATATTTTTTAAAATTCCTAAATAAAGAAAAAATAAATATTTAAAAAAAAAAATACATTTCTTTATGTGTATATATATGAAAAAACAATAAAAGTACACATATTTAGTATCACCGCGTCCGTAACGAACCGGCCTATAAAACTGTCCCATTGTTAGGGGTCAAGTTCCCGCCTCTGCACAGGGGGAATCTCGTGCCATCTCCACTGCCATCTCCCATTCTTCTCCTGCCGCAGTGGAGCCTGCTCAGCAGAAGCGTCGGTCCCAGCGTCTCACTCAGTCTGAGACTGTGCAAAGGGTTACTGCTGCCTTTCCAGCTTCTGCCATTGTAGCCAGTACAGCGGCGAGCAGACGTGTTTGGGACTAAGTCCTACTTTTCTCTTTCTGAGCATGCCCATGGTAAGATCTCTCATTGGAGATCAAGGGTCACATGCTCAGGTACTGCAGCAACTCCCATTGGTCCTCTAGGAAGGTCCTGAAGTTGCTCAAGTTCTGGCAGCCTCTCATTGGTCCTTCCGCATGGGCACGCGCTAGTATCAATCTATGTTATGTGCTTTGCGCCAGTGTGGTCTTGTCTGTAAGTATTTAGGGCCCCAACTGAAATAAGCCCCTAGAATACCAGCACCTCCGGCGAGGAGTTTGTGTGTGTGCAAGACCACTGACTGCTATCAGCTCAGCAGTTAGCTGTGTACTCCTGTGAGTCTAACAGGGCACAGTGCTTTTTTTTGTCGGCGACTCTGTGAAGTAGCAGAGTTCGCTTATACCGTCATATAGTGCCATTTGCTAGCAGCAGGTTCCTCCTGCACGGTGGACCCTGGGCTGCGAACGCACCAATAACTTCATCTATTTACTCGGTGCGTTCCGCTAGCCCTAACATCCACTAGTTAATCCCTTCAGTGAAGACCGTAAAAAAATAAATAAAAAACAAGGCAAAAAATAATGCTTTATCATCATACTACTGAACAAAAATTAGAATAACACGCGATCAAAAAGACGGATATAAATAAACATGATACCACTGAAAATGGTCCCGCTAAGAACGAGCCACAATACAGCATCATCACCAAAAAAATAAAAAAGTTGTAGCCCTCAGAATAAAGCGATGCAAAAATAATTATTTTTTATGTAAAATAGTTTTTATTGTATAAAGGCACCAAAACATAAAAAATATAAATGAGGTATTGTTGTAATCATACTGACCCAAAGAATAAAGCTGCCTTATCAATTTTACCAAACGAGGAACGGTGTAAATGCCCCCCAAAAAGAAATTCATGAATTGCTGGTTTTTGTTCATTCTGCCTCCCAAAAATCGTAATAAAAGGCGATAAAAAAATGGCATGTGCCCGAAAATAGTACCAATAAAAATGTCAACTTGCCCTGCAAAACACAAGACCTAACAAGACTCTGTGGGCAAAAATATGGTTAGGGTTGGGACTAGGCTTAGAGGTGTGCTCAGATTAGGGTTGGAGTTAGAATTGGGGGGTTTCCACTGTTTAGGCACATCAGGGGCTCTCCAAACGTGACATGGCATCCTATCTAAATTCCAGCCAATTTTGCATTGAAAAGTCAAATGGTACTCAGGACAAATTAAAAAACAATCTTTGGGGTCCAATTTCTCCTGTTACCCTTGGGAAAATAAAAAATTGGAGGCGAAAAGATCATTTTTGTGAAAAAAATATGATTTTTTATTTTTACGACTCTACATTATAGACTTCTGTAAAGCATTTGGAGGTTCAAAGTGCTTACCACACATCTAGATAAGTTCCATATGGGGTCTACTTTCCAAAATGGTGTCACTTGTGGGGGGTTTCCACTGTTTAGGCACATCAGGGGCTCTCCAAACGCGACATGGTGTCCAATCTCAATTCCAGCCAATTTTGCACTGAAAAGTCAATAGGCGCTCCTTCTCTGAGTTCTGCCATGTGCCCAAACAGTGGTTTTCCCCCCACATATAGGGTATCAGTATACTCAGTGCAAAATGTACAACTTTTGTGGTCCAATTTTTCCTGTTACCCTTGGTAAAATAAGACAAATTGGATCTGAAGTAATTGCTTTGTGACAAAAAGTTAAATGTTCATTTTTTTAAGCATTCCAAAAATTCATGTGATGCACCTGAAGGCTTAGTAAACTTCTTGAATGTGGTTTTGAGCACTTTCATGGGTGCAGTTTTTAGAAAGGTGTCAGTTTGGGGTATTTTCCATCATATAGACCCCTCAAATTGACTTCAAATGTGATGTAAAAATGAGAAATCGATGGTCAACTTTTAACCCTTATAACTTCCTAACAAAAAAATTTGGGTTCGGAAATTGTGCTGATGTAAAATAGACATGTTGGAAATGTTACTTATTAAGTATTTTGTGTGACATATCTCTGTGATTTAAATTTTCATAATTTTCACAAAATTTCAATTTTTTTCACAAATAAACACAAGTCATATCAAAGAAATTTTACCACTATCATGAAGTACAGTATGTCATGAGAAAACAATGTAAGAATCACCGGGATTCACGCAAACGTTCCAGAGTTATTACCTCATAAAAGTACTGTGGTCAGAATTTTAAAAATTGTCTCGGTCATTAACATGCAAACCACCCTTGGGGATTAAGGGGTTTAAAGTTCATTATTATCCTTTGCAAAACTCATTTGCCTTAATAAATTGTTTGTGGTGTTTTCAGAACCTGAAATAATTAACAAATGATACAGCTAAAGAACTAAAATTTGGAGGTTTGTAATGGGGCATAGTAATAAGAATATGTTTACCCAAAGAAGATATATTGATGTTAGTCTACCATACATTAGACCAAGTAGAATAAGCTATTTTCAGTGCCTATCATACAATATGACAGAAAATCTACACGTCTACTCAAATTATCCAAAATATTAAATATAATATCAAACAAACTGTAGGCTTACAGATATTTGAACAGTTTCAATTGCAACATATGATTATTACATTTCATTTGATAAATGAAGTCATGCAAAAATCGAATAAAGGATATAGCTATGAGCACATTTCCTTACAAAATTCATAAGCAGTAGAAAAGAGAAAGTATGAAGGCTCAAATTAAATTTCCTTGAAGTTCTATATATAAAGTATTAAAAATATAATTACCTTAACTTCTTCCCGAAGTAGATTGTAATAGTACCCAAGCATCAGGTCCACATGTATGGACCAGGCTCAGACCGTGCGCTCTCTCCGTTCTTGGCAGATTCCGGCTTTGTCATATATTTGGTATCTGGCTGTAACAGCAGCAACCAGAGCACAAAATTGTGGCAATAAAAATCTAAGTTTGCCACCCAAAAAGCAAGCCATCACACAACTCCATCAGTAGGAAAATTAAAAAGTTATGGGTCACACCATGGAAAAACACATTGATTTATTTTCATCGCTTAAAATTTGACATTGCTGTAATAATAATGACCTGGAAAACAATGAACACCATAAAATTGTAACCCAAAAGTCTAAGGTTGATTTATATTGTTTTAGCACTTTACCGCAGTTGGAATTTTTTTCCACCTTCCATTACATTATGCGTAAAATATAAGATGTCATTTAAAACTATATCTTTTCCCAGAGAAAAACAGCCTTCAAATGGCTATGTCAAATAAAAATGTTATGACTCTAGGAAAAAATGAGGAGCACAAAAATGAAATTTGGAAAAAGTCTAATTACCTTACTATGTACATTCAAATTGCGATCTTTAGGCATGTGACTTCCAGGTAAATAATTTTAAAAATACATTCAAGTTTAATGTTGAATAATCCTGAATAAATATTTGAATAATTATGTATTTATCAATATGTGAAAATTAGATTGTATTTAGCTAAATTTATGCTTCCAAATCCACTGTGAATATAAATACACATTTCATTATAATTTTAAAGTTACTATTAAATTTTAATTTGGCAAGTGGTTTTAATTAAAGCATCAGACTAGAAGCAGACAAACCAACATGAATGAATAAAACATAACAAAAACATATACATACAAAACCACCAAAGAAATAAAAACAGGCTATACACATGAAGAACAATAGGCAGTGCATGATATTTTAGTACATTTTACAATCCTAAGAAACTTTTACCCTATGTGTAAAAATAAAAGTAATTTTGCTTCTAAGGTATGAAACATACATACTTTCAACTTGGTAAGATACACTTGCCATATTATATTTTCCTAATTTGATATTAGATTTTGAATTCATTTACTTTGCTACATCTTTTTGTTTGTCTTTCTTGAGAAATAACAGCTACTTAAAATGTTTCTAGGCATACATTAATAGAGGTTTTCAGGTCTAAGAAGAAAAGTCTGAGTTACTCTATGTGACTGCACATTGCTGAATGGTGACATTGTAATTCATCAGTCTGCAGTCACAGAGTGACTGCATACTTTTCTTCTTCAAGCTTAACATCAATTTAACTCCTTCCTGACATGGGGCATACCAGTACTTACAGGGGTATTCCCCCATATAGATGGGCCGGTACATCCAGATGATCATACCGGCAAAGGAGGCAAAGGAGCTGTGGCCAGCACAATATTTAAGGAAGCTCAGCTAAACGCTGGGGTCATAAGAGCATATAAAAAAATCGGTCAGATTTTCATCCATGGAAGTTGAACGACTGACATGAGCATGATATTTCATGTCTAATGAGCATGCAATCCGAGTATGTATTTTCTTTTATTTGCATGCTATCCATATGCCATCCATAGGCAATGCGATTTTTAACCTATGTTTTCACTCAAAAAATAGTCTACTTCAACTTGAAGGACTGTTTTTTTGTAAATCCTATTGGAATGCCCTTCTAAAATCAAGAAATGCTGGAGTAAAAATGTAAACTCACTCTACCAACACCCAGACGTCTTGACAAAAAAAATTAAAAAATAAATATCTTTAGGTAGAACACTTTCCTTAGACGACGTAGTGGTACCCCAGTTGGGAGTTGTGCCAAAAAATGAACCCAATACATTCAGACTAATCCACCATTTGTCATATCCAAGGGGCAGGTCAATAAACGACAACATCGACGCGGAACCAAGTACAGTACTATGCACTGTACCTCCTTTGACGAGGCAATCAGGCGGGTCAAGAAGTTGGTAAGGGGCACCCTAATGGCCAAAACAGACATTGAGGGGGTGTTCCGGTTACTATCTGTGCCTCCGAATAGTGTCCTCCCATTGGGCTGCTTCTGTGAAGGAGCATACTACATAGATCGCTGTTTGCCCATGGGGTGCTCCATATCCTGCTCACTGTTTGAGGCGTTTAGTTGCTTCCTCGAATGTGTTGTCATGGACGTTTGTAAGGCGGCACATATTATCCATTACCTCGATGACTTCTTATGCCTGGGCCCAAAAGATTCGCCACAGTGTGAAAACACGTGGTAGTCCACCTGTGAGATGGAAAGAGCTGGAGGGAGAGTGGACACCCCAGAGCCGAGGGGTTAGATTGAGAAAGAAAGAAGGCGGTGTAGCTTGCTTCATGGGTGGGGTACTCTGCTGAGTAGCAGAAATTGCTACTAGGCCCAAAAGGATTTCCTGGGCCAGATGCCATTAAAAGGTATACAGGCGGTGTAGCTTGCTTCATGGGTGGGGTATGCTGCAGAGTTGCACCAAATTCTACTAGGCCCAAAATGATTTCCTGGGCTAGATGCCGTTAAAAAATAGTACTTAGGTAAACAGGCGGTGCAGCTTGCTTCATGGGTGGGGTACGCTGCTGAGTTGCACCAAATTCTACTAGGCCCAAAATGATTTCCTGGGCTAGATGCCGTTACAAAATAGTAGTTAGGTAAACAGGAGGTGTGTCTTGCTTCATGACTGAAGTATGCTGCTGAGTAGCACCAAATGTTTCTAGGCCCAAAAGAATTTCCTGGGCTAGATGCCGTTACAAAATAGTAGTTAGGTAAACAGGCGGTGTAGCTTGCTTCATGGGTGACGTACGCTGCTGAGTAGCACCAAATTTTTCTAGGCCCAAAAGGATTTCCTGGGCTAGATGCCGGTACAAAATAGTAGTTAGGTAAACAGGCGGTGTAGCTTGCTTCATGGGTGGGGTACACTGCTGAGTAGCACCAAATTCTACTAGGCCCAAAAGGATTTCCTGGGCTATTTGCCGTTACAAAATAGTAGCTAGGAAAACAGGCGGTGTAGCTTACTTCATGGGTGGGGTACGGTGCTGAGTTGCACCAAATTCTACTAGGCCCAAAAGGATTTTATGGGCTAGATGCCATTCAAAAAATAATAGTTAGGAAAACAGGCGGTGTAGCTTGCTTCATGGGTGAAGTACGCTGCTGAGTAGCACCAAGTTCTATTAGGCCCAAAGGATTTCCTGAGCCAGATGCCGTTAAAAATAGTACTTAGGTAAACAGGTGGTGGGTGGCTGGGCTACTCTGCTGACTAGCAGACACTGAAGCTTTGGAGCAGACCTCTGAATACCAGGCCATAGTATGAGGAAACAACTCTGCAGACGATCCCACCCACCTGGAATTGACAATGGCAACATCATGTAAAACTCAGCAAGGGGACTAAATAAAAGAGTCTTAATTTTTTTCCCAAAATTCGGCCACAGACACCTGTTAAGTGGCATCAATTTCGCCAGAGGTTTTTAAAATGGTTTGTGAGGTGATTTTCAAAAATCATCAAGCTTTTAGTCTCCTCAAGATGACACAGGGGTAGAAAAGTCCTTGCGAATCCAGGATTTGTTCATCTTGATGAACGATAGTCTGTCTACATTGTCACTGCACAGCCGCGTGTGCTTATCTGTCAGTACACCACCAGCAGCGCTGAACACATGTTCAGACAGAACGCTGGCTGTGGGGCACGACAAGATCTCCAAGGCGTGAGTGGCGAGCTCAGGCCATTTTTCAAGATTGGAAGCCCAAAATGAGCAGGGGTCCAGTTCCACATTCATGGCATCGATGTTAACTTGGAGATACTCTTGTACAATCCTGTCTAGGCATTGGCTGTGCATCAGACTTCTTGTCTCCTGTGGCCTTGCAAAGGATGATCTAAAAAAATCTTTGAATGATTGAAAAAAATTGCTGTTACCACCAGATACGATGTTACTGTTACGGTTTGAGTGATGACTCGATAGTCCCAAGGTTGGCAAGTTAGAACTCAGAGATTCATTACGTGCATCACTGGTGTTTTGTGGAAAAGCAGATGTTAAATTCTGTAACAGTCTCTGCTGATACTCCTCCATGCGTGAATCCCTTTCTATGGCAGGAATTATTTCACCAAATTTGCTTTTATACCGGGGATCTAAGAGTGTGGCAACTCAGTAGTCAGCATTACTTCAGATTCTGAAAATCCAAGGGTCATGTTGCAGGTAGTGCAGAAAGAAGGCACTCATGTGTCTTGCGCATTCAGGAGGACCAAGTCCTTGTTGCCTTGGTGGTGGCGAGGTGAGAATCATGCTTCCTTCGTCAGCCCTCTCCCCCCAACCTTGCACAACAGAAATTTGATCAAGGTCTCCCTCATCTGTCTTCCATGCCCAGCGCCAGTTCGTCCTCCACTTCTTCCTCACCTCCTGCACCTTCCTCAACAGTTTGGCTGCTACCATGCGCCCTCGGTAATCCCTCTCCCCCAGCCTCCAATGCCAGCCGCTTTGGTGCTGCCAACCATCTTGACCTTGGAGATATGATCCCTTCCGCATATGACTCCTCCTGTTCCTCCTCCTCCTCTTGTTCCACCACCTGACTTCGAACACTGTGTAAGGTGTGCTCCAGCATGTAAATCACCGGAATGGTCATGCTGATAATGGCATCGTCAGCACTAAACATCTTCGTCGTTATTTCAAAACTGTGCAAAAGGGTGCATAGATCCCTGATCTGAGACCACTCCTGCAGCGTGATTTGCCCCACCTCTTAATCTCATTGGCCCAGGCTATACATCATAATGTATTGCACCAGGGCTCATCAGTGCTACCACAGTCGCTGCAACATGGGCAGAGTTGAATTCCATTGTGTGGGCACATCGCATTTCAGCCGGTGAACTGGCAGGCCCAACGACTTCTCTAGAGAAGCAAGTCGTCGAGCTGCGGGATGCGAACGGCGGAAGTGAGCACACAGCGACCGTGCCCTCTGCAGAAGCCCATCTAGTCTGGGATAATGGGATAAAAATTGCTGGACAACCAGGTTCAAAACGTGAGCCATACAAGGCATGTGTGTGACATTGCCCCAGCGAAGGGCTGCATCCAGGTTTGCAGCATTGTCGCACACAGACTTCCCTGGCTGCAGGTTGAGTGGAGACAACCAGTGATGGAACTCAGTCTCCAGAGCTGACCACAACTCCTCAGCTGTGTGACTCACATTTCCCAGACATTACAATGTAAACACTGCCTGATGCCGTTGAGCCCTGGTGACAGCATAGTGAGGAGGTGTGCAGGATTCCTTCTGCCCAGTTACAACGCTGGTGGCATTACCAGACAGGCTTTGGGTGCAGGTGGAGGACCAAGAGGAGGTTGAGGAGGCAGAAGCAGTGGAGGAACTTCTAGATATAGAGGATCGATGAGCAACTTGTGGCGACGGCAAGACTTGGACAGCAGCCCCTTCTAATGATGTCGCCGCAGTTACCCAGTGCCCAGTTACCAACATGTAATGCCCCTGTCCATGTCTACGCATCCAAGTGTCTGTGGTGAAATGCACCCTGTCACACACAGAGTTTATCAAGGAAGCGGTGATGTTGTGTGCGACATGCTGGTTTAGCGCAGGCACAGCTTTCTTTGAGAAGTAGTGGTGATTGGGCATCTGGTACTGGGGCACTGAGATGGACATAAGGTCTCGAAAATCCTATGTGTCCACCAGGCGGAAAGGCAGCATTTCTGTAGCCAACAGCTTGCAGATGGAGAAATTCAACCTCTTAGCTTTGTCATGGCTAGGAGGAACTGGTCTTTTACTTGTCCACATCTGAGGGACTGAGGGCTTGCTGCCTTACTTAGACGGAGTTGAGTAGGGTGTCCCCTGCAAACTGATGGTCTGTGAGGAAGGTGCAGGCGGAGATGTTATGTGGATTTGGTCCTCTATGCTATCCGTATCTCTTCACCGCAAGGATTTCAGTTTGTCCTGCGGCTCCACGTGATTAGTGACGTCACGTCAGGTCCTGCTCCGTCCACCGCATGGTGCACACGCTGTGAGGAAGCAAGTGACCAGGTTCAGAAGCCGGGATTACAGGACGCCGGAGATTTACAGCACGGAAGAAGAAACATCGCGTCTTCTCCTGAACACGTGAGCTCCAACTTAAGATAACAGGCTACGTACACACACCAGATTTACGGCCAGGCTTAATCTGTCTGTAGCACGCAGCTCTGTCTTTTTGTATTGAAGCATTGCCACCGGCCGGGGCTGCTTCATTTCACGCATTTCTTTCACAGCATTTTTTTACTTTTTTTACTTTTTTTACTTTTTTTACATGCATGTCCTAGAAAACGAGACTTGAAAGCTTTCCATCTTATCGTGGAGACTTTTTTATAGTGGGAATCATATATACTGTATATTTTTCATTAATCAGACTCTGGTCCTTCAGTGACTAGCATTTTATTAAAATCAGTCTAGCTATTCCCTGTACAGGTTGCCATTCTCAGATACAAGCTCATTATTTGGTTTCAGCAATTAACCCTGTTGTATGGTTACTACAACATATGTTTTCTATTTATCCGCATATATCCGTGGGTATTTATATCTATTGGCATTAGGTTGGGTAACTGCATACAAGTTTTATTGGTACTACTGCAAGTTGTTCTTTGGTTTTCATATTTGTGATTACGTCACTGTGCCACCATTTTATTGAATACAGTTTCTGGTTCTGTTTAAACTCTCGTAGTGTGCGCAAATTTATTTTTATCATTTTTAGGAGATGTTATGTTGCCTTAATCAAAATGTGGTGTCGATGTCGGAGAGAGCTCAACCCCAGCAGGTGTTGAGCACTTGCAAATGTCCTGACGACCTTCCTATCACACTGGATGTTGCAGGTAAAGAGGTGGAAGGTCTGCATCCAAAACCATGTGTGACTGCTGTACCCCCACAGTCACAGAGGATGAAGAGGATGCGGATGCACTTGATGGGGCAGACGGTGGTTGATCCGGCCCACTAAGCCGCATTGTAGCACAGTGAGCTTCCGACTGCAACTTATGCCTCATATGCATGTGACGGTTCATGCATGAAGTACTCAAGCTAGTGTTTTTTGGCCTCTACTGAGATTTTGTTGACAAATCTTACAGACAACATGAGTTGGGTCATCCTTTGCAATGTCAAAAAATGCACAGGGTATGCAAGGCTTTGAACCTGTGCGACCTGAAGAGCCACCACGACTTCTGGTCTGAGGCACAGTTGGGGTGGAAGATACAGTTGTTATTGTGCTTCCAGTACTCCATCTCTGTCCAGGAAGGCGCATCGTTACCTCATCATCAGACTCGTCTCTATCATCCTCCTTCACCTCCTCTGCTGACCTCATGGACTGGCGGACTGGGGGTTGACAGTAAGTGGGGTCTACAACCTCGTCATCATCATCCTGTGTGTTGTCACCCCGTCGTCCTCAGAGCCAACCTCTTCCTGCCTCGACTGAAAAGTAAAGTTTTCGTTCCAATCAGGTATCTCAGTCTCATCATCATCTTCCTCATTGTCTCCACCAACAGGAGTTACAGTTTGGGAACAAGGGTTTCATTATGCTCAGAACCTTCTTCATCTGGGCCTGGATCCGACTCACAAAGATTCTGGGCATCAGTGCAAATCATTTCCTCGTCTGGATTCACAGAAGCTCTGGAGCAGACCTCTGATTCCCAGGCTATAGTATGCGTAAACAGATCTACAGACTCAACCATGTGTGTTACCCCATGCTCAGACAGGCAGCTGGAGACTTGGGAGCTGTGAGGAAGCAAGTGCGATTGGGGTGACAACTCTGAGGACTGGAGTAGTTGTGATGTTGAAGTTGACATGAGGAGAGCCCACTTGAATGGGCACTTGATATCCGTTCAAGCACCTGTTGTTTTTGTGCCTGATCTGGAATTTTTGTTGATGCTTGTAGCGATGGTCGCAAGAAAGGGATGATATCTGATTGCCCACGAAAAGAAGTAGACATATTACTTTGACTGGAAGATGGTCTTTCTTCTGCAGATGTTACTGTTGCTTTACCACCTACCCCATGTACACAACCTTTTTTTCCCTTTCCAACACGCCTATTACCCTTTCCACCAGCAGCAGGCCTTTTGCCACTCATTTTAATGCTTAACTAATTGGCAACTCTGTATCTGTAGTTGTTGGCACAACAACCAATGGATGAAAACTGAGCAGAAATGAGTGGCCAAACTGTGGTACTAGGCCCTAAACTATTAACTGGATTAGATGCAGTGAAAATTGAGATACACAGGCGGTGTAGTTAGTTTCACAGGCAGGCTACTCTGCTGACGTGCAGACACTGCTCCTAGGCCCAAAACTATTAACTGGGTTAGATGCAGTAAAAATTGAGATACACAGGCGGTGTAGCTAGCTTCACAGGTGGGCTACTCAGATGACATGCAGACACTGCTCCTAGGCCTTAAACTAATAACTGGATTAGATGCAGTGAAAATTGAGATAAACAGGTGGTATAGTTTGTTTCACAGGTGGGCTACTCTGCTGACGTGCAGACACTGCTCCTAGGCCCTAAACTATTAACTGGATTAGATGCAGTAAAAATAGAGATATATAGGTGGTGTAGTTAGCTTCACAGGCGGGCTACTCTGCTGATGTGCAGACACAGCTCCTAGGCCCAAAACTATTAACTGGGTTAGATGCAGTAAAAATTGAGATACACAGGCGGTGTAGCTAGCTTCACAGGCGGGCTACTCAGATGACTATCAGACAATGCTACTAGCACAATAGAATTGGCTGAGTCAGATTACACCAAATGCTGTGACAAACACTTGCACAGCACTGGCACAGACCTGCCTTGCAAACAGTGCTATGAACTGCGGTAACCTACCCTGAAAAGGGTTGATATTTCAACTAGTCCCGACTCCTCCTGACTCCCTAAACCTATCTCTCTGACAATTTGCTCCAAAAAAACACTCTTAGTCTGTAAAGCGCCCACAGCAGCAGCGGTGCCATCTAACACTAAGTGGCAGCAGTGAGGAAATGATGGCGATGGGGCAAATGGGTGGTTCTTCTAGGGCAAGTTGGACATGTGACATACACAGCCAATGACACATGCCCTTGCTTGTGTGCATCACATGCACATTGCTGTGTGTGCGCACTGCTGATAGGCTGAGAGACTGCACCGCCCCACTGTAAATGCGGGAAAAAAATTGGAGATCTGTGTTATTTAAGCACAGATCTATTCGCCGCCCCCCGCCCCCCCCCCCCCCCTGCCCACTATACACTGAAACAGTCTATTAGCAATGATAAACAGTTTTAATGTGCAAATCAAGCTAGGTTTTTGGTGAACGCAGTTATTGAACAGAAACTCGTACAGCCGAATTTTAAGCAAATTGTTCAGGTTCGTCGAACGACTCGAACACCGCCCAAAACAGCTCGAATTTGAAATTGGCAAACAGTTCGACTCGAACACCGCTCATCTCTAATGTTAAACCAGACTCAGTGAGTTCTGTTACAATGGGTGCCGTCCACAGATTTTGGTACCCAGTCATTGTGTATCTGCAGAGGAGAAGCAGACTATTGAGTCATTCTCTCATCAGCTAAGGGGCCTAAATAGGCCATTTACTTGGGCTGAATGGGGATCTAAGCCACCATCCAGATAAGTTTGACACATAATTCTGCATGAGCCTTCAGATTTTTTACTTTCTGTTTGTGGAGTTTCGCCGCATCCTCAACTACAGGCTTGCATGTTCTTGACGAATGGTTTAATGTGTATTTGGGATTTTCAAAGTATAAAAAATGGAGGGTACTGATGGCTGTCCACCAAATAATGGAAAAATATTACAATGTAAGGCATATGGGATACTACCTAACTACACCTGGATACGCAATTCCCGAGTTTATGTGGGTGATAATGGAGGTCATGGCCTGGATATTGTGAGCCATTGCCCATGAAATGATGGGAAATGTTTTGATTTTGATTTGATACGCCAGAAGGCACAATTTTTTGCTAAGGCTCTTCTGTTGGTTTGCCCACTGGCAAAGATATGAACAGTCTATAATTTTAAGGGTAGGTTAATTTTAACATTGAGAGATAGTACAGGTCCTTCTCAAAAAATTAGCATATAGTGTTAAATTTCATTATTTACCATAATGTAATGATTACAATTAAACTTTCATATATTATAGATTCATTATCCACCAACTGAAATTTGTCAGGTCTTTTATTGTTTTAATACTGATGATTTTGGCATACAACTCCTGATAACCCAAAAAACCTGTCTCAATAAATTAGCATATTTCACCCATCCAATCAAATAAAAGTGTTTTTTAATAACAAACAAAAAAACCAACAAATAATAATGTTCAGTTATGCACTCAATACTTGGTCGGGAATCCTTTGGCAGAAATGACTGCTTCTATGCGGCGTGGCATGGAGGCAATCAGCCTGTGACACTGCTGAGATGTTATGGAAGCCCAGGATGCTTCAATAGCGGCCTTAAGCTCATCCAGAGTGTTGGGTCTTGCGTCTCTCAACTTTCTCTTCACAATATCCCACAGATTCTCTATGGGGTTCAGGTCAGGAGAGTTGGCAGGCCAATTGAGCACAGTAATACCATGGTCAGTAAACCATTTACCAGTGGTTTTGGCACTGTGAGCAGGTGCCAGGTCGTGCTGAAAAATGAAATCTTCATCTCCATAAAGCATTTCAGCCGATGGAAGCATGAAGTGCTCCAAAATCTCCTGATAGCTAGCTGCATTGACCCTGCCCTTGATGAAACACAGTGGACCAACACCAGCAGCTGACATGGCACCCCACACCATCACTGACTGTGGGTACTTGACACTGGACTTCAGGCATTTTGGCATTTCCTTCTCCCCAGTCTTCCTCCAGACTCTGGCACCTTGATTTCCGAATGACATGCAAAATTTGCTTTCATCAGAAAAAAGTACTTGGGACCACTTAGCAACAGTCCAGTGCTGCTTCTCTGTAGCCCAGGTCAGGCGCCTCTGCCGCTGTTTATGGCTCAAAAGTGGCTTTACCTGGGGAATGCGGCACCTGTAGCCCATTTCCTGCACACGCCTGTGCACGGTGGCTCTGGATGTTTCCACACCAGACTCAGTCCACTGCTTCCTCAGGTTCCCCAAGGTCTGGAATCGGTCCTTCTCCACAATCTTCCTCAGGGTCCGGTCTCCTCTTCTCGTTGTACAGCGTTTTCTGCCACATTGTTTCCTTCCAACAGACTTACCATTGAGGTGCCTTGATACAGCACTCTGGGAACCGCCTATTTGTTGAGAAATTTCTTTCTGGGTCTTACCCTCTTGCTTGAGGGTGTCAATGATGGCCTTCTTGACATCTGTCAGGTCGCTAGTCTTACCCATGATGGGGGTTTTGAGTAATGAACCAGGCAGGGAGTTTATAAAAGCCTCAGGTATCTTTTGCATGTGTTTAGAGTTAATTAGTTGATTCAGAAGATTAGGGTAATAGGTCGTTTAGAGAACCTTTTCTTGATATGCTAATTTATTGAGACAGGTTTTTTGGGTTATCAGGAGTTGTATGCCAAAATCATCAGTATTAAAACAATAAAAGACCTGACAAATTTCAGTTGGTGGATAATGAATCTATAATATATGAAAGTTTAATTGTAATCATTACATTATGGTAAATAATGAAATTTAACACTATATGCTAATTATTTGAGAAGGACCTGTATATATAAAATAAAATCCAGAAAATCACATTGTATAAATTATATACAGTCAAAAGTTTAGGATCACCCAGACAATTTTGTGTTTTCTATGATAACTCATACTTTTATTAACCAAATGAGTTGCCAAATAAATTGAAAATCTAGTACAGACATTGACAAGGTTAAAAAAAAAGATTTTTATTTGAAATAATAATTTTCTTCTTCAAACTTTGCTTTCATCAAAGAATGTTCTCTTTGCAGCAATTACAGCATTGCAGACCTTTGGCATTCTAGCAGTTAATTTGCTGAGGTAATCTGGAGAAATTTCACCCCATGCTTCCAGAAGTTGGTTTGGCTTTATGGGCACTTTTTGCGTACCATATGGTCAAGCTGCTCCCACAACAGCTCAATGGGGTTGAGATCTGGTGACTGCGCTGGCCCATCCATTACATATAGAATACCAGCTGCCTGCTTCTTCCCTAAATAGTTGTTGCATAATTTGGAGGTGTTCTTTGGGTCATTGTCCTGTTGTCAGATCAAATTGGCTCCAATCAAGCGCTGTTCAGAGGGTATGGCATGGCATTGCAAAATGGAGTGATAGCCTTCCTTATTCAAAATCCCTTTTACCTTGTGCAAATCTCCCACTTTACCAGCACCAAAGCAACCCCAGACCATCACATTACCTCCACCATGCTTGACAGATGGCGTCAGGCACTCTTCCAGCATCTTTTCAGCTGTTCTACGTCTCAGAAATGTTCTTCTGTGTGATTCAAACACCTCAAAGTTGGATTTGTCTGTCCATAACACTTTTTTCCAATCTTCCCCTGTCCAATGTCTGTGTTCTTTTGCCCATATTAATCTTTTCCTTTTATTATCCAGTGTCAGATATTGCTTTTTCTTTGCCACTCTGCCCTGAAGGTCAGCATTCCAGAGTCAACTCTTAACTGTAGACATTGACACTGGCGTTTTGCGTGTACTATTTAATGAAACTGCCAGTTGAAGACCTGTGAGGCGTTGATTTCTCAACCTACAGACTCTAATGTACTTGTCTTGTTGTTCAGTTGTGCATCAGGGCCTCCCACTTCTCTTTCTATTCTTGTTAGAACCTTTTTGTGCTCTATTTTGAAGGGAGTAGTACACACTGTTTTAGGAAATATTCAGTTTCTTGGCAATTTTTCTCACGGAATAGCCTTAATTTCTAAGAACATGAATAGACTGTCGAGTTTCACATGAAAGTTCTTTTTTCTGGCCATTTTGAGAGTTTAATGGAACCAACAAAAGTACTGCTCCAGATTCTCAACTAGCAAAAAAGAATGTCAGGTTTATAGGTTCTCTAATCAGCCAAACTGTTTTCAGCTATGCTAACATACTTGCACAAGAGTTTTCAAGGGTGTTCTAACCATCCATTAGCCTTGTTACGCAGCTAGCAAACACAAAGTACCAAAAGAACACTGGAGTGATGGTTATTGGAAATGGGCCTCTATACACCTGTGAAGATATTGCATTACAAACCAGACGTTTGCGGCTAGAATAGTCATTTACCACATTAACAATATATACAGTGTATTTCTGAAACATTTAATATTAGCTTGATTGGAAAAAACTGTGCTTTTCTTTCAAAAATAAGGAAATATCTAAGTGACCCTAAACTTTTGAATGGTAGTGTAAATTAATTTTCATTTTGCAGTGAGAAATAAGTATTTCATCCCCTGGCAAGCAAGACTTAATACTTGGTGGCAAAACCCTTGTTGGCAAGCACAGAAGTCAGACATTTTTTGTAGTTGATGATGATTCTTGCGCACATATCAGGGGGAATTTTGTACCACTCTTTTTTGCAGATAATCTCTAAATCATTAAGATTTTAAAGCTGTCGCTTGGAAAATCAGAGCTTCAACTCCCTATAGAAGTTTTCTATGGGATTAAGATCTGGAGGCTGGCTAGGCCACACCATGACCTTAATGTGCTTCTTTTTGAGCCACTCCTTTGTTGCTTTGGCTGTATGTATTGGGTCATTGTCTTACTTTACTCTGTGTGTGCCTTTATTACATTTGACTGTGGGATTCATAATGGGGGCGTCTTTTAGAGGCTTCCCATTAATAACCACTGAGCTCGATGTCAGCTGACAATACAAAGCTGAATCATAGAATCATAGAATGCTAGAGTTGGAAGGGACATTAAGTGTCATCGTGTCCAACCCCCTGCTCAATGTAGCGCAGTATTCAGTAAACCATCTCAGACAGATGTCTGTCTAGCCTTTGCTTGAAGACTTCCATTGAAGGAGAATTCACCACCTCTTGTGGCAGCCTGTCCCAGTCATTGATCACCCTCACTGTCAAAAAGTTTTTTATAGTATCTAATCTGTATCTTCTCCCTTTCAGTTTCATTCCATTGGTTCTCATGTTTCCATGTGCAAATGAGAATAAAGATGATCTCTCTACACTGTGAAATCCTTTCAGATATTTGTAGACAGCTATTAACTCTCCCCTTAACTTTTGTTTTTGCAAGCTAAATTCTCCCAGATTCTTCAATCATTCCTCGTAGCTCCCCATCCTAGTAGCTCTTTTCTGACCTCGCTCCAGTTTTTCAATGTCTTTTTTAAAATGTGATGTCCAGAACTGGAGACAGTATTCCAGATGAGGCCGGACCAAGGAGGAGTAAAGGAGGATGACTAATTCACGTGATCTAGATTATATGCTTCTCTGAATAGATCCTAGAACTGTGTTTGCCTTTTTTGCTTCTGCATCACATTGTTGACTCATGTGCAGTCTGTGATCTATTAGTATACCCAAGTCTTTTTCACACATGCTGTTCCTTAGTTCTATTCCTCCCATACTATACATGTAATTTTCATTTTTATTACCCAGATGTAGAATCTTTCATTTCTCCTTGTTAAATACCATTCTATTTGTCGCTGCCAATTATGCAAGCTTATCTAGATCCTTCTTAATCCTTCCTCTCTTATCTAGTGCTCTCTATACCTCCTAGCATTACATCATCTGCAAATTTGATTAGCTTAGGGTACCGTCACACAATGCAATTTTGATCACTACGACGGCACGATTCGTGACGTTACATCGTCGCACAATTATCGCTCCAACATCGTAGACTGTGGTCACACTTCGCGATGCACGGCGCTGGAGCGACAATTTCATGACGTATTTGCGATGTAGAAGTCGTATGGGACAGTCGTACCGGTCATGTCACACAAGACGATTCAGAGCACATTTTGCATAATCTGTGCGTGACGTTGTTCACTAGGGGCGTGTCGAGATGCTAGCTAATGTGCTGATAGGCCACAGGTTCTATGCACACAATTGGTTGGAAAATTTGTCACCTGAGCGCTATTGTTCCCAAAGCCACCTCACAGGTTTCAAAATTTCCTTTCTTCACTTTGTACTTGGACACTTGGTGGACCTGGACGTTGGATTTAGTATTTCCCAGAATATTCCACGCTTTGCACCGCAGCTTCGAGGTATGTTAAACCGCTTGGGCATAGTGAATGGAACGCTGTACGGTCGGCATGAGCACTTCGTTCCGCCGCTGAAGCGATGCGGATGGTACGCTGTTGTGACTGGTTGTGACTGGTGGGCTAGAGCGTGGTAGATGGAACGCTGTTTGGTCGGCATGAGCGCTTCGTTCCGCCGCTGAAGCGATGCGGATGGTACGCTGTTGTGACTGGTTGTGACTGGTGGGCTAGAGCGTGGTAGATGGAACGCTGTTTGGTCGGCATGAGCGCTTCGCTCCGCCGCTGAAGCGATGCGGATGGTACGCTGTTGTGACTGGTTGTGACTGGTGGGCTAGAGCGTGGTAGATGGAACGCTGTTTGGTCGGCATGAGTGCTTCGTTCCGCCGCTGAAGCGAAGCCGATGGTACGCTATTGTGACTGGTTGTGACTGTCGGCTATAGCGTGGCAGATGGTACAATGTATGGTCGGCATGAGCGTTTAGTGCGGCTGCTGTAGTGAAGCGGGCGGTACACTGTTTTGGGTTATGGTGGCCTAGGGCGTGGCAGATGGAACAATGTATGGTCGGTATGAGGGCATTGTGTGGCTGCTGTAGTGAAGCGGGTGGTACACTGTTTTGGGTTATGGTGGCCTAGGGCGTGGCAGATGGAACAATGTATGGTCGGCATGAGCGCTTTGTGAGGCTGCTGTAGTGAAGCGGGCGGTACACTGTTTTGGGTTATGGTGGCCTAGGGCGTGGCAGATGGAACAATGTATGGTCGGTATGAGGGCATTGTGCGGCTGCTGTAGTGAAGCGGGTGGTACACTGTTTTGGATTATGGTGACCTAGGGCGTGGCAGATGGAACAATGTATGGTCGGTATGAGGGCTTTGTGCGGCTGCTGTAGTGAAGCGGGTGGTACACTGTTTTGGGTTATGGTGTCCTAGGGCGTGGCAGATGGAACAATGTATGGTCTGTATGAGGGCTTTGAGCGGCTGCTGTAGTGAAGCGGGTGGTACACTGTTTTGGGTTATGGTGTCCTAGGGCGTGGCAGATGGAACAATGTATGGTCGGTATGAGGGCATTGTGCGGCTGCTGTAGTGAAGCGGGTGGTACACTGTTTTGGGTTATGGTGGACTAGGGCGTGGCAGATGGAACAATGTATGGTCGGCATGAGGGCTTTGTGTGGCTGCTGTTGTGAAGCGGTTGGTACACTGGTAAAAGTAGTGTTTTAAGGACTCTTTGTCAAACGCGTAACTTTTTTTTATAATTATTTTTCAGATGTCAAATCGCGTGGAATTTATCAGGGATTTCATAGAAATCTACCAGTCTTTTCCCTGCCTCTGGAAGATCAAATCTCCAGAGTATTGTAACAGGGAAAAGAGGAAGGAGGGTTATTCAAAGCTCATTGAGTTTTTCAATCGCCATGCACCAGAAGAGCAAGCAAACGAAGCGGTAATCAAGAAGAAAATTCAGGCGCTACGCACGGTGTGGAGGAAGGAACTTAACAAGGTTCTTCACACTACAAAGTCCGGAGCTTCCATCGAAGATGTTTACGTGCCTAAGCTCTGGTATTTCAAACATATGAATTTTCTGAGGGACCAAGAGGTGCCATGGACATCCACGTGTTTTCGCTTGTTGGCACCTGTGGAGCAAACTGTATCGGAGAACCACACCGAGCAGGACTCACAAGGGCAACAAGTAAGTACCTCTTTGCACGACAGTTCACCAATGTGTCCTATAATTACATATAATTAGTGTTGAGCGATACCGTCCGATACTTGAAAGTATCGGTATCGGATAGTATCGGCCGATACCCGAAAAATATCGGATATCGCCGATACCGATATCCGATACCAATACAAGTCAATGGGACATCAAGTATCGGAAGGTATTCTCATGGTTCCCAGGGTCTGAAGGAGAGGAAACTCTCCTTCAGGCCCTGGGATCCATAGGGATGTGTAAAATAAAGAATTAAAATAAAAAATATTGATATGCTCACCTCTCCGGCGGCCCCTGGACTTCACGCTGCTAACCGGGAGGCTTCTTTGTTTAAAAAGCGCGCCTTTCGGACCTGTGAATGACGTCCCGGCTTCTGATTGGTCGCGTGCCGCCCATGTGACCGACACGCGACCAATCAGAGGCCGCGACGTCATTCGCAGGTCCTCAATTCCTAGAATTAGCAGTTTTGTGAATGAGAATGACGTCGCGGCTTCTGATTGGCCGCGTGCCGCCCATGTGACCGGCACGCGACCAATCAGAAGCCGCGACGTCATTCTCATTCACAAAACTGCTAATTCTAGGAATTGAGGACCTGCGAATGACGTCGCGGCCTCTGATTGGTTGCGTGCCGGTCACATGGGCGGCACGCGACCAATCAGAAGCGCTTTTAAACAAAGAAGCCTCCCGGTTAGCAGTGTGAAGTCCAGGGGCCGCCGGAGAGGTGAGCATATCAATATTTTTTATTTTAATTCTTTATTTTACACATCCCTATTGATTCGATACCGATACCCGATATCACAAAAATATCGGATCTCGGTATCGGAATTCCGATACCGCAAGTATCGGCCGATACCCGATACTTGCGGTATCGGAATGCTCAACACTACATATAATTTATCTGCATTTTATGTTTTATACTTCTGATTATCCCATCAATTCGAAGTTATTACAAAATCATGTACACATAAGTAACCCTGTCGCAGTAAAGTATTATATGGCGAACTTCATAAGTATGAAATGGCGACCTTTCTAAACCATACCATCTAAGCAATATAGAAAATAGTATCGCTTCCAGCTGCAGATAAATATTCTTGTTGAGACTATTTCGACAATAAAATATTCATCAGTTTCCCCTAGCAGTCAGAACAGTGTAGTTCAAAGTAATAAATAAATGGGAATGTTAAATAATATTACTAAGCTAAAAATCTTTTACAAACTTTTTTTTCCTAATACGAATACTGTATATAGTTTGGATGCGGTTATGGTGTTAAGACT
The DNA here is from genome assembly GCF_032444005.1 of Ranitomeya imitator. Lineage (NCBI taxonomy): Eukaryota > Metazoa > Chordata > Amphibia > Anura > Dendrobatidae > Ranitomeya > Ranitomeya imitator. The sequence continues at coordinate 231,321,328 of NC_091287.1, read as the reverse complement.
TTTTGTTTCCGGGTTAATAACTTAATGTTTTATTCTCCCCAGGAGGACAGTGCACAGGACAGTACACAGGACTGTGCACAGGACTGCTCGACGACTGAATTTGTGGAGGCTGCACCTGCCAGGACTCAATGGAGGCAAGGTCCAAGGAAACGGAAAGCCACCTCAGACGTCTCACTTGAACTATTGAGCCTGGCAAAACAGGTGTTAACAAACAATGTCAGCCCTGCATTGCAGGGTTTTGGACACTATATAGTTGACAAACTGGCCAAAATGGACGACAGGCAAAGAACACTAACGGAGCGTCTAATTTTGGAAGCTGTGAACAAGGGTACAGATGGCAATTTGGACGAGCACACTCGTTTGGTCTCTTCCCGGCCAATGCAGCGGACAGAGCCCTCATATTATAATGGTTGGTCACAGTCTCAGACACCAATGCGACACAATGTTCCCGTTTCCCACTTCGGCCAGCCACCCCCTAACTCCTACACGCCAATACCTTCTCATATGGCTTCGCCCATCAGGCACCCAAGTTATCAAACTGAAGATTCGGCGTATCACGATTTGTGATTTCATTATTTATTTTACATTATTTTTTTTTTATTGTCTTGTTAACATAATGTGTTTAATAAAACCTTTTCCTTGAAATTCAATCTCGACTGCTTGATTGGTGTGTCTCGATCACAGAGACAAAATGGGTCCACAGCACTGTATGAGGGCAGAAATTCACGTAACAAAGTAATGTACATTTAACTAAAACAAAACAAAAATTGAATCAAAGTTTAACTATATTTTGTTTATTTAACAACATAACATTTTTTAAACCGGGAATAGTCTTTATTATTGTCCCGCCTCCAACTGTTGGCACATGTCCCTAATCTTGTGCAACTCTCCGATTGCCAGATTCTGCTGCTCCTGAATCTGCACCAGAGTCTCGCACAGCCTTTCAATCCTGGCTTTTAGATCAAGGATGGTCACACTGCCGGCTGCTGTTGGTGAGAAAGCATAAAAACCTAACATTAATACCACAGTATTATCCAGATAGTGGGCTGTGATCACATCCCCATAATAGCGTTTAGGATAAATGAAACATCTGAGGCGGCGGAAGGCTGTGAAACGGCCCTTGCTGTACAGGGTTACATAGAGAGAGGCAGTGAGTGACAATCTTAAGCGTGTTGGAAAAACTTACGTGGCAAGACCTCGTCTGGGGACATATTCTCCGAAGGAGAGAAGCCCGGAAGAGCATCAGGGGGCCAGTACTGCGCTGACTGGGATGCCTCGTGGTGGCGGCGCTGTGTCTTTGCCTCTTTGAATGGAAAAAAAGATGCTGTCAGCATTCATAAATAAATAATCTTTATTTTTATATAGCGCTAACATATTCCGCAGCGCTTAACAGTTTTGCACACATTATCATCGCTGTCCCCGATGGGGCTCACAATCTTGAATCCCTATCAATATGTCTTTGAAATGTGGGAGGAAAACGGAGTGCCCGGAGGAAACTCACGCTAAAACGGAGAGAACATAAAAACTCTTTGCAGATGTTGTTCGGGGTGGGATTATAACCCAGGACCCCAGCGCTGCAAGGCTGCTGTGCTAACCACTGTGCCACCGTGCTGCCCATGGCAACAATGGCTGCGGGGGGGGTTAACCTGCAACCAAATCAATATAACATTATTGTGGGAACCTACTAGGGTGTGGTGGCATTGACACGGAGGGCACTTTGGTTTCTGAGTCGGACTCTGTGTCGAATGCCTCGTGCTGTCGACGTCGGCGCTGTGTCTTTGCCTCTGTGAAGGACAAAAAAAAGTCTGTCAGCAAATATGGCAACACTGGCTGCGGGGGGGGGGGGGTGGAAGAGGGGACCTGCAACCAAATCCAAATCACATTATTGTGGGAACCTACTAGGATCTGGAGGCGTTGAACCTGAGGGCACTGGGATATCAGAGGCGGTGTGTGATGCCTCGTGGCGTCGGCGCTGTGTCTTTGCCTCTGTGAAGGACAAAAAAAAGTTCTGTCAGCAGATATGGCAACAGGGACTGCGGTTGGGGGGGGGTGGAAGAGGGGACCTGCAACCAAATCCAAATCACATTATTGTGGGAACCTACTAGGATCTGGAGGCGTTGAACCTGAGGGCACTGGGATATCAGAGGCGGTGTGTGATGCCTCGTGGCGTCGGCACTGTGTCTTTGCCTCTGTGAAGGACAAAAAAAAGTTCTGTCAGCAGATATGGCAACAGGGACTGCGGTTGGGGGGGGGTGGAAGAGGGGACCTGCAACCAAATCCAAATCACATTATTGTGGGAACCTACTAGGATCTGGAGGCGTTGAACCTGAGGGCACTGGGACAGCAGAGGCGGTGTGTGATGCCTCGTGGCGGCGGCGCTGTGTCTTTGCCTCTGTGAAGGACAAAGAAAAGTTCTGTCAGCAGATATGGCAACAGGGACTGCGGTTGGGGGGGGGGGGTGGAAGAGGGGACCTGCAACCAAATCCAAATCACATTATTGTGGGAACCTACTAGGATCTGGAGGCGTTGAACCTGAGGGCACTGGGATATCAGAGGCGGTGTGTGATGCCTCGTGGCATCGGCACTGTGTCTTTGCCTCTGTGAAGGACAAAAAAAAGTTCTGTCAGCAGATATGGCAACAGGGACTGCGGTTGGGAGGGGGGGGTGGAAGAGGGGTCCTGCAACCAAATCCAAATCACATTATTGTGGGAACCTACTAGGATCTGGAGGCGTTGAACCTGAGGGCACTGGGACAGCAGAGGCGGTGTGTGATGCCTCGTGGCGGCGGCGCTGTGTCTTTGCCTCTGTGAAGGACAAAAAAAAGGTCTGTCAGCAAATATGGCAACACTGGCTGCGGGGGGGTGGGGGGGTGGAAGAGGGGACCTGCAACCAAATCCAAATCACATTATTGTGGGAACCTACTAGGATCTGGAGGTGTTGACCCGGAGGGCACTGGGACAGTTGACCCGGAGGGCAATGGTGCTGTTGACCCGGAGGGCACTGGGACAGTTGACCCGGAGGGCACTGGGACAGCAGAGGCGGTGTGGGATGCCTCGTGGCGGCGGCGATGTCTCTTTGCCTCTGTGGAGGAAAAAAAAAAAGTCTGTCAGCAAATATGGCAACACTGGCTGCGGGGGGGGGGGGCGGGGTGGAAGGGGGGACCAGCCACCAAATCCAAATCACATTATTGTGGGGACCTACTAGGATCTGGAGGTGTTGACCCGGAGGGCACTGGGACAGTTGACCCGGAGGGCACTGGGACAGCAGAGGCGGTGTGGGATGCCTCGTGGCGGCGGCGATGTCTCTTTGCCTCTGTGAAGGAAAACAAAAAGGTCGGTCAGCAGATAGCTGTGCCACATAGTGCTCTGCACCATTCAAACTGCCCCATAGCTGTGCCAAATAGTGGCTCTGCAACGTTCAAACTGCCCCATAGCAGTGCCACATAGTGGCTCTGCAACAATCAAACTGCCCCATAGCAGTGCCACATAGTGGCTCTGCAACGTTCAAACTGATACATAGCTGTGCCACATAGTGGCTCTGCAACGTTCAAACTGCCCCATAGCTGTGCCACATAGTGGCTCTGCAACGTTCCAACTGCCACATAGCTGTGCCACATACACACCACATACACACCTAATTAACCACCAGAAGAGCACATCAACCAGGAGAAATTAAAGAATAAAGCCTTTATTATAAACAAAATGGCAATTGATTACAGCAAAAAATGCTACAAATATTTGATCATACATAAAAATATTAAAATACAAAAATAGCGCAACAACAGGATAAAAATATAATTATTCCCAGCAAAAAAACATATATATAATATAATTAACCCCAGATATAATTTGATCAGAATCTTAGTTTAAGCTGAGCCAAAATATAAATGAAACCAAAATTAGTGCTAAAAAAATGTGTAAAATAAATATATATAGGGAAAAATCTATAAAAATGAGAAAGTGCAGCCGTGCAATGTTACATATAAATAGGAATATAAAGTGCTGGCGTGCTGTGACCACAAGAAGCGGTCAGAACCTGTGCACTTCACAAAAATAAGGTGCAAATGAGTGAAAAAAGCTCCAATGGCACAGCAATAAATTGTACTAAGATACCTGTGGGGGGCTGGGTCCCGTATCAGCGCTGGGTGTGCGCTGATACGGGACCCAGCCCCCCACAGGTATCTTAGTACAATTTATTGCTGTGCCATTGGAGCTTTTTTCACTCATTTGCACCTTATTTTTGTGAAGTGCACAGGTTCTGACCGCTTCTTGTGGTCACAGCACGCCAGCACTTTATATTCCTATTTATATGTAACATTGCACGGCTGCACTTTCTCATTTTTATAGATTTTTCCCTATATATATTTATTTTACACATTTTTTTAGCACTAATTTTGGTTTCATTTATATTTTGGCTCAGCTTAAACTAAGATTCTGATCAAATTATATCTGGGGTTAATTATATTATATATATGTTTTTTTGCTGGGAATAATTATATTTTTATCCTGTTGTTGCGCTATTTTTGTATTTTAATATTTTTATGTATGATCAAATATTTGTAGCATTTTTTGCTGTAATCAATTGCCATTTTGTTTATAATAAAGGCTTTATTCTTTAATTTCTCCTGGTTGATGTGCTCTTCTGGTGGTTTTCCTATGCGGTGCTCTGGTGTTTAGTCCTTCTTTGGCAGTGTGTTTCACTGTCTGCTTCTACGGCACACCCTATCCAATGATTTCTTGAGTGATATAGTGAGATTTATTTTATTTTTTTGATCTGTGGATATTTCAGGGTATACTGTGGTATTTAACGTTCAAACTGCCACATAGCTGAGCCACATAGTGGCTCTGCAACAATCAAACTGCCCCATAGCTGTGCCACATAGTGGCTCTGCAACGTTCCAACTGCCTCATGGCAGTGCCACATAGTGGCTCTGCAACGTTGAAACTGCCCCATAGCTGTGCCACATAGTGGCTCTGCAACGTTGAAACTGCCACATAGCTGTGCCACATAGTGGCTCTGCAACGATCAAACTGCCCCATAGCTGTGCCACATAGTGGCTCTGCAACGTTCCAACTGCCCCATAGCAGTGCCACATAGTGGCTCTGCAACGTTCAAACTGCCCCATAGCAGTGCCACATAGTGGCTCTGCAACGTTCAAACTGCCACATAGCTGTGCCACATAGTGGCTCTGCAACGTTCAAACTGCCACATAGCTGTGCCACATAGTGGCTCTGCAACGTTCCAACTGCCACATAGCTGTGCCACATACACACCACATACACACCTAATTAACCCTTCGGCGTGAAATACTTTAGGGTACCTGGGTACTCACCTCTGCGTATCTCGCGGCGAAGCTCCTGCAGGCGCGCTGGGCTTTTGGACTTCAGATCGCCCCATTTTTTAACAATCTGGGCCTTACTGCGAGTTATCCCAAACTGCTTCCTGAGGCCCTCAGACACCACACGCACGACTTCATCATGCGGATCGCGCGGGAGAACTGCATAGTTAAGGACCTCCTCTGGGCGTGGTTAGGCGGTGCTTTATAGCGTCTTTTCACCAAAAATGGCTGGAAGACGAAGATCTGCACCTCTGGGGCAGACTGAGCTCAGGTTTTTTGTCCATCACATGGATGCCCTGGGTTATGAGTGCCAGGAGACTCGCCCAGCCCACCCGAACCTACACAAGCAGGAGGTGCTGCGTCGCATTGTGGAAATGCTGGATAGGAGGTTTGGCGTCCGCCGCAGTGCGCAGCAGCTGCGGAAGAAATGGGCCGACCTCCGCCACAAAAATCCACACCTTCTGGCTGAGTTGCGTGCGGAGACAAGGCGAGGCAAGTACCAGTATGGGGGAATTGGGCGATGCACGCTTTTAGGAGGAGGTTGGGAACCCTGCGCGCAATATATATATTTTTTTGGGGGCTCTGGAATCCCTGTTCTTTGTTTTAAAAACATTGCGTTTCTTTCATTTATGTGTAGGGAGAAGGCGCCGGCAACACACACCTGCCATTGCCGCCAGATCTCCTTCGTCCACCAACAGCAGCAGCCCACAGCCCGGGACCTCACGTTAGTGTACCATCACTCATATTAATCTAATTACAGCATAGGTGATATAACAGTGTAGCATAAATATTGTATACATTATCATGCGCGCACTGCCAGGAGGGGAAATAAAGGCAGGTAATCAGTAGACGCGCGCAGCCGTGATGCGCTTCTAGTACTATGGCATACACACCGTGCCGCACACAATATGGAGCACACACAGCGCCGCACACACTACGAAGCACACACCGTGCCGCACACAGTACGACGTACACATCGTACGGAGCACACAATATGGAGCACAAACTGTACTACACATATAAAAGACAAGCTTCTCTGTAACCACTTGTCCAAATGCTGCAGCAAAACCCAATCAGAACACAGCGTTCATTCCCTTAAAATTTTTGGACAAATTAAAGCAGGAACCGTATTGGTTGCAATGATTCCCTTTGCTCTGCACTTGGTTTTGAACATACAATATAGGAATGTCTAACCATTGGGTTTTTTTCATTTATGTGTAGAGAGACGGCGTCGGCAACAGGCACCTGCCATTGAGACTAGCTCTCCTTCGTCCGCCACCAGCGGCAGCCCACAGCCCGGGACCTCACGTAAGTGTACCATCATTCATTGCTATTTTATTACTGGATAGGTGACATAAGAGAGTAGCGGAAATATTGTATACATTATAGGCGCATTAAGGAGCAGGCGCCCTACCACGCCTCCAACATCTTTGGAGACCAGGTGGCCTCGCACCCCAACATCACCCTCAACACCTCCCTTCCGCCACTCATCTTCCTCCCCCGGGTCCGCGGCCTTCTCCCCAGAAGCTACCATACGTAAGTCACCAAAACAGCGAGCGCTTCCCAACGGCGTGTTCCATAGTTAACCAGATCTGTTATTATTTCCTTTTAGTTGCTGCAGCAGTGGCCAGATCTCAGGGATGGCAAAGAAGCAGCTCTGGTTCTGGCAATGAAGAACCGGCGTCCCTTCTCCGTAAGTATTAAGATAATACGAGTGGTTATCTGCGGGATGTCACAATTGCCAAATAATACTGTAAAATTTAATTTAAAAAAAAATCGCCCTGTGGGACCGGACCAAATTGAAAATTACAACACACTCAATTTGGTCCTGCCCCAGAGGTCGAGATGTATTTTCAGCGGAATCACCGTCTGTTCTCCAACCTCTTCTATCCACAGAACAGCCCAGCGTGAGAGAGCTCCTGGCAAGGCAACTGCGCCTGGAGCGGACAGCAGCGCTCCTGCAGCAGACAGCAGCGCTCCTCCAGGCTCAAATAGAGCAGCAGGGCGTGATGCTGCGACACCTGTTGGGCCGTGGAAGGAGATACATTTTTTTGGGTTGTTTTTTGTTATGTAACATTTTGTTGGTTAATTGTTAAATACAAAGAAATTGTTAGAAAAAAAAATATTCGCATTCTTTAATGTTTATGGAGCTATAAGGGTTTACAACACCAATTTTTAGGCCTCTCATCTCATCTAAAGTCATTTAGAGAGGTTTATATGATTTAAAATACGATTCTGTGTGGGTACACCATTGTTTGGGTGCATGACAGAGCTTGGAATGGAAGGAAGTCGCCATTTGACTTTGGAATGCAATACAGACCGATCGCTATAACATACTATCCCGTCAATGGGTATTAATGAGTCACAGGACACCTTGCCGGCATAGGACGTCATTAACCACTTTATATAAAATGAACAACCAAGAATAACGGGAGTAAAAAATACAATTTAATTTTATTACACAAAACCCACTTTATCTAAAATGAACAACCAAGAATAACGGGAGTAAAAAATACAATTTAATTTTATTACACAAAAGACAGTGACCTACTCGCAAAATTACATTGTGGACACGAAAGCATTACATACATATTATTGAGTAAACAGCAAACCAAAATGAAAATTTTTTGTTATACGGCGTGATCCTGCCAGGGTACAGCTCCAGAACCATTAAAGTACTGACAGTATTTTTCTCGACAGTCCCTTGCATCGTCTGCCTGTCTGTCAGATCCCAGTGCTTGAAGAGCTGTTAAATTTTCAGGTTGTGTACGCCATTCCCCGGGCACAATATCTCCGGTTCTTGGGTCCACTGCATTAATGAATGAAGGAGAAGAATAGGAGCTGGTATCATGACGTCTCAGGAAATTATGGAGCACACAGCATGCCAAAACCACAAAGTCTATAGACGGCAGCTTCAAGTTGATAGCTGTGTGGAACACTCTAAACCGATTCGCCATAATCCCAAAGGCATTTTCAACCACACGACGGGCCCTTGACAACCGGTAATTATAGATTCTGCGCTCTGGTGTGAGTGTTCACTGCGCAAATGGCTTCAGCAGATGTGGATGAAGAGGGAAAGCTTCGTCTGCGATGAAAACAAAATTGAGGTTTGCTTTTGTGTCTTCATTTAGTGGCAACTGCAGTTGATTGTTCCTCAAGCTTTCCCCAAATGAAGTGTGTTCAAAAACTCCACCATCGGAGACTCGACCATTCATGCCAACATCCACATCGACGAACTCATAGTTCGCATTGACAAGGGCCATGAGGATCACACTGAAATATCCTTTGTAGTTGAAAAAAAAGGATCCAGAGTTGGCTGGTTGCGTGATGCGCACATGCTTTCCATCTAATGCGCCACCGCAGTTTGGAAACTGCCACAGCTGTTCAAAATCGGAAGCAATCCTCTTCCAGTCATCCGCCGTCTTGGGAAACTGCAAGATGAGAAGGAAACATGTACAAATTAGGTCAAATATATTGTTGTGCACATACACTCTCATGTGGACATCCTAGAGTGATTGACGCGCAGTATGGATTAGTATAACAAAGTCAACAACCCTGAGTATGCAGGCGGCCATTTTATCAGATGGCTTCACTGACTAAGAGGGGGTGCTAAACAATATATCGAAATAATATAATCAATAAAATAACGTTGGGAGCAGCAAATAAAAGAAGGGTGGCGCAGATTTGGAGCAGCACATATCAGAATGGAGCCGCAAAATGGTAGCAGCACATGTCAGAATGGAGGCACAGGATGGCGCAGGATCGCAGCAGCACATGTCAGAATGGGGGCGCAGGATGGGAGCAGCACATGATAGGATGGAGAACATATACCAATAGAAATGCATGCCACCAGGGCGTAGAACGGGTTAAATAGCTAGTATAATATATCGACATAACACAGCAACCCCCAAAAAATAGTAGTACCTCGATATAATGCCTTAAGCTCTGCACAATGGCCTCGCATGTCTCCGGAATCACAACGCTCAGGAAAGGTCTGGAAACAGCTGCGGAAAACTGCAAATCCTGAAGAGACCTTCCTGTAGCCAGGAACCGCAGTGTCACCGCCAACCTTTCATCCACGGGCACAGCTGCACGCATCGGCGTATCACGCCTTTGTATGAGTGGCGTAACAGCAAACAATATTATCTTGAAGGATTCCTCTGACATCCTAAGGTAGTTTCGGAAATCATGAGGGTTATTATCACGTAACTCTCTTATGAGACCCATGTGTGACAATGTGGATCTTTTCTGCAGCCAGCTCCGGGTCCACATGCGACGTTTTCGTTTAGGACGTCTCTCCTCTTGGAGACGTGCTGCCTCAAACACCAGGGCAGCAGCAACGACAGAACTCTCATCGGAAGTGAGCATACTTCCTAAAAAGAAAACAAACGTACAATAAATACACGTGCTTACAAAACAATGTTTTGACCATTGATCTAATAACTATATATGTTACTACTGGCATAAACGGGGCAGTCAACCATGCTACAGCTCAATCTGTAAAAGGATTAATTAATTGGGCCACGCTACAGCTGTGTACCTGAGGCTCTCTGGCATACCCTACTCTCCATAAAGGAACAATCGACCACGCTCCAGCGTTTATCCCCGTTGAAGCGCAACATCTGCTACGCTGTAGCGTTATACATACCTCTTGCGGTAAAAGTCTGTAGTTATAGTAGTTATAAAAGTCCAGGGAATCCAGCGAATTTTGGAGTTCTGTTTCCAGCACGTGCTCCAGAGAGAAATGAATAGAGCGCTCGACAGCTCCGGTTTTATCCGCTGGGAACAATAGTTCTTTGTCTGTCGAATGAGCGCACAGTATTGTACCGCCCAATCAGCACACAGGAGGTGGAGAATTTGGCGCTCCTACGTAGCTAGCTCCTCCACCCATTACATCGTATACAATATCGTGCACACCTTTGTTACACCATGCGATCATGCCGCCAAAGCGGGACACTAGACGACGAAAGAAAGTTTCAAATGATCTGCTACGACGTACGATTCTCAGCGGGGTCCCTGATCGCAGGAGCGTGTCACACACTGCGATATCGTAACTATATCGCTCGAACGTCACGAATCGTGCCGTCGTAGCGATCAAAATTGCATTGTGTGACGGTACCCTTACTTTCAGCTCCCTTAACTAGATCATTTATAAAAATGCTGAACAACCATGGGGCCAGGACAGAGCCTTGTGGTACCTATTTGAAACACTATTGGATGTGCAACTATTTATTACCTTACTCTTTGAGTACTATCACTGAGCCAGTTATTAATCCACATAATTATAGCCTTGTCAATTCCATGCTTTTTCAATAAGGATAGTGTGTTAGGAGTCGAGTTTCCTCTGCTGCACAGGGGGAATCTCGATCCGTCTCCGCTGCGGTCTCCCATTCTCCTCCAGCCGCAGTGGGGTCTGCTCAGCAGGGACATCGCTCCCAGTGTCTTGCTCGCTCTCACTCTGTACAGAGAGTTACTGCTGCTTCTTCAGCTCCTGCCATTAAGGTCAGTGCTGGTCAGCGGCGAGCGGACTTCCCTGGGAGTAAGTCCTTGTTTGCGCACACTGAGCATGCCCAGAGCAAGATCTCCCGTTGGAGATCGAGGGTCATGTGCTCTGGCTCTGCAGCGCATTCCATTGGTCCTCTTGGCAGGCCCTGGAAGGGCAAAGTTTCTGTGGCCACTTCCTGTCCTGCAATTATATAAACTGCGCATGACCGCACGGCCATGCGCTAGTGTACAATTGAATACGTGTGTTTGTTGTGAGTGCAAGTCGTTCATTAAATACCCCTACCCTATTGTATGACTGTTCGCGTATGGAGTATGGCTGCTATCTAGCGCCTGACAAATCACTCAACGTGTCACACACGTATCAGCGTCTATTGCTGTGACTGCCAGTGCGGCGCCACGCGCCAGTAGTGCGCTTCCTGACCCACGTCTGGGTGCTTAGTAGTGCCTGCCAGCACGGCACAGTTCGCACTTCGGTGCTCTAATTATAAGAGTTGCCTAACACACCCTGTTGCGGTGTTGTGTCAGCAAGTGGTCTAATCGGACTTCAATCCTAGTTGGGGTTAAGTTCGCTGACTGCTTGCTCGCCTTCTATGTGCGGTACCGCGATCCTGTGACGCAACAACTGCACGGTGGACCCCGGGCTACGAACGCACCGTACACTATCAGTCTCATTATTTGGTGCGTTCCGCTAGCCCTAACATTACACTAGTGCCAGGGTCTGGCTAGTGATGACGGACAAACAGCAATCCCTGCGGTATATACAGCAGCTGGAGGGTAGGTTGGCGGCTCTCGAGAGCGCAACCTCAGCTGTGGATGTTACCGCAGTTGCTGTACAGGCTGCCAGCGTGGCTGCAGCAACTTTGTCCATTGCCACCCGTGGTCCGACATTTTCTCGCCTCCCGCTGCCAGAAAAATTTTCTGGTAATAGCAAATTTTGTAGGGGATTCGTGAGTCAGAGCTCTATTCATCTCGAGCTTCTGGCTGCACGTTTCCCCACGGAGCGGGCTAAGGTGGGATTTATTGTGTCTCTATTGTCGGACAGGGCGTTGGAATGGGCTACGCCGCTGTGGGAGCGTGGCGATCATGTGGTGCAGAGTGCTCCTCTGTTTTTGAGCACTTTAAAGCAGGTCTTTTTAGGACCTCAAGTCACCCATGACACTGCGCTCCAACTGCTGGCATTAACTCAGGGTGAGTCCTTGGTCAGTCATTTTGCCGTCCAATTCCGCACTTTAGCATCTGAGCTGGAATGGTCGGATAAAGCTCTTATCCCCATATTTTGGAGGGGCTTGGCTGACCATGTAAAGGACGCTCTGGCCACTAGGGAGATTCCTGCCACACTGGAGGAGTTAATAACAGTCTCCACTCGAATTGACCTCCGTTTTAACGAGCGGAGGTTAGAGCGAGCCCAGTGTAGGCAGAGGTTTCGGCTGGCTCCTACTTTTGCCAAACCTCTGGAATCTCCGGTCCTGGTTCCTGAGTCACATGAGGCCAGGGAAGTGTCACAAGCGGGACCTAAGTCCCGGACCACTTGTGCACTCAGGGTCTGTCATGTTTGCCAGCAGTCTGGACATTTAGCCACCAGATGTCCTCAGCGGTCGAGGAAACGTCAGCGTCTAGTGGTCGTAGGTGGAGGTACACTAGACACGGCGACGTTTGCCTCTAAATTGTCCTTTAAGGGGAGAATTACTATAGGCTCATTCTCCCACTCGGTAAAGCTCTGCGTGGAGTCTGGGGCGGAGGGCAATTTTATGTCTTCCGCCTTCACCCAACGCCACGCAATACCTCTGGTTATGCTAGCTCAACCTGTAACGGTACGAGTGGTGAATGGGTCGACTCTGCCCTCACAGATAACTCACCAGACCATCCCTTTTACTCTGTCCATGTCGCCATCTCATCAGGAGATTATTTCTCTGCTCATCATTCCAGAGGGAATTGATGAAGTCCTGTTGGGAATACCTTGGCTACGGTACCACTCTCCTCATATCGAGTGGTCCTCAGGCAGAATTCTGGGATGGGGTGAATCTTGTGGGGGTAGGTGTCAGAGGGAGTGCGTTCAGGTAGCTACAACTGAGGTACCCGCAGATCTTTCCTCTCTCCCCAAGCAGTATTGGTCGTATGCAGACGTATTCTCCAAAAAGGCGGCGGAGACCCTTCCGCCCCATCGCCCCTATGACTGTCCTATTGACCTCTTGCCTGGTGCTGAGCCTCCCCCGGGTCGAGTCTATCCGCTATCTCTCCCGGAGACGGAGGCAATGTCACAGTACATCCAGGAAAATCTGGCAAGAGGGTTCATCAGGAAGTCAGTGTCACCTGCTGGGGCAGGGTTCTTCTTCGTGCAGAAGAAGAGTGGGGAATTGAGTCCATGCATCGACTACAGGGGTCTTAACGCCATCACCGTTAAGAATAAATACCCTTTGCCTTTGATATCTGAACTGTTCGATAGGCTTCGGGGAGCAAGGGTATTTACTAAATTAGATCTGCGGGGTGCTTACAACCTGGTTCGCATCCGTGAGGGGGACGAATGGAAGACGGCTTTTAACACCAGGGATGGGCACTATGAATATCTGGTAATGCCCCAGCCGTTTTCCAAGACTTTGTGAACGATATCTTCCGGGATATGCTTTCCACCTCGGTCGTAGTCTATCTGGATGATATTCTCATCTACTCTCCAGATATTGACTCCCACCGGAGAGATGTTTGCAAAGTCTTCGACCTCCTACGGGCAAACTCCCTCTATGCCAAGTTGTAGAAGTGTATGTTTGAGCAGGAGTCCTTACCTTTCCTAGGCTACATCATCTCAGCCCAGGGATTGGCTATGGATCCTGCCAAACTACAGGCTGTGATGGACTGGCAGGAACCCCATTCTCTTAAAGCGGTGCAGCGCTTTATGGGGTTCATCAATTATTATCGCCAGTTCATCCCGCATTTCTCAACTTTGGTAGCTCCCTTGGTTGCCCACACCAAGAAGGGGGAGAATCCCAAATTGTGGTCTGAGGAGGTCTCCAAGGCTTTTATCTCTATAAAGTCACACTTCGCTAGCGCTCCCATTCTTCATCGCCCCGATGTTGATAAGCCATTTATTATGGAGGTGGATGCCTCTTCTGTTGGTGCTGGAGCAGTCCTCTTCCAAAAGGATGCTCAAGGTCGGAAGCATCCTTGCTTCTTTTTCTCCAAGACCTTCGCACCAGCAGAGAGGAATTATTCCATCGGGGACAGGGAGTTGCTAGCCATGAAGTTGGCTTTCTCGGAGTGGAGACATCTCTTGGAGGGAGCACGTTTTCCCTTCCAAGTCTTCACAGATCACAAAAATTTGGTGTATCTGCAGACAGCTCAGCGGTTGAATTCTCGCCAGGCCAGATGGTCCTTGTTCTTCTCCCGGTTTCATTTCACCCTCCATTTCCTTTCTGGGGAGAAGAACATTCGGGCCGACGCTCTCTCTCGCTCCGTTGTGTCATCTGCGGAGGAGGAGGAGGAGCCTCGGCTTATTGTCCCCACCGAGAGTTTGAGAACCGTGGCCCCGGTTTCGCTGGAGTCTGTGCCCCCGGGCAAGACTTTTGTTCCATCTAGTTTGCGACCGGAGGTTCTCTCTTGGGCGCACTCGTCCAGGGTGGGTGGACATTTTGGTACTAAAAGGACATCAGAGTTACTGGCGAGGACATACTGGTGGCAGCATATGGCTCGTGATGTCGCGGAGTACGTTCGGGCGTGTGTCTCTTGCGCCAGGAACAAGACTCCTCGGCAACGGCCAGCTGGGTTGCTTTATCCTCTGCCCGTGGCTGACAGGCCCTGGGAGATGGTCGGGATGGACTTTGTGGTTGGCTTACCCAAGTCTCGTAATTGCACCATTATCTGGGTGATCACCGATCATTTTTCCAAAATGGTGCATTTGGTGCCTCTTCCATGGCTACCATCTGCACGGGCGTTGGCTGTCTTGTTTATCAAGCATATCTTTCGCTTACACGGTATGCCAGACAAAATTGTTAGTGACCGGGGTCCCCAGATTGCGTCTCGATTCTGGAGGGAGCTTTGTCGTCTACTCAGTATTGAGTTAAATCTCTCTTTGGCATATCATCCCGAGACATATCTGCAACATTTTGTTTCTGCCAGACAGGATGACTGGGCATCCTTGCTACCGTGGGCAGAGTTTGCACTTAACAATGCCGTAGCCGACTCTACCGGTCAGACTCCATTCCTCTTAAATTACGGCCAGCATCCGCGTGTTCCTGTGCCCATGCCTGTGTCTTCCGCTGATCCCAGGGTGGCAGACTGGGCTGTGGAGGCACGGGACATTTGGGATCACACGCAGGATGCCATTCGGGCCTCCAAGGAGAGAATGAGGTCCTCCGCCGATGTTCATCGGCGCCCCGCTCCGACTTTTGCCCCTGGCGACTTGGTGTGGCTCTCCGCCCGTAACATCAGGCTGCGAGTTGAGTCCACTAAGTTTGCTCCTCGCTACTTGGGTCCCTTCAAGGTTCTCGAACAGGTTAATCCTGTGGTCTACCGCCTGGCTCTTCCTCCACGCTTGGGTATCACCGACACCTTTCATGTGTCCCTCTTGAAACCCGTATACATGTCCCGGTTTTCCGAGTCATCTGCCGGGACATCGGGTTCGTCTGCGGACGATTACGAGGTGAACGCTATTTTGGGGTGCAAGGTGGTACGCGGCAAAAAGTTTTATTTGGTGGATTGGAAGGGTTATGGTCCAGAGGACAGGTCTTGGGAGCCTGCTGAAAACATTCGGGCCCCACAGCTCATTGCTGCCTTCGAGCGTAGCCCAAGGAGGGGGGGGCCCTAGGAGGGGGGGTAATGTTAGGAGTCGAGTTTCCTCTGCTGCACAGGGGGAATCTCGATCCGTCTCTGCTGCGGTCTCCCAATCTCCTCCAGCCGCAGTGGAGTCTGCTCAGCAGGGACGTCGCTCCAAGTGTCTTGCTCGCTCTCACTCTGTACAGAGAGTTACTGCTGCTTCTTCAGCTCCTGCCATTAAGGTCAGTGCTGGTCAGCGGCGAGCGGACTTCCCTGGGACTAAGTCCTTGTTTGCGCACACTGAGCATGCCCAGAGCAAGATCTCCCATTGGAGATCGAGGGTCATGTGCTCTGGCTCTGCAGCGCATTCCATTGGTCCTCTTGGCAGGCCCTGGAAGGGCAAAGTTTCTGTGGCCACTTCCTGTCCTGCAATTATATAAACTGCGCATGACCGCACGGCCATGCGCTAGTGTACAATTGAATACGTGTGTTTGTTGTGAGTGCAAGTCGTTCATTAAATACCCCTACCCTATTGTATGACTGTTCGCGTATGGAGTATGGCTGCTATCTAGCGCCCGACAAATCACTCAACGTGTCACACACGTATCAGCGTCTATTGCTGTGACCGCCAGTGCGGCGCCACGCACCAGTAGTGTGCTTCCTGACCCACGTCTGGGTGCTTAGTGGTGCCTGCCAGCACGGCACAGTTCGCACTTCGGTGCTCTAATTATAAGAGTTGCCT
Organism: Ranitomeya imitator; assembly: GCF_032444005.1. Taxonomy (NCBI): domain Eukaryota; kingdom Metazoa; phylum Chordata; class Amphibia; order Anura; family Dendrobatidae; genus Ranitomeya; species Ranitomeya imitator. The sequence continues at coordinate 231,305,000 of NC_091287.1, read as the reverse complement.
AACACACCTTGTTGCGGTGTTGTGTCAGCAAGTGGTCTAATCGGACTTCAATCCTAGTTGGGGTTAAGTTCGCTGACTGCTTGCTCGCCTTCTATGTGCGGTACCGCGATCCTGTGACGCAACAGGATCGCTTCCTTCACGTTGGGTGAAGTTTAACCCACGCGAGTATACTTATGAGTACCGCCATATAGTCTGTCATTACTCAGCAGCAGGTTCCATCTCTGCACGGTGGACCCCGGGCTACGAACGCACCGTACACTATCAGTCTTATTATTTGGTGCGTTCCGCTAGCCCTAACATAGTGTGAGATAGTTTATCAAATGCTTTTCTAAAATCAAGATTTGCTATATCTACCGCATTACTCTGATCCACACACTCAGTGATTCCATCATTGAAGGATATTAAATTTGTCTGGCATGACTTGTTTGCTACAAACTCATGCTGCTCATGGTTAATTACTGTATTATTATTCAAGTACTTACATACATGCTGTTTAATAATTTTTTAAAAGCTCTTTCCTGATATAGAAGTAAGTATCACTGGTCTGTAATTTCCTGGCTCCATCTTCTTTCGTTTTTTGAAAATAGGGACAGCATTTGCCCTTCTTCAATCTTCTGAAACTTATCCTGTTCTCTAGGATTTTTCAAAGATTTTGGCTAGTGGTTCTGCAATTTCCTCTGCTAAAGGTACCGTTACACTAAACGACTTACCAACGATCATGACCAGCGATACGGCCTGGCCGTGATCGTTGATAAGTCGTTGTGTGGTCACTGGGGAGCTGTCACACAGACAGCTCTCTCCAGCGACCAATGATCAGGGGAACGACTTCGGCATCGTTAAAACTGTCTTCAACGATGCCAAAGTCCCCGGGTAACCAGGGTAAACATCGGGTTACTAAGTGCAGGGCCGCGCTTAGTAACCCGATATTTACCCTGGTTACCATTGTAAAAGTAAAAAAAAAGTACATACTTACATTCCGATGTCTGTCACGTCCCCCACCGTCAGCTTCCCTGCACTGACTGTGTCAGCGCCGGCCGTAAAGCAGAGCACAGCAGTGATGCTTGGTGTGTATTCCCTGCAAACAGAATGATATTCTTCTTTAGATATACCCCTCTTTCCATTCATTATAATTTTTTTCTTTCTTTAACCCTTTTACCCCCAAGGGTGGTTTGCACATTAATAACCAGGACAATTTTTACAATTCTGACCACTGTTACTTTATGAGGTTATAACTATGGAACACTTCAACGGATCCCAGTGATTCTGACATTGTTTTCTCATGACATACTGTACTTCATGTTACTTGTAACATTTCTTTGATATTACCTGCGTTTATTCGTGAAAAAATGGAAATTTGGCAAAAATTTTGAAACTTTTGCAATTTTCCAAATTTGAATTTTTATGCAATTAAATTACAGATATGTCGCACAAAATACTTAATAAGTAACATTTTCCACATGTCTACTTTACATCAGCACAATTTTGGAACCAAAATATTTTTTTTGTTAGGGAGTTATAAGGGTTAAAATTGACCAGCAATTTCTCATTTTTACAACACCATTTTTTTTAGGGACCACATCTCATTTGAAGTCATTTTGAGGGGTCTATATGATAGAAAATAACCAAGTTTGACACCATTCTAAAAACTGCACCCCTCAAGGTGCTCAAAACCACATTCAAGAAGTTTATTAACCTTTCAAGCCTTTCACAGGAATTTTTGGAATCTTTAAATAAAAATGAACATTAACTTTTTTTCACAAAACATTTAATTCAGCTCCAATTTGTTTTATTTTACCCAGAGTAACAGGAGAAAATGGACCCCAAAAGTTGTTGAACATTTTGTCCTGAGTACGCTGAAACCCCATATGTGGGGGTAAACCACTGTTTGGGCGTATGGGAGAGCTCGGAAGGGAAGGAGCGCCATTTGACTTTTCAATGCAAAATTGACAGGAATTGAGATTTGACGCCATGTTGCATTTGGAGAGCCACTGATGTGCCTAAACATTGAAACTCCCCACAAGTGACACCATTTTGGAAAGTAGACCCACTAATGAACTTATCTAGATGTGTGGTGAGCACTTTGACCCACCAAGTACTTCACAGAAGTTTATAATGTAGAGTCGTAAAAATAAAAAATCATATTTTTTCACAAAAACTATTTTTTCGCCCTCAATTTTTTATTTTCCCAAGGATAGCAGGAGAAATTGGACCCAAAAGTTGGTGTCCAATTTGTCCTGAGTAGGGTTGAGCGAAACGGATCGTTCATTTTCAAAAGTCGCCGACTTTTGGCACAGTCGGGTTTCATGAAACCCGACCCGATCCCTGTGTGGGGTCGGCCATGCGGTACGCGACTTTCGCGCCAAAGTCGCGTTTCAATGACACGAAAAGCGCCATTTCTCAGCCAATGAAGGTGGACGCAGAGTGTGGGCAGCGTGATGACATAGGTCTCAGTCCCCACCATCTTAGAGAAGGGCATTACAGTGATTGGCTTGCTGTCTGCGGCGTCACAGGGGCTATAAAGGGGCGTTCCCGCCGACCGCCATCTTACTGCTGCTGATCTGAGCATAGGGAGAGGTTGCTGCCGCTTCGTCAAAAGCAGGGATAGCGTTAGGCAGGGTCCATTAACCACAAAACCGCTTGTGCTGTAGCGATTTCCACTGTCCAACACCACCTTTTGTTTGCAGGGACAGTGGAGGCTACATTTTTTTTCCTCAGCGCTGTAGCTCATTGGGCTGCCCTAGAAGGCTCCCTGATAGCTGCATTGCTGTGTGTACGCCGCTGTGCAAACCAACTGCTTTTTTCAAAGCACAAATCCTGTTGTTCCTTCCTTTCTGCACAGCTATCTTGTTTGTCCACACTTTTTATTTAATTTGTGCAGCAGTCCACTCCTTGTTATTGCTGCCTGCCATACATTGCTGAGATTACTGCAGGGAGATAGTAATTGTAGGACAGTCCCTTTTTTTTTTTTTCGTTACATCTGTTCAAGCCACTTTCTGCCACAGAAAATATACTCTAATACAGTGGCCCAGATTTATTCACTAGTCTCCCTGAATAAAAAAAAAAGGGTGCAGATTAAAATTGGCAAATCTGCATCAGTGGCAGTCCTGTGTGTGGCATCTGTGTCTCATTTTCTGGCACAGAAAACATACAGTCTAAGGGCTCATCTCCACTTGTGTGAGAAAAAAACGGTCCGATTTACGGACCGAAAAAACTGATGTAACGTCTGCGAGTGCCATGCGAGTGCCATGCGAATGTCATGCGAGTGTCATGCGATTTTTTTATCGCAACATCCGTATGACATCCGTATTGCTGTCCGATTTTTACGCACGGGTCTCCTTTGAAAAGCCGGTAATTCAGCGCAGAGTACAGTAAAATCACACTGACAGGTTAGATTAGAGTAGATATATACACATAGAATAGGTATATATACATATATATATGTCAGGGAGACACCTATATATATTTATTTAATGCAGCGCGAGACAGCTTTAAAGCTGGTAATTTAATTACCGGCTTTTGCTTTCTCCTTCCTAAACCCGACATGATATGAGACCTGGTTTACATACAGTAAACCATCTCATATCCCCATTTTTTTTGCATATTCCACACTACTAATGTCAGTAGTGTGTATATGCAAAATTTGGCCGTTCTAGCTATTATATTTAAGGGTTAAATGGCGGAAAAAAATTGGCGTGGGCTCCAGCGCAATTTTCTCTGCCAGAGTAGTAAAGCCAGTGACTGAGGGCAGATATTAATAGCCTGGAAAGGGTCCATGGTTATTGCCCCCCCCCCCTGGCTAAAAACACCTGCCCCCAGCCACCCCAGAAAAGGCACATCTGGAAGATGCGCCTATTCTGGCACTTGGCCACTCTCTTCCCATTCCCGTGTAGCGGTGGGATATGGGGTAATGAAGGGTTAATGCCACCTTGCTATTGTAAGGTGACATTAAGCCTAATTAATAATGGAGAGGCGTCAATTATGACACCTATCCATTATTAATCCAATACTAGTAAAGGGTTAAATAATTACACAAACACATTATTAAAAATTATTTTAGTGAAATAAAAACAAAGGTTGTTGTAATATTTTATTTAACGCCCAATCGAATCACTGAAGTCCCTCGATCTGTAAATAAAAAAACATAATAAACCAACAATATACATACCTTCAGCAGATCTGTAAAGTCCAACGATGTAAATCCTTCTGAAGGGGTTAAAATATTTTGCAGCCAGGAGTTCTGCTAATGCAGCGCTACTCCTCGCTGCAAAACCCCGGGGAATGAAGGTAAAGTAGGTCAATGACCTATATTTACCTGCATTTGCGGTGAGGCGCCCTCTGCTGGCTGTTCATAGATCGTGGGAACTTTCCTAGAAAGTTTTTATTTTTTTATTGTATATATTTTTTTTAGCCACCATTAACTTTGTATTCAAAAATTTTTTTGTATTATATGCTACTAGGGGTTACACCGACCTTACAATATAAGGACTTATTTTGGTCAGCCCTTTCCATTTCCCTTGTTTTTATATTTTTTTATATATATTGGAATGTAAAATATAATTTTTTTGTCCTCTTGTGCGCACATTGTCACTTTTATATAATTTTACATGTTTTTTGCCGTCTATCCTTAATAAAGGCATTTTATATCTACTTCTTCTTTGGTGTACTTTTCTGGTTTTTGTATCTATATATTGGCTGTGGTTGCCCCTGATCCCTTGTTAGTGGTTCGGTTCACGTTTTCCACAGAACACTGGTCACTGATATTAACTATGATTTAAGTTTTTGCTAATTGTGGCACAGGTATAAGAAAACAGTGTTTGGTGTATCTGTGGCCCCTTCTAATCCTCGCATCTGCGTACACAGGGTTTGAACGCCCACATAGCTAGACTAATCTCGTTAGAGATGATGCCCTATCGGTTAGTTGAAAGCGAAGCTTTCAAAGCCCTAATGGACTACGCTGAACCACACTACGAGCTACCCAGTCGACACTTCTTTTCGAGAAAAGCCATCCCAGCCCTCCACCAGCATGTTAAAGAGCACATCGTCCATGCACTCAGGCAATCTGTGAGTACAAAGGTGCACCTGACAACAGATGCATGGACCAGTAGGCACGGCCAGGGATGTTACGTGTCCATCATGGCACACTGGGTGAATGTGGTGGATGCAGGGTCCACAGGAGACAGCAATATTGGGACAGTTCTGCCTAGCTCACGGTCTAGGAAACAGTTGGCTGTAGCCGTTCGCCCCCCTCCTCCTCCTCCTCGTCCTCCTGCAGAAGCGAGAGCTCGTCCACAGACCGCAGTCGCACAACCACTCCATCCGCAGCTGCCACTGTTGCACACCAGGTGTCCCATTATTGGGCAGCTACTGGCAAGCGTCAGCAGGCTGTATTGGCTATGAAGTGTGTGGGCGACAACAGACACACCGTGGAAGTTCTGTCCGAGTTCTTACAGAAAGAAACGCAGTCGTGGCTGGGCACTGTAGATCTTGAGGCAGGCAAGGTAGTGAGTGATAACGGAAGGAATTTCATGGCTGCCATCGCCCTTTCCCAACTGAAACACATTCCTTGCCTGGCTTACACCTTAAACCTGGTGGTGCAGTGCTTCCTGAAAAGTTATCCGGGGTTATCCGACCTGCTCCTCAAAGTGCGCGGACTTTGCTCGCATATCCGCCGTTCGCCCGTACACTCCAGCCGTATGCAGACCTATCAGCGGTCTTTGAACCTTCCAAAGCATCACCTAATCATCGACGTTGCAACAAGGTGGAACTCAACACTGCACATGCTTCAGAGACTGTGCGAACAGAGGTGGGCTGTTATGTATTTGTGGGAGGATACACATACACGGGCAGGCACTAGGATGGCAGAAATGGAGTTGTCAGGTGTGCAGTGGTCGAAGGTACAAGACATGTGTCAAGTCCTTCAGTGTTTTGAGGAATGCACACGGCTGGTAAGTGCAGACAATGCCATAATAAGCATGAGCATCCCCCTAATGCGTCTGCTGATGCAAAGTTTGACGCACATAAAGGAGCAGGCATCTGCAGCAGAGGAAGAGGAAAGCCTTGATGACAGTCAGCCATTGTCTGGTCAGGGCAGTGTACAGGACGAGGTAGCGGGTGAACAGGAGGAGGAGGACGAGGAGGATGATGGGAATGAGTATTTTTTTAATGAGGAAGCTTCTCCGGGGCCACTGGAAATTGGTGGCGTGGCAAGGCCGGATTCTGTTTTTTTGAGGGACACAAGTGACGTAGATTTGTCTGAAACTGCCCCTCAACCCAGCACAACCGCAGATTTGACAACTGGAACTTTGGCCAACATGGCGGATTATGCCTTATGTATCCTCAAAAGGGACACATGGATTATTAAAATGATGACCGATGACGATTACTGGTTGGCCTGCCTCCTTGATCCTCGCTATAAAGGCAAATTGCAAAATGTTATGCCACATTAGAACTTGGAACAAATATTAGCAACCAAACAATCAACTCTTGTTGACCGTTTGATTCAGGCATTCCCAGCACACAGCGCCGGTGATCGTTCTCACACGAGCCGCAGACCAGAGGTGTTAGAGGTGCACAAATCAGAAGTGGCGTTGGACAGAGGGGTTTTCTGACCAGGTTGTGGAGTGATTTTGCTATGACCGCAGACAGGACAGGTACTGCAGCATCAATTCAAAGTTACAGGAGACAACATTTGTCCAGTATGGTTACTAACTATTTTTCATCCCTTATCGATGTTCTCCCTCAACCGTCATTCTCATTTGATTACTGGGCATCCAAATTAGACACCTGGCCAGAATTGGCAGACTATGCATTGCAGGAGCTTGCTTGCCCAGCAGCTAGTGTGCTATCAGAAAGAGTATTCAGTGCTGCTGGTTCAATATTAACCGAAAAAAGGACTCGTCTGGCTACCCAAAATGTTGATGATCTAACCTTCATTAAAATGAACCACTACTGGATTTCGAATTATTTTGCCCCACCTTTCCCGGCTGACACCTAGCTTTCCAATGAAAAGGTCTTGCTTCTGGACTGCTCTGACTGAGTTTTCCAATCTCGTAATTTGCAGCAGCTGTTTGTCCAGCATACGACATGTTTACACCTCCCTAAATGGCCAAACTCCCCCCACGGGGCCGTGGTCTCGCAACTTGGCGCAAGCACCCGTGAGAGTGCCGTTTGTCTGAAGAGGTGGGTGTGCACGCTTTTGGTCGACGGCACTGCCACTGGGTCCCTCATAGTACAATAAAGTGTCTCTGGTGGTGGTGGCGCGCAACCAACGTGAGACACACCGTTGTAACATGAGGGGCCCTGGGCCTGTACCGCCGGCCACAAGACAGTTCTTCCCCCCAAGCTCAAACAGTGCTCTACGATTTGCAAAATTATCTCTCACAGCTCCACCAATGTGTAGTCTATGCGCTGACATCCTTCAATGCCTGGCACTGACAATACCAATGTGTTGACATGTATGATGCTACTTAAAATAGTCAGGGGCAGTGTCCTATATTTACACCAGAAAATACTTTGCGCCAAATTACTAGGTCTGAAACTCAGCAGAGGAGCCCACCCCTGTACCTAAGTATGCCACTCTTTTGTTTTTTGGTTTTGTTGTATTGCGAGACATTAACATCCATTTATTTTTTGGGAGTACTAACTGTCAGACACTCATTACAATCGGCCTCCGCTGACAACACCAATGCTGCCTGTGTACCCCTGCAAGATAATTCCAAGTGCATAGAGCCTACTTTTGTTATGTTAGGCCTACTAAGCCTGTCTGCGGTCCATCCTTCCAATAGTCCTCCACTGACCACACCACTGCTGCCCGTGTACCCCTGGAAGCTATTTTAAAGTGCCTACAGCCAACTTTTGCTATGTTAGGCCTACTAAGCATGTCTGCAGTCCCTCCTTCCAATAATCCTCCACTGACCACACCACTGCTGCCCGTGTACCCCTGGAAGCTATTTTAAAGTGCCTACAGCCAACTTTTGCTATGTTAGGCCTACTAAGCATGTCTGCGGTCCCTCCTTCCAATAGTCCTCCACTGACCACACCACTGCTGCCCGTGTACCCCTGGAACCTATTTTAAAGTGCCTACAGCCTACTTTTGTTATGTTAAGCCTACTAAGTCTGTCTGCGGTTAGAGTTGAGCGACCTTGACCTTTTTAGAGTCGAGCCGGGTTTCGCGAAACCCGACTATCTCAAAAGTCGGGTCGAGTGAAATCGGCCGATTATGACGTAAAGTTGGGATCGACCGAAACACGAAACCCAATGCAAGTCAATGGGGCAGCATAGTCGGCAGTGAGTGGGGGCCAGGAAAACACCTAGAGTGCCCATTTTAATGTAAAAACCATCCATTCTTCTTAATGAAGCTTGTCAAGCGTAATTTACCTTATAATAATTGGAAGGCATTTGAAATTGGGGGTCATTTGGCTAAAGTTGTGTGGGGTAGGGCTGGTTCAAGTAATTAGTGGGCCCAGGAAATCTGGACCACGTCACGGCAGTGGAGCAGGGAGAGGTAAGTATTTCAACTTTGCAAGTGCTGTGATCCTGAGCAAGCAGGGGGGGCCCACTTGTTGGCATTGGCACTGGCACAGGGCCCCTCAAAGTACAGCAGTGTGTTTGCACGGCGGGGGCGCCTCCCACCGGCAGCAACACTTTTGCGTACTATGAGAGGCCCTGTGCCAGTGACGTCGCCAACTAGTATTCCTCCCCCCACCTGATGAAGGAACCTGCACTTTCATCTGCACCTTCCTCTTTGTCCCCGTGTAAGGTGGTATGGTATGCGGGAAGAGCAACCTGACTTTCAGCAGGGTCACAATGTTGTTGTGTAGCATGCACGGGGAATGTTGCGTTATGGGTCAATGTACCAGCAGACTCATCTATCACTGGCTGGGCAATGGGCACGATGAAGTGGAAACACAGATATAGGCCCAAAGAATAAAGTGGGCTAAATGCAGTTCAAAATTGGTAACACAGGAATAACCAGGGGGCATTGCAGTGGAGGACAACTGGAATGAGAGGCTGACACAGAGAGTAGGGCCAAATCAGTAAGTAGTCGAAATGCAGTTCAAAATTGGCAACCGTAGTAAACAGGCGGCACAGCTTTGTTCAGTGGAGGAGAACAGCAAAGAGTGGCAGACACCGATAGTAGGCCCCAACCCAACTAGTAGGCCAAATGCAGTCTAACATTAACAACTACTTAACGAGAGCCTGAAAATGGAATTTCAGGACAGGAAACCAGGAGAACAGCAAGGAGTGGCAGACACCGATAGTAGGCCCCAAACCAACTAGTACGCCAAATGCAGTTGTTCCATTTAACCACAATTTAATGAGAGCCTGAAGATAGAAGCTCAGGAAAGGCAACCTGGGGAACACCTTGGAGTGGAACACACTATCTCTCTCCACCCCATACCCATTTTGTAGGCCTAATGCAGTGTACTTTTCTACAACTACTAAACGAGAGTCGGAAGACCGAAGCAATGGCAAGGAAACCTGGGGAACACCTTGGAGTGTAACACACCATCTCTCTCCACCCCATACCCAATTTGTAGGCCTAATGCAGTGTAGTTTCCAAGAACTACTAAACGAGAGCCGGAAGATCGAAGCTCAGGAAAGGCAACCTGGGGAACACCTTGGAGTGTAACACACCCTCTCTCTACACCCCATACCCAATTTGAAGGCCTAATGCAGCGTAGTTTCCAACAACTACTAAACGAGAGCCGGAAGATCGAAGCTCAGGAAAGGCAACCTGGGGAACACCTTGGAGTGGAACACACCCTCTCTCTACACCCCATACCCAATTTGAAGGCCTAATGCAGTGTAGTTTCCAAGAACTACTAAACGAGAGCCGGAAGATCGAAGCTCAGGAAAGGCAACCTGGGGAACACCTTGGAGTGTAACACAACGTCTCATTACACCACGGAAGGGCTGATTTTTAGGAAGGAAGGCTGTTGGAAATAAGCATTGCGCGTCCGAGGGTGATTATATTCTTATTAGGTATATACTCACCCTCGGACGCGCCCTGCTTCTTTATTTGGAATGAATGTTTATTTGCACCGCAGATGCGCCAATGTTTCCCCCATACCCAATTTGTAGGCCTAATGCAGTGTAGTTTCCAACAACTACTAAACGAGAGCCGGAAGATCGAAGCTCAGGAAAGGCAACCTGGGGAACACCTTGGAGTGGAACACACCATCTCTCTACACCCCATACCCAATTTGAAGGCCTAATGCAGCGTAGTTTCCAACAACTACTAAACGAGAGCCGGAAGATCGAAGCTCAGGAAAGGCAACCTGGGGAACACCTTGGAGTGGAACACACCATCTCTCTACACCCCATACCCAATTTGAAGGCCTAATGCAGCGTAGTTTCCAACAACTACTAAACGAGAGCCGGAAGATCGAAGCTCAGGAAAGGCAACCTGGGGAACACCTTGGAGTGGAACACACCCTCTCTCTACACCCCATACCCAATTTGAAGGCCTAATGCAGTGTAGTTTCCAAGAACTACTAAACGAGAGCCGGAAGATCGAAGCTCAGGAAAGGCAACCTGGGGAACACCTTGGAGTGTAACACAACGTCTCTCTACACCACGGAAGGGCTGATTCTTAGGAAGGAAGGCTGTTGGAAATAAGCATTGCGCGTCCGAGGGTGATTATATTCTTATTAGGTATATACTCACCCTCGGACGCGCCCTGCTTCTTTATTTGGAATGAATGTTTATTTGCAATGTGGTGTTGACTTTCTCTTTCTATTATTTTGGTAATGAATGATTTTATTATTTTCATTGTTTTGCATCTTCTCGGCAATAATATAAAGAAGACGCGACAGGACAACACTCGGTGGATGCCATATGTGTGTTTTCAATTGAAAAAACCTTTCAGTTAACTACTTGTAGGAGAAAGTAATTGTAGCTGGTGGCCATTTTTAGTACTGTACCAGATTTTAGTTGTGTGTTTGTTTTTAATGTTAAAATGTCTGCATTTGATATCTCTCCAGTATTTTCTTTTTTGTAAGCAAAATACTTATTTTTATATTTTCTGATGTTGGTTCCAGGGGTACACGGGCAGCAGTGCCCTGGTCAGTGTAGTAGTAGTTGAAAGAATGGACCGCAGACAGGCATCGAAGGCCTAAAATAAAAAAATTAGGCTGGCTGTAGGCAATTTTAAATTGGTTCCAGGGGTACACGGGCAGCAGTGGTGTGGTCAGTGGAGGCCTAGTGGAAGGAGTCACCGCAGACAGGCATCGAAGGCCTAAAATAATAACACATGGCTGTAGGCAATTTTAAATTGGTTCCAGGGGTACACGGGCAGCAGTGGTGTGGTCAGTGGAGGCCTAGTGGAAGGAGTCACCGCAGACAGGCATCGAAGGCCTAAAATAATAACACATGGCTGTAGGCAATTTTAAATTGGTTCCAGGGGTACACGGGCAGCAGTGGTGTGGTCAGTGGAGGCCTAGTGGAAGGAGTCACCGCAGACAGGCATCGAAGGCCTAAAATAATAACACATGGCTGTAGGCAATTTTAAATTGGTTCCAGGGGTACACGGGCAGCAGTGGTGTGGTCAGTGGAGGCCTAGTGGAAGGAGTCACCGCAGACAGGCATCGAAGGCCTAAAATAATAACACATGGCTGTAGGCAATTTTAAATTGGTTCCAGGGGTACACGGGCAGCAGTGGTGTGGTCAGTGGAGGCCTAGTGGAAGGAGTCACCGCAGACAGGCATCGAAGGCCTAAAATAATAACACATGGCTGTAGGCAATTTTAAATTGGTTCCAGGGGTACACGGGCAGCAGTGGTGTGGTCAGTGGAGGCCTAGTGGAAGGAGTCACCGCAGACAGGCATCGAAGGCCTAAAATAATAACACATGGCTGTAGGCAATTTTAAATTGGTTCCAGGGGTACACGGGCAGCAGTGGTGTGGTCAGTGGAGGCCTAGTGGAAGGAGTGACCACAGACAGGCATCGAAGGCCTAACATAACAAAAAAGTCAATACAATGGTATTGTCAGTGGCAGGCATTGAAGGATGTCAGCGCATAGACTAAACATTGGTGGAGCTGTGAGATAATTTTGCAAGTGGTAGAGCACTGTTTGAGCTGGGGTGGGGGGAAACTGTCTTGTGGCCGGCGGTACAGGCCCAGGGCCCCTCATATTACAACGGTGTGTCTGACGTTGGGTGCGCACCACCACCGCCAGAGACACTTTATTGTACTAGGAGGGACCCAGTGGCAGTGCCGTCGACCAAAAGCGGGCTCACCCACCTCTTCAGACAAACTGCACTCTCACGGGTGCTGTCGCCAAGTATCGATACCACGGCCCCGTGTGGGGAGTTTGGCCATTTAGTGAGGTGTAAACATGTCGTATGCTGGACAATCAGGTGCTGAAAATTACGAGATTGGAAAAGGCATTCAGAATAGTCCACAGGCAAGACCTTTTCATAGGAAAGCTAGGTGTCAGCCGGGCAAGGTGGGGCAAAAGATTTCGAAATCCAGTTGTGGTTCATTTTAATGAAGGTTAGATCATCTACATTTTGGGTAGCCAGACGAGTCCTTTTTTCTGTTAGTATTGAACCTGCAGCACTGAATACTCTTTCTGATAGGACACTAGCTGCCGGGCAAGCAAGCTCCTGCAATGCATATTCTGCCAATTCTGGCCAGGTGTCTAATTTTGATGCCCAGTAATCAAATGGGAATGACGGTTGAGGGAGAACATCGATAAGGGATGAAAAATAGTTTGTAACTGGACAAATGTTGTCTCCTGTCACTTTGAATTGATGCTGCAGTACCTGTCCTGTCTGCGGTCATAGCAAAATCACTCCACAACCTGGTCAGAAAACCCCTCTGGCCAACGCCACTTCTGATTTCTGCCCCTCTAACTCCTCTGGTCTGCTGGCCCCTGCAGCTCGTGTGAGAACGATCACGGGCGCTGTGTGCAGGGAATGCCAGAAGCAAACGGTCAACAAGAGTTGATTGTTTGGTTGCTAATATTAGTTCCAAGTTCTCATGTGGCATTATATTTTGCAATTTGCCTTTATAGCGAGGATCAAGGAGGCAGGCCAACCAGTAATCGTCATCATTCATCATTTTAGTTATGCGTGTGTCCCTTTTGAGGATACGTAAGGCATAATCCGCCATGTGGGCCAAAGTTCCAGTTCTCAAATCTGCGGTTGTGCTTGGTTGAGGGGCAGTTTCAGGCAAATCCACGTCACTTGTGTCCCTCAAAAAACCAGAACCCGGCCTTGCCGCGCCACCAATTTCCAGTGGCCCCGGAAAAGCTTCCTCATTAAAAATATAATCATCCCCATCATCCTCCTCGTCCTCCTCCTCCTCTTCGCCCGCTACCTCGTCCTGTACACTGCCCTGGCCAGACAATGGCTGACTGTCATCAAGGCTTTCCTCTTCCTCAGCTGCAGACGCCTGATCCTTTATGTGCGTCAAACTTTGCATCAGCAGACGCATTAGGGGGATGCTCATGCTTATTATGGCGTTGTCTGCACTAACCAGCCGTGTGCATTCCTCAAAACACTGAAGGACTTGACACATGTCTTGAATCTTCGACCACTGCACACCTGACAACTCCATGTCTGCCATCCTACTGCCTGCCCGTGTATGTGTATCCTCCCACAAAAACATAACAGCCCGCCTCTGTTCACACAGTCTCTGAAGCATGTGCAGTGTTGAGTTCCACCTTGTTGCAACGTCTATGATTAGGCGATGCTGGGGAAGGTTCAAAGAACGCTGATAGGTCTGCATACTGCTGGAGTGTACGGGTGAACGGCGGATATGTGAGCAAAGTCCACGCACTTTGAGGAGCAGGTCGGATAACCCCGGATAACTTTTCAGGAAGCACTGCACCACCAGGTTTAAGGTGTGAGCCAGGCAAGGAATGTGTTTCAGTTGGGAAAGGGAGATGGCAGCCATGAAATTCCTTCCGTTATCACTCACTACCTTGCCTGCCTCAAGATCTACAGTGCCCAGCCACGACTGCGTTTCTTTCTGCAAGAACTCGGACAGAACTTCCGCGGTGTGTCTGTTGTCGCCCAAACACTTCATAGCCAATACAGCCTGCTGACGTTTGCCAGTAGCTGCCCCATAATGGGAGACCTGGTGTGCAACAGTGGCAGCTGCGGATGGAGTGGTTGTGCGACTGCGGTCTGTGGACGAGCTCTCGCTTCTGCAGGAGGACGAAGAGGAGGAGGAGGGGGTGCGAACGGCTACAGCCAATTGTTTCCTAGACCGTGGGCTAGGCAGAACTGTCCCAAACTTGCTGTCCCCTGTGGACCCTGCATCCACCACATTTAACCAGTGTGCCGTGATGGACACGTAACGTCCCTGGCCATGCCTACTGGTCCATGCATCTGTTGTCAGGTGCACCTTTGTGCTCACAGATTGCCTGAGTGCATGGACAATGCGCTCTTTAACATGCTGGTGGAGGGCTGGGATGGCTTTTCTGGAAAAAAAGTGTCGACTGGGTAGCTCGTAGCGTGGTACAGCGTAGTCCATCAGGGCTTTGAAAGCTTCGCTTTCAACTAACCGGTAGGGCATCATCTCTAGCGAGATTAGTCTAGCTATGTGTGCGTTCAAACCCTGTGTACGCGGATGCGAGGCTAAGTACTTCCTTTTTCTAACCATAGTCTCATGTAGGGTGAGCTGGACTGGAGAGCTGCAGATCGTGGAACTAGCGGGGGTGCCGGTGGACATGGCAGACTGAGAGACGGTGGGAGATGGTATTGTTGCCACCGGTGCCCTAGATGCAGTGTTTCCTACTACGAAACTGGTGATTCCCTGACCCTGAAGGCTTTGGCCTGGCAAAGAAACCTGCACAGATACTGCAGGTGGTGCGGAAAATGGTGGCCCTACACAGCCGGAAGGGATGTTGCGTTGCTGACTAGCTTCATTGGCCGAGGGTGCTACAACCTTAAGGGACGTTTGGTAGTTAGTCCAGGCTTGCAAATGCATGGTGGTTAAATGTCTATGCATGCAACTTGTATTGAGACTTTTCAGATTCTGTCCTCTGCTTAAGGTAGTTGAACATTTTTGACAGATGACTTTGCGCTGATCAATTGGATGTTGTTTAAAAAAATGCCAGACTGCACTCTTTCTAGCATCGGATACCTTTTCAGGCATTGCAGACTGAGCTTTAACCGGATGGCCACGCTGTCCTCCAACAGGTTTTAGCTTTGCCACGCGTTTTGGGCAAGATACGGGCCCGGCAGATGGAACCTGTTGCGATGTTGATGCCTGCTGCGGCCCCTCCTCCTCCGCTTCAGAACTGCTGCCGCCTGCACCCTGTTCCCCCAATGGCTGCCAATCGGGGTCAAGAACTGGGTCATCTATTACCTCTTCTTGTAGCTCGTGTGCAACTTCGTCTGTGTCACCGTGGCGGTCGGTGGTATAGCGTTCGTGATGGGGCAACATAGTCTCATCAGGGTCTGATTCTTGATCAGCACCCTGCGATGGCAATGTTGTGGTCTGAGTCAAAGGACCAGGATAGTAGTCTGGCTGTGGCTGTGCATCAGTGCACTCCATGTCAGATTCAACTTGTAATGGGCATGGACTGTTAACTGCTTCACTTTCTAAGCCAGGGACGGTATGTGTAAAGAGCTCCATGGAGTAACCCGTTGTGTCGCCTGCTGCATTCTTCTCTGTTGTTGTTTTTGCTGAAGAGGACAAGGAAGCGACTTGTCCCTGACCGTGAACATCCACTAACGACGCGCTGCTTTGACATTTACCAGTTTCACGAGAGGAGGCAAAAGAGCTAGAGGCTGAGTCAGCAAGATAAGCCAAAACTTGCTCTTGCTGCTCCGGCTTTAAAAGCGGTTTTCCTACTCCCAGAAAAGGGAGCGTTCGAGGCCTTGTGTAGCCAGACGACGAACCTGGCTCCACAGCTCCAGACTTAGGTGCAATATTTTTTTTCCCACGACCAGCTGATGCTCCACCACTAACACTACCCTCATTACCAGCTGACAATGAACGCCCCCGGCCACGACCTCTTCCACCAGACTTCCTCATTGTTTTAAAAACGTTAACAAACGAACGGTATTTGTTCCTGTCACACAACTTACACGGTGAGCTATAACTTCAGTATGATTTAGCTACCCCTTTACAGGTGGGTGAGACCACAACGAAAATCAGCCACAATGTTACACACTCTGTTGTTGTTGGCAACAAATGAGATGGCACACACGCAGGACTGTCACTGAAGTGCAAATGTAAATATTTATCTCCCACTGATTTGTGTTTGTTTTTTTTAAAAGGGAGACTTCAGAAAAAAAAAAATAAAAAAAAAATTATTTTTTACAGAAGAATTTATAAAACAAATAAGATGAAATGATTGTTTCAGGGAGAATTTAGGAAAAAAAAAAAAAAAAAAAGGCTTTGTAGGGCCCACTGAGTGAGAGAGGACGCACACAGGAGTCAGGAGTGGCACACAAGCCCAGAGGCCAATATTTATCTCCCACTGATTGATGTACTGATTTTTTCAGGTAGATTTTGGAACCCAAATCAAGCTAAAAAAAATAATAGGCTTTCTATGGCCCACAATTGGGGAGAGAGAGAGAGATGGCACACCCAGGAGTCAAGACTGGCACACAAGCAGAAAGGGCAATATGAATCTCCCACAGATTTTTATTTTTTTTTTTCAGGGAGACTTGAGAGAAAAAAAAATACAAAAAAAATGATTTTTTTCAGTAATAATTTAGAAACCAAAGAAAATAAAATGATTGTTTCAGGGAGAATTTAGAAAACAAATAAAACAAAAAATAGGCTTTCTAGGGCCCACTGAGTGACAGATGACGCACACAGGAGTCAGGAGTGGCACACAAGCCCAGAGGCCAATATTAATCTCCCACTGATTGATTTAGTGATTTTTTTCAGGTAGATTTTGGAACCCAAATCAAGCAAAAAAATTAATAGGCTTTCTATGGCCCACAATTGGGGAGAGAGAGAGAGATGGCACACCCAGGAGTCAAGACTGGCACACAAGCAGAAGGGGCAATATGAATCTCCCACAGATTTTTTTTTTTTTCAGGGAGACTTGAGAGAAAAAAAAATACCAAAAAAATGATTTTTTTCAGGAATAATTTAGAAACCAAAGAAAATAAAATGATTGTTTCAGGGAGAATTTAGAAAACAAATAAAACAAAAAATAGGCTTTCTAGGGCCCACTGAGTGACAGATGACGCACACAGGAGTCAGGAGTGGCACACAAGCCCAGAGGCCAATATTAATCTCCCACTGATTGATTTAGTGATTTTTTTTGGTAGATTTTGGAACCCAAATCAAGCAAAAAAATTAATAGGCTTTCTATGGCCCACAATTGGGGAGAGAGAGAGAGATGGCACACCCAGGAGTCAAGACTGGCACACAAGCAGAAGGGGCAATATGAATCTCCCACAGATTTTTTTTTTTTTTTTTTTTCAGGGAGACTTGAGAGAAAAAAAATACCAAAAAAATGATTTTTTTCAGGAATAATTTAGAAACCAAAGAAAATAAAATGATTGTTTCAGGGAGAATTTAGAAAACAAATAAAATAAAAAATAGGCTTTCTAGGGCCCACTGAGTGACAGATGACGCACACAGGAGTCAGGAGTGGCACACAAGCCCAGAGGCCAATATTAATCTCCCACTGATTGATTTAGTGATTTTTTTCAGGTAGATTTTGGAACCCAAATCAAGCAAAAAAATTAATAGGCTTTCTATGGCCCACAATTGGGGAGAGAGAGAGAGATGGCACACACAGGAGTCAAGACTGGCACACAAGCAGAAGGGGCAATATGAATCTCCCACAGATTTTTTTTTTTTTTTCAGGGAGACTTGAGAGAAAAAAAAATACCAAAAAAATGATTTTTTTCAGGAATAATTTAGAAACCAAAGAAAATAAAATGATTGTTTCAGGGAGAATTTAGAAAACAAATAAAACAAAAAATAGGCTTTCTAGGGCCCACTGAGTGACAGATGACGCACACAGGAGTCAGGAGTGGCACACAAGCCCAGAGGCCAATATTAATCTCCCACTGATTGATTTAGTGATTTTTTTCAGGTAGATTTTGGAACCCAAATCAAGCAAAAAAATTAATAGGCTTTCTATGGCCCACTATTTGTGAGAGAGATGGCACGCTCAGGACTGGCACACAAGCCCAGAGGCCAATATTAATCTCCCATTTTTTTTTTTTCCAGGGAAAATTTATAAACCCAATAAAAAAAATAATAATAAATAGGCTTTCTATGGCCCACTATCTGAGAGAGATAGATGGCACGCTTAGTACTGGCACACAAGCCCAAAGGCCAATACTAATCTCCCACTGATTGATTGATTGATTGATTTTTTAAGGTAGAATTATGAACCCAAATCAACCAAAAAAATAAATAGGCTTTCTATGGCCCACTATTTGTGAGAGAGATGGCACGCTCAGGACTGGCACACAAGCCCAGAGGCCAATATTAATCTCCCACTTTTTTTTTTTTCCAGGGAAAATTTATAAACCCAATAAAATAATAAAAAAATAGGCTTTCTATGGCCCACTATCTGAGAGAGAGAGAGATGGCACGCTTAGGACTGGCACACAAGCCCAAAGGCCAATATTAATCTCCCACTGATTGATTTATTGATTTTTTCAGGTAGAATTTAGAACCCAAATCAAGCAAAAAAATGAATAGGCTTTCTATGGCCCACTGAGTGAGAGATGGCACACACAGGAGTAAGGAGTGGCACACAAGCCCTGAAGCCAATATTTTTCTCCCACTGATTGATGTTGTGATTTTTTCTGGTAGATTTTGGAACCCAAATCAAGCAAAAAAATAAATAGGCTTTCTATGGCCCACTGAGTGAGAGATGACACAGACAGAGATGGCACTCTAGCAGAAATGTCAATCTTAATCTCCCACCAAAAAAAAAAAAAAAAAAAAAAAAGGAACTGTCCTTCAATTACTATCTCCCTGCAGTAATCTCAGCCAGGTATGGCAGGCAGCAATAAGGAGTGGACTGATGCACAAATTAAATAAAAAGTGTGGACAAACAAACAAGATAGCTGTGCAGAAAGGAAGGAACAAGAGGATTTGTGCTTTGAAAAAAGCAGTTGGTTTGCACAGCGGCGTACACACAGCAATGCAGCTATCAGGGAGCCTTCTAGGGCAGCCCAATGAGCTACAGCGCTGAGGAAAAAAAAAAAAAAAGGAGCTTCCACTGTCCCTGCACACCGAAGGTGGTGTTGGGCAGTGGAAATCGCTACAGCACAAGCGGTTTTGTGATTAATGGACCCTGCCTAACGCTATCCCTGCTTCTGACGAAGCGGCAGCAACCTCTCCCTAAGCTCAGATCAGCAGCAGTAACATGGCGGTCGGCGGGAACTCCCCTTTATAGCCCCTGTGACGCCGCAGACAGCAAGCCAATCACTGCAATGCCCTTCTCTAAGATGGTGGGGACCAGGACCTATGTCATCACGCTGCCCACACTCTGCGTTTACCTTCATTGGCTGAGAAATGGCGCTTTTCGCGTCATTGAAACGCGACTTTGGCGCGAAAGTCGCGTACCGCATGGCCGACCACGCACAGGGGTCGGATCGGGTTTCATGAAACTCGACTTCGCCAAAAGTCGGCGACTTTTGAAAATGTTCGACCCGTTTCGCTCAACCCTATCTGCGGTCCCTCCTTCCAATAGTCCTCCACTGACCACACCACTGCTGCCCGTGTACCCCTGGAACCTATTTTAAAGTGCCTACAGCCTACTTTTGTTATGTTTGGCCTAAGCCTGTCTGCGGTCCCTCCTTCCGATAGTCCTCCACTGACCAGACCACTGCAGCCCGTGTATCCCCTGGAACCTATTTTAAAGTGCCTACAGCATACTTTTGTTATGTTAGGCCTACTAAGCCTGTCTGCGGTCCCTCCTTCCAATAGTCCTCCACTGACCAGACCAATGCTGCCCGTGTACCCCTGGAACCTATTTTAATGTGCCTACAGCCTACTTTTGTTATGTTAGGCCTACTAAGCCTGTCTGCGGTCCCTCCTTGCAATAGTCCTCCACTGACCACACCACTGCTGCCCATGTACCCCTGGAACCTATTTTAAAGTGCCTACAGCCTACTTTTGTTATGTTAGGCCTACTAAGCCTGTCTGCGGTCCCTCCTTCCAATAGTCCTCCACTGACCACACCACTGCTGCCCGTGTACCCCTGGAACCTATTTTAAAGTGCCTACAGCCTACTTTTGTTATGTTAGGCCTCCAAAGCCTGTCTGCGGTCCATCCTTCCAATAGTCCTCCACTGACCAGACCACTGCTGCCCGTGTACCCCTGGAACCAATTTTAAAGTGCCTACAGCCTACTTTTGTTATGTTAGGCCTACTAAGCCTGTCTGCGGTCCCTCCTTCCAATAGTCCTCCACTGACCACACCACTGCTGCCCGTGTACCCCTGGAACCTATGTTAAAGTGCCTACAGCCTACTTTTGTTATGTTAGGCCTACTAAGCCTGTCTGCGGTCCCTCCTTCCAATAGTCCTCCACTGACCAGACCACTGCTTCCCGTGTACCCCTGGAACCTATTTTAAAGTGCCTACAGCCTACTTTTGTTATGTTAGGCCTACTAAGCCTGTCTGCGGTCCCTCCTTCCAATAGTCCTCCACTGACCAGACCACTGCTGCCCGTGTACCCCTGGAACCTATGTTAAAGTGCCTACAGCCTACTTTTGTTATGTTAGGCCTACTAAGCCTGTCTGCGGTCCCTCCTTCCAATAGTCCTCCACTGACCAGACCACTGCTGCCCGTGTACCCCTGGAACCTATTTTAAAGTGCCTACAGCCTACTTTTGTTATGTTAGACCTACTAAGCCTGTCTGCGGTCCCTCCTTCCAATAGTCCTCCACTGACCAGACCAATGCTGTCCGTGTACCCCTGGAACCTATTTTAAATTGCATAGAGCATCCTTTTTTTAATTGTAGGCGTACTAAGTCTGTCTGCGGTCCATAATTGAAATTGTCCTCCACTGACCAGAGCAATGCTGCCTGTGTACCCCTGTAATCTTTTTTAAACTGCATTGAGCCAAATTTTTTGTTTAAGGCCTACTACCTGTGTCTGTCTGCGCCACTCAATACAGCTGTCCTTCTCTGAAAAAAGCTGAGCGTCAATAGTCTGGTTTTCAGCCTATAGGAATTTGAAAACTGCATTGGGGCTACTACTTCGGTAGGGCCTACTAACGGTGTCTGCCGCTCCAAGGTGTTCTCCAGGTTGCCTCTCCATAGCTTCGATCTTCTAGCTCTCGTTAAGTAGTTGTTGAAACAACACTGCATTAGGCCTACAAGTTGGGTCTGGGTTGTAGAGACGGTGTCTTCCGCTCCAAGGTGTTCTCCAGGTTGTCTCTCCATAGCTTCTATCTTCTAGCTCTCGTTAAGTAGTAGTTGAAACAACACTGCATTAGGCCTACAAGTTGGGTCTGGGTTGTAGAGAAGGTGTCTGCCACTCCAAGGTATTCTCCAGGTTGCTTCTCCATTGCTTCGATCTTCTAGCTCTCGTTAAGTAGTTGTTGAAACAACACTGCATTAGGCCTACAAGTTGGGTCTGGGTTGTAGACACGGTGTGGTGTCTTTCGCTCCAAGGTGTTCTCCAGGTTCCCTCTCCATAGCTTCGATCTTCTAGCTCTCGTTAAGTAGTTGTTGAAACAACACTGCATTAGGCCTACAAGTTGGGTCTGGGTTGTAGAGACGGTGTCTTTCGCTCCAAGGTGTTCTCCAGGTTGCCTCTCCATAGCTTCTATCTTCTAGCTCTCGTTAAGTAGTTGTTGAAACAACACTGCATTAGGCCTACAAGTTGGGTCTGGGTTGTAGAGATGGTGTCTGCCGCTCCAAGGTGTTCTCCAGGTTGCCTCTCCATAGCTTCGATCTTCTAGCTCTCGTAAAGTAGTTGTTGAAACAACACTGCATTAGGCTTATAAGTTGGGTCTGGGTTGTAGAGACGGTGTCTTCCGCTCCAAGGTGTTCTCCAGGTTGCCGCTCCATATCTTCGATCTTCTAGCTCTCGTTAAGTAGTTGTTGAAACAACACTGCATTAGGCCTACAAGTTGGGTATGGGTTGTAGAGACGGTGTCTGGCGCTCCAAGGTGTTCTCCAGGTTGACTCTCCATAGCTTCAATCTTCTAGCTCTCGTTAAGTAGTTGTTGAAACAACACTGCATTAGGCCTACAAGTTGGGTCTGGGTTGTAGAGATGGTGTCTGCCGCTCCAAGGTGTTCTCCAGGTTGCCTCTCCATAGCTTCGATCTTCTAGCTCTCGTTAAGTAGTTGTTGAAACAACACTGCATTAGGCCTACAAGTTGGGTCTGGGTTGTAGAGACGGTGTCTGCCGCTACAAGGTGTTCTCCAGGTTGCCTCTCCATAGCTTCTATCTTCTAGCTCTCGTTAAGTAGTTGTTGAAACAACACTGCATTAGGCCTACAAGTTGGGTCTGGGTTGTAGAGATGGTGTCTGCCGCTCCAAGGTGTTCTCCAGGTTGCCTCTCCATAGCTTCGATCTTCTAGCTCTCGTAAAGTAGTTGTTGAAACAACACTGCATTAGGCCTACAAGTTGGGTTTGGGTTGTAGAGACGGTGTCTGCCACTCCAAGGTGTTCTCCAGGTTGCCTCTCCATAGCTTCGATCTTCTAGCTCTCGTTAAGTAGTTGTTGAAACAACACTGCATTAGGCTTATAAGTTGGGTCTGGGTTGTAGAGACGGTGTCTTCCGCTCCAAGGTGTTCTCCAGGTTGCCTCTCCATAGCTTCTATCTTCTAGCTCTCATTAAGTAGTTGTTGAAACAACACTGCATTAGGCCTACAAGTTGGGTCTGGGTTGTAGAGACGGTGTCTGCCGCTCCAAGGTGTTCTCCAGGTTGCCTCTCCATAGCTTCGATCTTCTAGCTCTCGTTAAGTAGTTATTGAAACAACACTGAATTAGGCCTACAAGTTGGGTCTGGGTTGTAGAGACCGTGTCTGCCACTCCAAGGTGTTCTCCAGGTTGCCTTTCCTGAGCTTCTATCTTCAGGCTCTTGTTAAATAGTTGTTAAATGGAACAACTGCATTTGGCCTACTAGTTTGTAAGCTTGCGAGCAGGGCCCTCACTCCTCCTGGTATCTGTATTGAACTATATTTCTGTTATGCTGTAATGTCTATTGTCTGTACAATTCCCATCTATAATTTGTAAAGCGCTGCGGAATATGTTGGCGCTATATAAATAAAAATTATTATTATTATTATTATTATTATTATTTCTAGTTGGGTTGGGGCCTACTAACAGTGTCTGCCGCTCCTTGCTGTTCTCCTGGTTTCCTGTCCTGAAATTCCATTTTCAGGCTCTCGTTAAGTAGTTGTTAATGTTAGACTGCATTTGGCCTACTAGTTGGGTTGGGGCCTACTATCGGTGTCTGCCGCTCCTTGCTGTTCTCCTCCACTGAACAAAGCTGTGCCGCCTGTTTACTACTGTTGCCAATTTTGAACAGCATTTAGACTACTTACTGATTTGGGCCTACTCTCTGTGTCAGCCTCTCATTACAGTTGTCCTCCACTGAACAAAGCAATGCCCCCTGGTTAGTCCTGTTACCAATTTTGAACTGCATTTAGCCCACTTTATTCTTTGGGCCTATATCTGTGTTTCCTCCTCATCCTGCCCATTGCCCAGCCAGTGATAGATGAGTCTGCTGGTACATTGACCCATAACGCAACATTCCCCGTGCACGCTACACAGCAAGATTGTGACTCTGCTGAAAGTCAGGTTCCTCTTCCCGCATACCATACCACCTCACACGGGGACAAAGAGGAAGGTGCAGATGAAAGTGCAGGTTCCTTCATCAGGTGGGGGCAGGAATACTCGTTGGCGACGTCACTGGCACAGGGCCCCTCACAGTACGCAAAAGTGTCGCTGTCGGTGGGAGGCGCCCCCGCCGTGCAAACACACCGCCGTACGTTGAGGGGCCCTGTGCCAGTGCCAATGCCAACGAGTGGGCCCCCCCTGCTTGCTCAGGATCACAGCACTTGCAAAGTTGAAATACTTACCTCTCCCTGCTCCACTGCCGTGACGTGGTCCAGATTTCCTGGGCCCACTAAATACTTGAACCAGCCCTACCCCCCACAACTTTAGCCAAATGACCCCCAATTTCCAATGCCTTACTATTATTATAAGGTAAATTAAGATTGACAAGCTTCATTAACAAGAATGGATGTTTTTGCCATTAAAATGGGCACTGTACATGTTTTCCTGGCCTCCACTCACTGCCGACTATGCTCCCCCATTGACTTGCATTGGGTTTCGTGTTTCGGTCAATCCCGGACTTTTCGCGATAATCGGCCGATTCCACTCGACTCGACTGTTGAGATAGTTGGGTTTCGCGAAACCCGACTCGACCCTAAAAAACTAAAAGTCGCTCAACTCTAGTCCTGAGTAAGCTGATACCCCATATGTGGGGGGAACCATCGTTTGGGCGCATGGGAGAGCTCGGAAGGGAAGGAGCGTCATTTGGAATGCAGACTTAGACGGAATCGTCTGCAGTCGTCAAATTGCGTTTGCAGAGCCCCTAATGTACCTAAGCAGTAGAAATCCACCACAAGTGACCCCATATTGGAAACTAGACCCCCCAAGGAACTTATCTAGATGTGTTGTGAGAACTTTGAACCCCCAAGTGTTTCACTACAGTTTATAAGGTAGCTAGAAGGAATATAGAGCGCACATAGGGTCTTATCCGAGATAAAGGGAATATTCGTGAGAGATAGTATAAATTCACTCACCTATTATGGTTGTGTAAGACACAACCACTGCACTTAGCATTGGTGGCTGCTGCAAGCCCCGATGTGATGATCCTTGGCTAGATGAAGAGAATGGGGCATCAGACTGCGCTGTTCGCCTGTCAGGATAATGTACCAGAGAAGTCCAAATAGAAGTAATAGAGAATTGACTTTATTTCTATTAAACGCGTAGAAATAAAGTCTATTCTCTATTACTTCTATTTGGACTTCTCTGGTACATTATCCTGATGCCCCATTCTCTTCATCTAGCCAAGGATCACTACAGTTTATAACGCAGAGCCGTGAAAAAAAAAAATCTTTTTTTTCCACAAAAATTATTTTTAGCCCCCAGTTTTGTATTTTCCCAAGGGTAAAATGAGAAATTGGACCCCAAAAGTTATTGTCCAATGTGTCCTGAATACGCTGATACCCCATATCTTGGGGTAAACCCCGTTTGGGCTCACAGGAGAGCTCGGAAGGGAAGGAGAACTGTTTTACTTTTTCAATGCAGAATTGGCTGGAATTGAGATTGGACGCCATGTTGCGTTTGGAGAGCCCTGATGTGCCTAAACAGTGGAAACCCCCCAATTAAAACTGAAACCCTAATCCAAACACACCCCTAACCCTAATCCCAACGGTAACCCTAACCACACCCCTAACCCTGACACACACCTAACCCTAATCCCAACCCTATTCCCATAAATGTAGTCCAAACCGTAACTCTAACTTTAGCCCTAACCCTAACCTTAGCCCTAACCCTAGCCCTAACCCTAACCCTAGCCCTAACCCTAACCCTAGCCCTAACCCTAGCCCTAACCCTAACCCTAGCCCTAACCCTAAAGGGAAAATGGAAATAAATACATTTTTTTTATTTTTTAATTTTTCCCTAACTAAGGGGGTGATGAAGGGGGGTTTGATTTACTTTTATAGCGGGTTTTTTAGCGGATTTTTATGATTGACAGCCGTCACACACTAAAAGACACTAAAAGACGCTTTTTATTGCAAAAAATATTTTTTACGTTACCACATTTTGAGAGCTATAATTTTTCCATATTTTGGTCCACAGAGTCATGTGAGGTCTTGTTTTTTGTGGGACAAGTGGACGTTTTTATTGGTAACATATTCCGGCATGTGACATGTTCTGATTGCTTTTTATTCCGATTTTTGTGAGGCAGAATGACCAAAAACCAGCTATTCATGAATTTCTTTTGGGGGAGGCGTTTATACTGTTCCGCATTTGGTAAAATGGATAAAGCTGTTTTATTATTCACTAGATGGCAGCCCGATTCTAAAGAATCAGGAGTCTAGAATCCATATATACTTTATTTATTCAAATGTAAGAATAATACAATTAATAAATAATAGTAAGAAAGAACAAAAATAATAGGCAGTATATGGAGAAAACACCAAACAAAAGTTCAAAATTGGTGTGAAAATGTCACTGAACCACTTCACAACTAAATATATATAGTTTTGGTAAATGGTATTATCATTTTTTTGACGAAATTCGGCAGGAACTTGAAGAGCAACGTCACTGGGCCCGCCTCCACACAGTAGAAACTTGCTGTGAGGTAAAAATTCAAAAATCACACCAAAATGTCGGGCGGAGTGTGTCACAGTACGGCACGTTTCTGATTGGTCGCTTGCAGCAGGCGGCAACCAATCAGACACTGGACACTGTTGACGTCACTTATCTCCGGACATTAGCTCCGGACATTAGCTCCGGACATTAGCTCCGGACATTAGCTCCGGACATTATCTCCGCACATTAGCTCCGTATATTAGCTCCGGACATTAGCTCCGGACAAAGCCACGGAAGTTGGCACAAATTGCAGGAAGTAGTATTCTAGGCAATTAATCTCCGGACATTAGCTCCGGACATTAGCTCCGGACATTAGCTCCGGACAAAGCCACGGAAGTTGGCACAAATTGCAGGAAGTAGTATTCTAAGCAATTATATATTAGATGTCAGTACGATTACAGCGATACCTCATTTATGTTTTTTTTATGTTTTGGCGCTTTTATACGATAAAAACTGCTTTATAGAAAAAATAATTATTTTTGCATCGCTTTATTCTGAGGACTATAACTTTTTATTTGTTCACTGATGATGCTGTGTGGTGGCTCATTTTTTGCGGGACAATATGACGTTTTCAGCGGTACCATGGTTATGTTTATCTGTCTTTTTGATCGCGTGGTATTCCACTTTTTGTTTGGCGATATGATAATAAAGCATTGTCTTTTGCCTTGTTTTTTTATGGTGTTTACTGAAGGGGTTAACTAGTGGGACAGTTTTATAGGTTGTGTCGTTACAGATGATACTAAATATGTGTACTTTTATTGTTTTTTTTTTATTTCAATAAAGAAATATATTTATGGGATAATATTTTTTTTTTTCAGAATTTTTTTTACAGTTTTTTACACATGTGATTTTTTTTTTTACACTATAACATTGCCCCAGGGGGGGCATAATGTTATAGTGTAAGCTCGCTGATCTGACACTTTGCTGTGCACTGTGTCAGATCAGCAATCTGATGTGCACTCATAGAGGCTTCCCGGCGCCTGCTCTGAGCAGGCGCTGTGAAGTCACCTCCCTGCAGGACCCAGATGCAACCCCGTGGCCATTTTGGATCCAGGCCTGCTGCAGGGAGGAAGGTAGGAGACCATCTGATCAACGCGATCACATCACGTTGCTCCGGGGGTCTCAGGGAAGCCCGCATGGAGCCCCCTCCCTGCGCGATGCTTCCCTATACCGCCGGAACACTGCAATCATGTTTGATCGCAGTGTGCTGGGGTTAATCTGCCGGGGGTGGTCCGTGACCGCTCCTGGCACATAGTGCCGGATGTCAGCTGCGATAGTCAGCTGACACCTGGCCGTGATCGGCCGCGCTCCCCCCGTGAGCGTGGCTGATCGCTATGATGTACTATCCTGTCGGTGGTCATACGGGCCCACCCCACCTCGACGGGATAGTACGTCACATGCCAGAAAGGGGTTAACAAGTGATTTAGTTCTGTGTTCATCCATCCTAGTCTCTTTAAATGCTTCCAAATCTTCCTTCTTTTCTGGATTGTTACCAGTTGTGCAGTATGAATTTCATTTAGCAAAATATTCCATTCCTTCTTGGATATTTCTGTTCTTTAGAACATCCAGTCATTAGACATTTCCTACTGTCTTTCTGAGTTCCTTAAAATCTACCTTTCTGAAGTCCAATCTTAAAATCTGAATGCTCGCTAGTAGGGTTGAGCGAAATGGGTCGGCCATTTTCAGAAGTCGCCGACTTTTGGCAAAGTTGGGTTTCATGAAACCCGACCCCTGTGTGGGGTCGGACATGAGGTCGGCAATCTTCTGAATCTGGAATCGGAATTCCGATACCGAGTTCCGATATGTTTGCAATATCGGAAATCAGTATCGGAATCCATATTTAAGTGTAAAATAAAGAATTAAAATAAAAAATATTGCTATACTCACCCTCTGACGCGCCCTGGTACTAACCAGCAGCCTTCCTTCCTTAGAATCAGCGCGTGAAGGACCTTAGATGACGTCGCGGCTTGTGATTGGTCGCGCGACCGCCCATGTGACCGCTCACGCAACCAATCACAAGCCGCGACGTCACCGAAGGTCATTCAAGCGCTGATTCTTAGGAAGGAAGGCTGCCGGAAAGAAGCAGGGCGCGTCCGAGGCTGAGTATATTCCTATTAGGTATATACTCACCCTCGGACTCGCCCTGCTTCTTTCCGGCAGCCTTCCTTCCTAAGAATCAGCGCTTGAATGACCTTCGGTGACGTCGCGGCTTGTGATTGGTCGCGTGAGCCGTCACATGGGCGATCGCGCGACCAATCACAAGCCGCTACGTCATCTAAGGTCCTTCACGCGCTGATTCTAAGGAAGGAAGACTGCCGGTTAGTACCAGGGCGCGTCAGAGGGTGAGTATAGCAATATTTTTTATTTTAATTCTTTATTTTACACTTAAATATGGATCCCAGGGCCTGAAGGAGAGTTTCCTCTCCTTCAGACCCTGGGAACCATAGAATCCCATTGCACTGCATTGGGTTTCGTGTTTCGGCCGACCCCGACCCCGACTTTTTTATAGGATCGGCCGATTTCACTCAACCCGACTTTTGAGAAAGTCGGGTTTAGTGAAACCCGACCCGATCCTATAAAAGTAAAAGTCGCTCAATCCTACTCGCTAGTCTTCCTCCTCTTGTAATAGAAATTTGAGTATAGCATGATCGCTGCCTCCTAAATTCCCAACCACCTTTCCTTCCTCAACTATTTCCTCCCTGTTGGTAAGAATTAGGTCAATGATTACAGATCCTCTTGATCTAGTGATGTAGCCAGTTGTTCATCTGTAGAATCCTGTTCAATCTCCTTGGTCCATGTCCATCCACTGGCAGGATGAATGAAAAGATGACCTGCACTCCCAGTTCCTTTAATTTCCAAGCAAGATCTTCAAAGTCTTTGCATATAGCTTCCAGGTCCTTTTTTGCTGTGTCATTTGTTCATTCATGAATTAGTAGACATGTCTGTTCGTCTCTAGCACTGATGAGTCTTAATTCCCTATCAGACACATCTTTAATTTGTGCACCTGGAAGACAGCACACTTCTCATAAGGTAATGTCTGGTCAGTACAGAGTGGCTTCTGTTCCTCTCAGTAGGGAATCCCCCACAACCACACCTCTCCTTTTCTTCTTCCATAGAACTTCTGTTTCTCCCTTCAATAGGCTTCTGATTTTTTAAATTCTTTGTGGGCAGAGCCCTTTTTTGATGTACATCTTCATACTTGTCCTGTGTGAAAGCCTGGTGGCAGTTCTCCATCAGTATAGGTGCTGACTGCCTCCTCATCCTCCTGCTCCTTTTGATCACATGTTCTACTTCTCTTCTTCTGCAGGTACATTGAAAGGTGTTCTTTTCGAACATTCTGAATAGTTATTTCTACTCTGTCTTTAGCTTCTGCACGAACACTGGAAAATTCTGCTCTTGAAACATTCTGAAAAGTCAAGGAAACCCTCATCTTCTCTAATTAGCTTCAGTGTAGCTATTCTCTTCTGAAAACTACTTTGCACCTTTTCCTCTAACAAAGTCACAAGCACGTAAAGTTTGTCTTTTCCTCTGGCAAGTCTGTAAACATACAGCACACATTGCAGCACAGCATATGGGTAATCTCCTTCTCCATGTTGAACAAACCGAATTTCTGCATAATCACCAGAAAAGATTTCCTCCAAGCAGCTTGAGCCAGCTACACCCAAAAGTCCTCAGACTCGCTGCGACTCTTCAATGTTCCCAGAATGCACCAGAAATAAGCAAATTATTTCCCTCAAGCTTCATCTCCTGCTTTGATGACTTCCTCCAAGCAGCTTAATTCAGCTGCATCAAAAGACCCTCAGACTCGCAGCAACTCTTCCCATAATGGATCAGGAATATGCAAATTATCTCACTCGAGCTTCAATTCCTGGTTTGATGATTTCCTCCAAGCAGCTCGATTTAGCTACACCCAAAGATCCTCAGACTCATAGCGACTCTTCACTCTTACCAGAATGCACCAGGAATATGCAAATTATCTTCCTGGAGTTTTAATCCCTGATCTGACATCAGCCTCAATACTATTACCCCACTTGCCACCACACCAGAGCAAGTGGGAGGAGTGGAGGCTAAGCCCCAGAATTGGTGCATCTAATTCACCATTTCTGGGGAGACTGAGGGCTAATGTTCTTAGTCTCGCAGGGGGCCAATCTAGGCTATTAATATCAGCCTACAGCTGTCTGCCTAGCCTTTGCTGGTTATTAACCCCTTCATGACCAGAGCTTTTTTTTTGCTTTGCGGTTTTGTTTTTCGCTCCCCTTCTTTCCAGAGCCGTAACTTTTATATTTTTCCATCAAAATGGCTACGTGATGGCTTATTTTTTGCAGAACGAGTTGTACTTTTGAAAGACATCATTTTTTTTAAGCATGTCATGTACTTGAAAACGGGAAAAAAATTCCAATTGCGGCGAAATTGCAAAAAAGTGCATTCCCACACTTGTTTTTTTTGTTTGCCTTTTTTGCTAGGTTCACTAAATGCTGAAACTGACCTGCCATTATGATTATCCTGGTCATTACGAGTTCATAGACCCCAAACATGTTCTAGGTTCTTTTTAATCTAAGGGGTGAAAAAGATTCTAAACTTTACTAAAAAGAAAAAAAAATTGCGCTATTTTCAGATACCCGTAGCGATACCACACTTTAATGCAATGTTGCAGTGGCCAAAAAAACTTAATTCTGGCATTTCGATTTTTTTTCTTGCTACGCTGTTTAGCAATCAGCTTAATCCTTTTTGAATTGATAGATCGGGCAATTCTGAACTTGGCAATACCAAATATGTGTAGGTTTGATTTTATTTTTAATGTTTTATTTTGAATGGGGCGAAAGGGGGGTGATTTGAACTTTTATGTTTTTTTATTTTTTTCATTTTTTTTTACTTTTGGCATGCTTCAGTAGCCTCCATGGGAGCTAGAAGCTTCCACAACTGGATCGCCTCTGCTACATAGAGACGATGCTCAGATCTCCCCTATGTAGTAGAATTACAGCATTGCTATGAGCGCTAAACACAGGGTGGTGCTCATAGCAGTCTGGCATCAACAACCATCGAGGTCTCAAGCAGATCTCTGGTTGCATTGCCGACGCACCGCTGACCCCCGATCACGTGACGGGGGTTAGCGGTGCATGTATTTCCAGCTCGATGGTGGGACGCGCATGTTAAGTGCCACTATCAGAGTTTGACAGTGGCATTTAACTAGTTAATAGGCACGGGCGGATCGCAACTCCGCCGGCGCCTATTGCGGGTACAAGTCAGCTGTTGAAAACAGTTGACATGTCGCAGCTTTGAGGTGGGCTCACTGCTGAACCCCACCTCAAAGCAGGGCTTCTGATGTTGGACGTATACTATTCCATCCGATGTCAGAAACGGGTTAATTATAGAGCACCCCTTGTCAAATTTTTGGGAGGGTCAACTTTTGTTAATAGCTAGTAAAGGCTATGTAGAGATCTGTGAGCTGACATACGCGTAAATAGCCTGGAAAGCTCCATGTTTATTACCCCCTTCCCAGCCTATAAACATCAGCCTACAGCTATTTCCCTCAGCGGGATAATATAAATTAGGCGGAACCTTATTTATTAAATAAATATAGGAACACTAAACTACACACAAACTGTACTAATTATATATGTCATTGATATCTTTCTGCCTGTATAGTCTATGCATATATCTACTTTATTTATTCTATTCTGATGGGTCATGCAGTGAATTTACTGTGCTTGGCTGATGAAATGTCAGGTTTCCTATGAGATGGATGTGTAAAAATCGGACGGCACATGTATGGTCCATGTGCTGTATGATTTTTTTTATCACACTGATTGACTTGCATTGGTGAGTTTCGTCTGATATATGCACCCACTTGTAGCATGCTGAGATTTTTTTCTCACTCTGATCTAAGCTGAGAAAAAAATTGCAGATGAACACTGAATCATTAAATAACATTAGTCAGACTGAAATTCGATTGTTTATCCAATTGCACTCGTCTGTTTTAAACATAGATGAGTATGAGCCCTTAAAATGTATCTCCCTTTATGTACAGTATATACGTAAAGCATTAATCCACTATCAGCTACAATAAATGCTATTGCTGATAGCTGCTCTTAAACCCGTAAATGGTGCTTTCAAATAATGATGTCATTTAAATGTCGCAATTTTGCCTTAACTTTTGTTCAGGTGCATATTGACCCCTGCCATTGACCCCCTGCCATCGCTACCATTCTTGTTGTCCTATGAACTCTAGCCATAATCTGGGCTTCATTGGACTCTGTAAGTTTTGCAGTATACTGTAATATTGCAACATTGCAGTATATACTACAACCATTGAAATTTCAAGTACTCTGAGGGGACTAATAAAAAGGAAAAGTAAAAAAATAATATTAAATTAAAAAAATACATTTGAATATCCTTTCAAGCTGCTAAAATAGTAGCATCACTGTAATTGTATTGCCCCATAGAATCATGTTGTCAAGTCAATTTTATTGCACAAGTGTTGCCATAGAAAATAAAACTTATATAAAAAAGCTGAATTGCTGAATTTTCACTATTTTACTGTATTTGCAATTTTCTTCCCAATTTCCCTTATATTCCACCACACATGGTTTAAGGTAATAGTCCAAGAAACGAGAGACCATCTCATTCAATCCACTACACCCGGAAACAATGGGTCTCCCGGTCGCACCATCCGTGATGTCATAAGCGGAGCACGTGACCAGGCATGCATGCAGGGAAGGCAGAAAAAGCGCACAACACAAGGGCAGCCATTAAATATAAGGGCAAAAGTAAGGGCAAAAGCAGACAACAATACACTTCAATGACATGAGGGTAAATATCATAATATATCACCACACGGTGGCACTACATAGATACCACTCACACAAGGTACAATAATGTCACCAAGGCTTGAAAAAGGCTCAGATGGAGCTGAAACGTCGCCCGGCTATGTGGGTTGATTAAAACCTTCCACTTTTTTCACTTTAACTATGGAGTGCTGCCTCTTTTTTGAATCTCTCTCTCTCTCTTTCTCTCTCTCTCTCTCTCTCTCTATATATATATATATATATATATATATATATATATAAAAAAGCAGATGGACAGCGACGAAGAGATCATCATATCCAAAACATCACTTATAGGAAGCTAGAGAAGCCCCACTGATCATTCAAGCCAAATGGCTTCATTGTTCTAAGAGTCGTAATCCAACAACATTGTTTTTGCACTAGCCTATTCATTAGATGGCCACCATGGGCACCAAGATGAACAACATCAATACCTCAGACTTGTAGGTCAATGGTCCCTGATGGATGGAATTCTCCATAGTGGGAAAGTATCGTCTTCAACTTAGCAATCTCCTCTTTATGCATATCCTCAGGACCAATCAGTTTAGCCACTCGTATATCTCTAGCATGTTCCAAAATACGGACACGTAGTTGTCTGGATGTTAGGCCTATATACAGTAAATAAGTCCACATGGACAGGTAATGTAATAAACCACAGATGTCGTTTTGCAGTTTATAGTATGCACAATCTTAAAGGTACAAGAATTCTAAGAATTCACAAAGGTGTCAGTCTTAATCATATTATGTATCTGCAGGCACTACAGTCACCACAGGAGCGTGAGCCCCAAGTAGGGTCTCTAGAATTAAAAATAAAATTAGATCTAGGGGGACATAATTGCTATATGTTATCATCTCACCAATCGTCTTGCTCCTCCTTGCAACAATCCGTGAAGTGTCTTTAATAAATTTAGCAAGTTCATGATCTTGTTTCACTCTAGGCTACAATCGATTCATGATTCATTCATATCCTTCCATCTACTTCCTGATGTTTGGCCATGAAAAAGATTGTTACGATCCATACTTTTAGCCTGCTGATAACCTTTTTCAATATCCATAGCCCCATAACCACGACGTAGAAAACGTGAAGTCAAATCTCGGGCTTGATTTTCAAATTCTTCATTTGAATCACAGATCCTCGTGGCTCTAATAAATTCTCCTTTAGGGATTGCATTAATAGTATGCCTGGGATGTGCAGATCTAGCATGTAATAAAGAATTTGTACTTGTTTCCTTACAATAGATGGTACTATGAATGTTGCCACATTGATCAACTGAAAGCTGGAGACCAAGGAATTCGATTTCATTCACCTTAAATGTGAATTTGACATTCCAATCATTGGCATTAAGATGTATCAAAAATTCAACCAACTCAGTTCTGCTCCCCTGCCAAATAAAAAGAACATCGCCTATAAAACGCATCCAACTTAAAACGGACGGGCCTTGTATATTTGATAGATAGGATAACATATGTTCACGTTCCCAATGGCCCATAAATAAATTTGCATATGAGGGCGTGAAACACACCCCCATTGCCACTCCCCGTTTTTGTTGAAAGAAATTATCCTTAAAGGTGAAATAATTGTGGGTTAAAGCATACTCCAATAATCCCAACAAAAGTTGTAATAAGTGCAAATCCATACCCTTATTCATTAAGAAAAATTCAACCGCTGCAATACCCCTATGATGCTCAATACAAGTATGTAATGACTCAACATCTCCAGATATGAGTAAGATGTCAGTGTAACGGGGTCTACTGTGCTGTAGTACCTCTTTCAGCACCCCCCGTGTTTCAGGAGGTCCACTCTGCTTTTGCTGGATTCTGAATGAAGGACGCTGGCTGGAATTCCTTGATTACATGAGAGCATATACTGTAAAAGCTGACTGCTACTCCACGTATTTCCAGTCCAAAATAACACACTTTATTCACAGCACACAGAATATATAACACAGATACTCAGGGCAGGCCAATAGAAAAAGCAGGCCAGACATACATTACAATAGCTGCAGGGGGCCGGAGCCTGCTGATATTTACTGTGGGAATTACAAAGGTGGGGGAGGTCAGAAGGAGAATATCTTGTCCCCTCTGACCAGGGGCGCAGCCTGTGGACTGATGCATTTCACATGGAACCTATTATACATAATATATACTGCATAACATATTCTTGGTGCTGGGGGTTCTGTAACAGTCGGGTTCAAATGTTATAAACTGTAATCTCCGTGATACATCACCAGAGACTTTGATGTACGATGGTAATTCCACCAGACATGATTTAAGGTAATAGTCCAAGAAATGAGAGACCATTTCATTCAATCCACTGCACCCGGAAACAATGGGTCTCCCGGGTTTCAAAACTGAAATTCAGCATTTAAAAAACAAGTTTTAAATTGTCATCTATGTTAACAGAAAAATACAAATGTTAAGGTTCTGAAAAAGGGAAGGGAAAAAAATGCAAACGCAAAAATTTGTTGCATTTTTAACCCCTTCATGACCCAGCCTATTTTGACCTTAAAGACCTTGCCGTTTTTTCCAATTCTGACCAGTGTCCCTTTATGAGGTAATAACTCAGGAACGCTTCAATGGATCCTAGCGGTTCTGAGATTGTCTTTTCATGACATATTGGGCTTCATGTTAGTGGTAAATTTAGGTCAATAAATTCTGTGTTTATTTGTGATAAAAACGGAAATTTGGCGAAAATTTTGAAAATTTCGCAATTTTCACATTTTGAATTTTTATTCTGTTAAACCAGAGAGGTATGTGACACAAAATAGTTAAAAAATAACATTTCCCACACGTCTACTTTACATCAGCACAATTTTGGAAACAAAATTTTTTTTTGCTAGGAAGTTATAAGGGTTAAAATTTGACCAGCGATTTCTCATTTTTACAACGAAATTTACAAAACCATTTTCTTTAGGGACCACCTCACATTTGAAGTCAGTTTGAGGGGTCTATATGGCTGAAAATACCCAAAAGTGACACCATTCTAAAAACTGCACTCCTCAAGGTGCACAAAACCACATTCCAGAAGTTTATTAACCCTTCAGGTGCTTCACAGCAGCAGAAGCAACATGGAAGGAAAAAATGAACATTTAACTTTTTAGTCACAAAAATGATTTTTCAGCAACAATTTTTGTATTTTCCCAATGGTAAAAGGAGAAACTGAACCACGAAAGTTGTTGTCCAATTTGTCCTGAGTACGCTGATACCTCATATGTGGGGGTAAACCACTGTTTGGGCGCACGGCAGGGCTTATCTGAGTCTCTCTTATCCATATTTCAACGCTGGTTGCTTGAGGTTTGGGCAAACTCCACGTTTTGTTTTATTTGTGGAGGAAACACCTGGTGCCATTCCACTTCTTTTGATACTTACAATAGATGGTACTATGAATGTTGCCACATTGATCAACTGAAAGCTGGAGACCAAGGAATTCGATTTCATTCACCTTAAATGTGAATTTGACATTCCAATCATTGGCATTAAGATGTATCAAAAACTCAACCAACTCAGTTCTGCTCCCCTGCCAAATAAAAAGGACATCGCCTATAAAACGCATCCAACTTAAAACAGACGGGCCTTGTATATTTGATAGATAGGATAACATATGTTCACGTTCCCAATGGCCCATAAATAAATTTGCATATGAGGGCGTGAAACACACCCCCATTGCCACTCCCCGTTTTTGTTGAAAGAAATTATCCTTAAAGGTGAAATAATTGTGGGTTAAAGCATACTCCAATAATTCCAACAAAAGTTGTAATAAGTGCAAATCCATACCCTTATTCATTAAGAAAAATTCAACCGCTGCAATACCCCTATGATGCTCAATACAAGTATGTAATGACTCAACATCTCCAGATATGAGTAAGATGTCGGTGTAACGGGGTCTACTGTGCTGTAGTACCTCTTTCAGCACCCCCCATGTTTCAGGAGGTCCACTCTGCTTTTGCTGGATTCTGAATGAAGGACGCTGGCTGGAATTCCTTGATTACATGAGAGCATATACTGTAAAAGCTGACTGCTACTCCACGTATTTCCAGTCCAAAATAACACACTTTATTCACAGCACACAGAATATATAACACAGATACTCAGGACAGGCCAATAGAAAAAGCAGGCCAGACATACATTACAAGAGCTGCAGGGGGCCGGAGCCTGCTGATATTTACTGTGGGAATTACAAAGGTGGGGGAGGTCAGAAGGAGAATATCTTGTCTCCTCTGACCAGGGGCGCAGCCTGTGGACTGATGCATTTCACATGGAACCTATTATACATAATATATACTGCATAACATATTCTTGGTGCTGGAGGTCCTGTAACAGTCGGGTTCAAATGTTATAAACTGTAATCTCCGTGATACATCACCAGAGACTTTGATGTACGATGGTAATTCCACCAGACATGATTTAAGGTAATAGTCCAAGAAACGAGAGACCATCTCATTCAATCCACTGCACCCGGAAACAATGGGTCTCCCGGGTTTCAAAACTGAAATTCAGCATTTAAAAAACAAGTTTTAAATTGTCATCTATGTTAACAGAAAAATACAAATGTTAAGGTTCTGAAAAAGGGAAGGGAAAAAAATGCAAACGCAAAAATTTGTTGCATTTTTAACCCCTTCATGACCCAGCCTATTTTGACCTTAAAGACCTTGCCGTTTTTTCCAATTCTGACCAGTGTCCCTTTATGAGGTAATAACTCAGGAACGCTTCAATGGATCCTAGCGGTTCTGAGATTGTCTTTTCGTGACATATTGGGCTTCATGTTAGTGGTAAATTTAGGTCAATAAATTCTGTGTTTATTTGTGATAAAAACGGAAATTTGGCGAAAATTTTGAAAATTTCGCAATTTTCACATTTTGAATTTTTATTCTGTTAAACCAGAGAGGTATGTGACACAAAATAGTTAATCAATAACATTTCCCACACGTCTACTTTACATCAGCACAATTTTGGAAACAAAATTTTTTTTTGCTAGGAAGTTATAAGGGTTAAAATTTGACCAGCGATTTCTCATTTTTACAACGAAATTTACAAAACCATTTTTTTTAGGGACCACCTCACATTTGAAGTCAGTTTGAGGGGTCTATATGGCTGAAAATACCCAAAAGTGACACTATTCTAAAAACTGCACTCCTCAAGGTGCACAAAACCACATTCCAGAAGTTTATTAACCCTTCAGGTGCTTCACAGCAGCAGAAGCAACATGGAAGGAAAAAATGAACATTTAACTTTTTAGTCACAAAAATGATTTTTCAGCAACAATTTTTGTATTTTCCCAATGGTAAAAGGAGAAACTGAACCACGAATGTTGTTGTCCAATTTGTCCTGAGTACGCTGATACCTCATATGTGGGGGTAAACCACTGTTTGGGCGCACGGCAGGGCTTGGAAGGGAAGGAGCGCCATTTGACTTTTTGAATGAAAAATTGGCTGCACTCTTTAGTGGATACCATGTCAAGTTTGGAGAGCCCCCGTGTGCTTAAAAATTGGAGCTCCCCCACAAGTGACCCCATTTTGGAAACTAGACGCCCCAAGGAACTTATCTAGATGCATAGTGAGCCCTTTAAACCCCCAGCTGCTTCACAAATTGATCCGTAAAAATGAAAAAGTACTATTTTTTCACAAAAAAAATTCTTTTAGCCTCAATTTTTTCATTTTCACATGGACAACAGGATAAAATGGATCCTAAAATTTGTTTGGCAATTTCTCCTGAGTACACCGATACCTCACATGTGGGGGTAAACCACTGTTTGGGCACATGGTAAGGCTCGGAAGGGAAGGAGCGCCATTTGACTTTTTGAATGAAAAATTATCTCCATCGTTAGCGGACACCATGTCGCGTTTGGAGAGACCCTGTGTGCTTAAACATTGGAGCTCCCCCACAAGTGACCCCATTTTGGAAACTGGACCCCCCAAGGAACTTATCTAGATGCCTAGTGAGCACTTTAAACCCTCAGGTGCTTCACAAATTGATCCGTAAAAATGAAAAAGTACTTTTTTTTCACAAAAAATTTCTTTTCGCCTCAATTTTTTCATTTTCACATGGGCAATAGGATAAAATGTATCCTAAAATTTGTTGAGCAATTTCTCCCGAGTACGCCGATACCTCATATGTGGGGGTAAACCACTGTTTGGGCACACGGCAGGGCTTGGAAGGGAAGGCGCACCTTTTGACTTTTTGAATGGAAAATTAGCTCCATTTGTTAGCGGACACCATGTCGCATTTGGAGAGCCCCTGTGTGCCTATGCAATGGAGCTCCCCCACAAGTGACCCCATTTTGGAAACTAGACCCCCCCAAGGAACTTATCTAGATGCATACTGAGCACTTTAAACCCCCAGGTGCTTCACAGAAGTTTATAATGCAGGGCCATGAAAATAAAAAATAATTTTTCTTTTCTCAAAAATGATTTTTTAGCCTGGAATTTCCTATTTTGCCAATGGTAATAGGAGAAATTGGACCACAAATGTTGTTGTCCAGTTTGTCCTGAGTACGCAGATACCCCATATGTGGGGGTAAACCACTGTTTGGGCGCACGGAAGGGCTCAGAAGGGAAGGCACGCCATTTGGCTTTTTAAATGGAAAATTAGCTCCAATCATTAGCGGACACCATGTCGCGTTTGGAGAGCCCCTGTGTGCCTAAACATTAGAGATCCCCCACAAATGACCCCATTTTGGAAACTAGACCCCCAAAGGAACTAATCTAGATGTGTGGTGAGCACTTTGAACCCTCAAGTGCTTCACAGAAGTTTATAACGCAGAGCCATGAAAAAAAAAAAAATTATTTTCTCAAAAATGATTTTTTAGCCTGCGATTTTTTATTTTCCCAAGGGTAACAGGAGAAATTTGACCCCAAAAGTTGTTGTCCAGTTTCTCCTGAGTACGCTGATACCCAATATGTGGGGGTAAACAACTGTTTAGGCACATGCTGGGGCTCGAAAGTGAAGTAGTGACGTTTTGAAATGCAGACTTTGATGGAATGCTCTGCGGGCGTCACGTTGCGTTTGCAGAGCCCCTGATGTGGCTAAACAGTAGAAACCCCCCACAAGTGACCCCATTTTGGAAACTAGACCCCGAAAGGAACTTATCTAGATGTGAGGTGAGCACTTTGAACCCCCAAGTGCTTCACAGAAGTTCATAACACAGAGCAGTGAAAATAATAAATACGTTTTCTTTCCTCAAAAATAATTTTTTAGCCCAGAATTTTTTATTTTCCCAAGGGTTACAGGAGAAATTGGACCACAAATGTTGTTGTCCAGTTTCTCCTGAGTAAGCTGATACCCCATGTGTGGGGGTAAACCACTGTTTGGGCACACGTGGGGGCTCAGAAGGGAAGTAGTGACTTTTGAAATGCAGACTTTGATGGAATGGTCTGCGGGCGTCACGTTGCGTTTGCAGAGCCCCTGGTGTGCCTAAACAGTAGAAACCCCACACAAGTGACCCCATTTTGGAAACTAGACCCCCAAAGGAACTTATCTAGATATGTGGTGAGCACTTTCAACCCCCAAGTGCTTTACAGAAGTTTATAACACAGAGCCGTGAAAATAATAAATACGTTTTCTTTCCTCAAAAATAATTTTTTAGCCCAGAATTTTTTATTTTCCCAAGGGTTACAGGAGAAATTGGACCCCAAAAGTTGTTGTCCAGTTTCTCCTGAGTACGCTGATACCCCATGTGTGGGGGTAAACCACTGTTTGGGCACACGTGGGGGCTCAGAAGGGAAGTAGTGACTTTTGAAATGCAGACTTTGATGGAATGGTCTGCGGGCGTCACGTTGCGTTTGCAGAGCCCCTGGTGTGCCTAAACAGTAGAAACCCCCCACAATTGACCCCATTTGGGAAACTAGACCCCCCAAGGAACTTATCTAGATATGTGGTGAGCACTTTGAACCCCCAAGTGCTTCACAGACGTTTACAACGCAGAGCCGTTAAAATAAAAAATAATTTTTCTTTCCTCAAAAATGATGTTTTAGCAAGCAATTTTTTATTTTCTCAAGGGTAACAGGAGAAATTGGACCCCAGTAATTGTTGCACAGTTTGTCCTGAGTATGCTGGTACTCCATATGTGGGGGTAAACCACTGTTTGGGCACACGTCGGGGCTCGGAAGTGAGGGAGCACCATTTGACTTTTTGAATACAAGATTGGCTGGAATCAATGGTGGTGCCATGTTGCGTTTGGAGACCCCCTGATGTGCCTAAACAGTGGAAACCCCTGAATTCTAACTCCAACACACCCCTAAACCTTATCCCAACTGTAGCCGTAACCCTAATCACAACCCTAACCCCAACACACCCGTAACCCCAACACACCCCTAACCCTAACCACAACCCTTATTCCAACCCAACCCTAGCCCTAAGGCTATGTGCCAACGTTGCGGATTCGTATGAGATTTTTCAGCACCATTTTTGAAAAATCCGCGGGTAAAAGGCACTGCGTTTTACCTGCGGATTTACCGCGGATTTCCAGTGTTTTTTGTCCGGATTTCACCTGCGGATTCCTATTGAGGAACAGGTGTAAAACGCTGCAGAATCCGCACAAAGAATTGACATGCTGCGGAAAATACAACGCAGCGTTCCCGCGCGGTATTTTCCGCACCATGGGCACAGCGGATTTGGCTTTCCATATGTTTACATGGTACTGTAAACCTGATGGATAGGGTTGAGCGAAACGGGTCGAAATTTTTCAAAAGTCGCCGACTTTTGGCAAGGTCGGGTTTCATGAAACCCAACCCGACCCCAGTGTGGGGTTGGCCATGAAGTCGGCGATCTTTTGAATCTAGAATCGGAATTCCGATACCGATTCCCGATATGTTTAAGATATCGGGAATTGGTATCGGAATTCAGATTTAAGTGTAAAATAAAGAATTAAAATAAAAAATATCGCAATACTTACCCTCTGACGCGCCCTGGTACTAACCGGGAACCTTCCTTCCTTAGAATCAGCCTTCCAGGACCCTGCGGTGACGTCGTGGTGACGTCGCGGCTTGTGATTGGCCGCGCGGCCGCCCATGTGACCGCTCGCGCGGCCAATCACAAGCCGGAACGTCACCCGCGACGTCACCGAAGGTCCTGGAAGGGCTGATTCTTAGGAAGGAAGGCTGCCGGAAAGAAGCAGGGCGCGTCCGAGGGTGAGTATATACCTAATAGGAATATACCTAATAGGAATATACTCACCCTCGGACGCGCCCTGC
The DNA here is from genome assembly GCF_032444005.1 of Ranitomeya imitator. Classification (NCBI taxonomy): domain Eukaryota; kingdom Metazoa; phylum Chordata; class Amphibia; order Anura; family Dendrobatidae; genus Ranitomeya; species Ranitomeya imitator. The sequence goes on along the minus strand of NC_091287.1, from coordinate 231,262,696 downwards.
TTCTTTCCGGCAGCCTTCCATCCTAAGAATCAGCCCTTCCAGGACCTTCGGTGACGTCGCGGGTGACGTCGCGGCTTGTGATTGGCCGCGCGACCGGTCACATGGGCGGCCGTGCGGCCAATCACAAGCCGCGACGTCACCGCGACGTCACCGCAGGGTCCTGGAAGGCTGATTCTAAGGAAGGAAGGTTCCCGGTTAGTACCAGGGCGCGTCAGAGGGTAAGTATTGCGATATTTTTTATTTTAAATCTTTATTTTACACTAAAATATGGATCGCAGGGCCTGAAGGAGAGTTTCCGCTCCTTCAGACCCTGGGAACCATGGAAACCCAATGCACTGCATTGGGTTTCGGGTTTCGTCCGACCCCGACCCCGACTTTTTTATAGGATCGGCCGATTTCACTCGACCCGACTTTTTGAAAAGTCGGGTTTCGTGAAACCCGACCCGATCCTATAAAAGTAAAGGTCGCTCAACCCTACTGATGGAACTCTGCTGCGGATCCGCAGCGGCCAATCCGCACCGTGTGCACATAGCCTAATTCTAAAGGTATGTGCACACGCTGCGGAAAACGCTGCGGATCCGCAGCAGTTTCCCATGAGTTTACAGTTCAATGCAAACCTATGGGAAACAAAAATCGCTGTACACATGCTGCAGAAAAACTGCACGGAAACGCAGCGGTTTACATTCCGCAGCATGTCACTTCTTTCTGCGGATTCCGCAGCGGTTTTACAACTGCTCAAATAGAAAATCGCTGTTGTAAAATCGCATTGAAATGCGCAGAAAAAACATGGTAAATCCGCCATAAATCCGCAGCGGTTTAGCACTGCGGATTTATCAAATCCGCAGCGGAAAAATCCGCAGAGAACAAGAATACGTGTGCACATACCGAAACCCTAACCCTAACCCTACCCCTAACCCTACCCCTAACCCTGCCCCTACCCCTAACCCTAACCCTAACCCTACCCCTAACCCTAACCCTACCCCTAACCCTAACCCTAACCCTAGTTCTTACCCCAACCTTAGTGGAAAAAAATATATATATATTTTTTTTTTATTGTCCCTACCTATGGGGGTGACAAAGGGGGGGGGTCATTTACTTTTTTTTTTATTTTGATCACTGAGATATAACCTATCTCAGTGATCAAAATTCACTCTGGAACGAATCTGCCGGCCGGCAGATTCGGCGGGCGCACTGCACATGCGCCCGCCATTTTGGAAGATGGCGGCGCCCAGGAAAGAAGACGGACGGTCCCCGGGAGGCCAGGTAAGTATAAGGGGGGGGAGATCAGGGCACGGGGGGGGCGTCGGAGCACGGGGGGGTGGATCGGAACACGGGGGGGTGGATTGGAGCACGGAGTGGGGGATCGCTGTGCGGGCGGGTGGATCGGAGCACGGGGGGGGATCGCTGTGCCGGTGGGGATCGCTGTGCGGGGGGTGGGATCGGAGTGCGGGGGGTGTGATTGGAGCACGGGGGGTGTGATTGGAGCACGGGGGGAGCGGGCAGGAGGACGGGGGAGCGGAGCACAGGACCGAGGGGAGCAGACCACAGATCAGGGGACTGGGGGGCGATCAGAGGGGTGGGGTGGGTGCACATTAGTGTTTCCAGCCATGGCCGATGATATTGCAGCATCGGCCATGGCTGGATTGTAATATTTCACCATATTTTTAGGTGAAATATTACAAATCGCTCTGATTGGCAGTTTCACTTTCAACAGCCAATCAGAGCGATCGTAGCCACGAGGGGGTGAAGCCACTCCCCCTGGGCTAAACTACCACTCCCCCTGTCCCTGCAGATCGGGTGAAATGGGAGTTAACCCTTTCACCCGATCTGCAGGGACACGATCTTTCCATGACGCATATGCTGCGTTATGGGTCGGAATGGCACCGACTTTCATGACGCAGCGTATGCGTCAAAGGTCGGGAAGGGGTTAAAAGGAATCTGTCACCAGTTTTTGCCACCTAATCTGAGAGCAGAAACATGTATAGACAGATAGCAGAGACTTAATTCCATCCATGCCTTGCTTGCTGTAGTTTTCATAAAATCACTGTCTTATTAGCAATAGATTATCACTAGAGGACTAGGAATCCTGCTGCCATGTATTCTACCATAATCATTAGTTCTGTATAACCCCACCACTGATTGGCAGCTTTCTGCCTGTGCACAATGCGCATAGAAATCTGTCAATCACTGGTGTGGGTGGGGGTTAAAGAGAGATAAACATTTAGAGCACTTGAATATTTACAGAATACAAAAACAAATCCAATATACACCCCAGTAAGTGATACATTGCTGTAATCAAGGTCTCTGGCTTTATATTATTCTACTCTCAATTGAGGTGTCAAACATTTTGTGACAAATTCACCTGCAGGGATTAAAGAAGCATGCAATTAATATTTTTCTGCTGAGAAGCTTCAAAAAAGAAAAGTTAAAATCCCCACAAATTTAACCATTTAGAAACAGCTGTATCCTTTTTCTTTTTTATTGGGTTCAAAATGCAATATATAAGATGTCTTATTATATGGCTGCTATTTAACAATATTCTATAAGTAGTAAAGTCAAGGTTCTTGGTAGTTGAAGTTAAGAAATATTTAGCTTGATTTGAGTTTTGCTGATTTACTGTCCATTCTGATGCATTGGTATTTTAATTTACATAATTTATTGTACTTTAATTTTGGTACATTTATGAAAAACATAGATGAATTGATTCTCCCATTGTATTTTATAAACCACAACATTACAAAACATCAAAACGGATAAACTGATTTATTCACCCTGAATCCTGTGTTTGTATTTCAGCTATTAGCTTGATATTGATAAGTTCCCACCAAATGTGATTATTACCTTTACAACATACAGTGGGGAAAAAAGTATTTAGTCAGCCACCAATTGTGCAAGTTCTCCCACTTAAAAAGATGAGAGAGGCCAGTAATTGACATCATAGGTAGGCCACAACTATGAGAGTAAAAATGAGAAAACAAATGCAGAAAATCACCTTGTCTGACTGTACCAATGGTTTGTCCGTTCAACCTGTAACCTAACATGTTGATCCAGAGAAAGGCAAAATGCCCATGAGACAGAAGCCCATTGCTCCATGTTAGAGGAATTATTCTTGATTCCACATATGGCAATCAAGCTAGTTCCCATGATGACCATCCTTTCTCCAAAATTTAGCACTCATAACCTGTAAAATGATTATTTTTAAGAAATATATCCAGGCCCTCTTTGAATTTTTTTAAGTAAATCAATCATTACAATGTCTTGTGGCCAAGACTTATCGCTGCTGTGACAGTAAATATTTGCCATCTATGATGATTAAATCTTCTTTCCTCTAGATGTGAGGGATGCCCCCTTATTGCTCTTACTTGCCTAGGTGTTATTAAATTAAAAATATTAGAAAGATATCTGTACTATCCCAAAATATATACTTGTATTGCAATAAGATTGCCATTAAGCCTTTGTTTTTCCAAAGCTGAATAATCCAAGTTTTATAGATAACCTGTCTTGGTATTGCAATTCATCCATTCCCTTAATAATCTTCAGTCACTCTTTGTAACACAGGTGTTCCTGCATTATCCTTCCTCCTCCTCCCAGCAGGGGCACCGACATGCTCACCGCCACAGCCGCCCTGTTGTTCCTTTTTGTCCCATCCCTGCCATCACATCCTGCTTCCAGTGCCTGCAAACGTTGCACAGGTCTCCCAGACACGTGCTTACGGCAAGCACACAAGCTCCCCTGCTTCTTAAAGGGGCAGGGCATCCACTCTGGAAATGTCCCCAACCTATAACTGGAAGGCATCTGGTACTTAAGGCACCCTCTCCTGTTGGGAAGTGCTGAGAAACTTTAGCTTCTAGTTACTGTTTGTACCCACTAGTCTGCTGTCAGTTCCCTATTTCTGAACCTGTCCTGTCTGAAGTTGAATCTTTTCCTAAGTTCAACTTGCCAGTACCTTTTTCTGAGTCCTGAATCCATTCTGACTGAACCTGCACATGCATCCTGCGTCAGTGTTCCAGAACCTGTCTTGTGTAAACCCTGAGTCTGTCCCCTCTGAGCATCCTGTTTTGTTGTTCTGTCTGAACCTACTGCTGTTCTGTCTGAACCGGCTCCAATATCCATTCTATCCATGATTCTGAATCCTGTTGTGACATTGACTCGGAATCTGTGTCTATGATAAAGACCCTTGGGATCAGCTGCTGCAGTATTAGGGACTGCCCTGGAGTAGTACCTGGCAGCAACCTGCAGCTCAAATGTAACTCCACCATCAGAGGGTATAGTGAGAACCTGTTCTAGTTTAGCTATATTTTTCTTACACACTGGGGCCCAAAATGCTATACACTATTGTAAGTGTGGCTGCATGTTTGTATAGAGGAAAAACTCTGCCCTTGTCATGAATACTTATGTCTCTTTAATGTATTCCATTATATTTGTCTTGAGAGCAGCTTCCTGGCACTGACCACTAAAATTGAGTTTGCTGTTCACCCATACATCAAAGTATGTCTCAGTAACAATTTTACCTAATGTTTTAAGATTTAGCACATAATTGTACATCTAATTTTCTTAACCCAAGTGCATGACCTTGTATTTTTGTGCATTAAACTGCTCTCATGTTTTTAGTTATTCTCTTCGCACTATATGTATTTATATACGTGTTCCAGTATGTGGTTGAAACCAGTAGTCAAAGATTTTTAAATGGAATAATTTAAGTTTATTTGGAGGAATACTTGTTGTTGAGTTAAATTTTCAACTAAATATTATTTCAATACTTACAGTAAATACTTAACTTTGGTTTAAAAAATGTGTTACTTCGGGAACTAGGAATTAGACATGATCTGGTCTTTTCAAATTCTCCATCTTTTTCCCAAATTTTTTTGCGATTCGCAGAGAGTACATTCGCATGAATATCAATGCTGGAAAGCTTGAATTAGCTTGAAAAATACACATTGGGGAGAGGAGACAAATAGAGAGAGAGATAACCCCACTGACCGTAAGAGTACACTACATAGGAGAGAGAGGACCCTGCTGACCATAAAAGCTTATGCACTACAGAAGAAAGAGAGAGAAGACCATGATAATTATAAGAGCTTACACTCTAGAAGGAGAGAGAAGACACCACTCTTCACATGTAACGCACCATGGAATAAATGGCGCTATAAAAATGTATAATAATAATATGACTTTACACTCAACAGGAGAGAAAGAACCCTGTTGACCCTGTTATGCTCTAAATAAGAGAGAGAGATCCCAGCTGACCATAAGAACTTACACACTACAAGTCAGAGAAGACCCTGTTAATCATAAGAACTTACACTCTACAAGAGGAAAGAGCACCACACTGATCATAAGAGCTTACAGTGGGGAGAGAAATTAGCCTGCTGACTATATGCGCTTACACACTACAGAAGTGATAAACTTACCCATTGACTCTGGAGATGTAAAACAACTCTGAGTACAAACTGTTCTCCACTGCAAAATGCTTATCTGTGATGGCCCAGGTACTGACCACTACTGTATAAGGTTTGATAATCCATTAGATGGCATAACTTACAGTATGTTATAGGGAAGCTCGCGTCACCATGATCTGGTCAAGTTTAGTGTTCCTAAAGTTGGACAGATTGCATGCTCCAGTAATCCAGACAGTTTTACACTGTGCCATAATTATTGTAAATTTTGTTTTCTGATGCTGTAGAGGCAAAGCTGCCCCTACTTGTAGTATCAGAGAGTGCACAGATGGAGCTACAGTAGAAGGACAAGAATTCTGCTGTCCAAACTGAAACTTTGGAAGCATGCTAACCCTTTGCAAACAGGAATCTGGGAGGCATGGAGTTGCTAACTCCTGAAGATGAAACATGAGAATATCCCTTTAAGTGATCCTAGGTAGTCTATGTTAACCAGTACATTTACTGTATGATCTGTTCATACAATATATGCTGGCTACATACAGTATATGCTTACACTTCTCTAAGACAAGTATACATTAAAAGAGATGTCCAATGAAAACAAGTTATTATCTATATACAGAATAGGCTATAACTTACTGATCAGTTGGTGTCCCATTGCTGGGAACTGCATCAACAGTTGATTGAAAAAAAAACTCACTGAAAGAAAAAATATCCTCAAAAATCACTGAAAAAAAGGTAGAGATGCTTACCTGCCTAGGGCTCAAACAAATGCAGGATGCAGTGGACCTAAGTAATTAGGGCAACAACACAGGTGCAGCAATACTAATAGTGCAATCGCTCTCAGCCTACCGAGCCATGGAGGGGGTGATTGTTTAATATACTAGTGCTCACACTAAAAATCTCCAATCTGTATGCGGCATAATTCACACAGGTAATGCAGAGCATCAGGCTTACAGCCTATTACCAACGCCCATACTTTTAGATCAGGTGGGCTGCCCAGTGCCTCCCAAATGCACCCTGTATGAACAGAGGCCACAATTACAGAGCCATCTGGGCCCAATTGCACCTTGAAAAATAGATAAAGTGCACAAAAAGATATCAATATATGTAAGGTATTAGTTAATATTATGGCCACAATACGTAAGCTTGCAACCCTAGCCCTAGGCAGGTAAGCATCTCTGACTTTTTTCCAGAAGTTGATTGGAAATTTAATAGCCCCAACAGGAAATCCCTGTTATAAAATAGACCATGAGGTTGGATGCCAAATACCCTGCAGTAAACAAATAAATAAATAGCAATAGTGCATGAAAATAAAACAATGTACTCATTTACATAATTTTGATTAAAAAAACATAAAAGCCATCCCACCAAATCAAGGTGACTCTAGTTGGGATGGTCCTAACCTCTACTATTAAAATGTTAATCAGGACCAAAACGCCATGGTGAGTTCTATAAATGAGATGTCCAGCTCAAACAAAAGGGAGGCTACACCATTATTTGCACAGAGTAAAAAAAATGTAAACAAAAACCTAAAGAAATTAACTGGAATATAATTTGGTATACATACAATGTGTAGGCACATGTTTACACTGGCCACTAAACAGACTAATTCAAAGATAAAAACAAAATGAGCAAAATAACATAAGGTACTTAGTTAATGTAATTTTTTATCAAAAACACATAAAAGCCATCCCACCAAGTCAAAATGACTCTATTTGAGACCGTCTTGACCTCTAGTATTAAAACCTTACTATATGTCAAATGACAAAAATGTGAATAAGGGCCGAGCAGGACCAAGACTCCGACTAATGGACACCCACCAATGGAGAGCTATATAAACATAATGTCCAACTCAAATAAAAAAGAGTGCAAAACCTAAAAAAAAATTCTAAACAAATTAACTAGACATAATAGAGTAGTGAAACAAAAAAAAATGAACTGGAGCATAAGTTAGTGTATGTGCACTGTGTAGGAGTACGTTCACACTGTGACCACTTCGCAAACAAAACTGAAGAAAAAACAAACAAAAATAAAATGTACATATATTCTGTAGCAAGAAAATAAGCAAGTAGTAAAAGTATATATAAACAACATAGGGTACTAAGTTAACACTATTTTGAACAAAAAGTGTAAATGCCATCCAACCATGACAAGGTGTACCCAAACAGAGTGATCTATTTAAAGTGTTTATTTCTGTTTATGTTGATGATTATAGCTTACAGCCAATGAAAACCCAAAAGTCATTATCTCAACAAATTAGAATACTTTATAACACCAGCTTGAAAAATTATTTTAATATCTGAAATGTTGGCCTACTGAAATGTATGTTCAGTAAATGCACGCAATACTTGGTCGAGGCTTCTTTTGCATCAATTACTGCATCAATTCGGCGTGGCATGGAGGTGATCAGCCTGTGGCACTGCTGAGATGTTATGGAAACCCAGGTTGCTTTGATAGCAGCCTTCAGCTCATCTGCATTGTTGGGTCTGGTACTGTATCTCTCTATCTTCTTCTTGACAGTACCCCATACATTTTCTATGGAGTTAAGGTCATACAAGTATTCTGGCCAATCAAGCACAGTGATACTGTTGGAGAATGAAATTTCTATCTCCGAAAAGCTTGTCGGCAGAGGGAAGCATAAAGTGCTCTAACATTTCTTTTGGTCTTGATAAAACACAGTGGACCTACACCAACAAAAGACATGGCTCCTCTAACCATCACTGATTTTGAAAACTTCAGTCTAGACCTCAAGCAGCTTGGATTGTGTGCCTCTCCACTCTTCCTTCAAACTCTGGGACCTTGATTTCCAAATGAAATGCAATATTTTCTTTCAGCTGAAATCAACACCTTGGACCACTGAGCAACATTCCAGTTCTTTTTCTCTTTGGCCCAGATATGACGCTTCTGGCATTGTCTGTGTGTCATGAGTAGCTCGACTCAAAGAATACGACACTTGTAGCCCATGTCTTGGATACATCAGTATGTGGTTGCTCTTGAAGCAATGACTCCAGCAACATTTCACTCCTTGTGAACCTCCTCTAAATTTTTGAATGGCCTTATCTTAACAATCCTTTTAAGGCTGTGGTTATCCCGGTTGCTTGTGCATCTTTTTCCACCACACTATTTTCTTCTACTCAAATTTCTATTAACATGCTTGGATACAGCAATCTGTGAATAGCCAAATTGTTTAGCAATGACCCTTTGTGGCTTACCCTCCTTGCGGAGTGTCAGCAGTCTTCCAAATGATTGTGGAGCCTACTAAAACAAACGAAGGGACTGTTTTATAAGCTTAACCCCTTAGCGACCGCCGATACGCCTTTTAACGGCGGCCGCTAAGGGTACTTAAACCACAGCGCCGTTAATTAACGGCGCTGTGGAAAAAGTCCATAGCGCCCCCCAGAGGCCGATTTTCTCCGGGGTCTCGGCTGCCGAGGGTAGCCGAGACCCCAGAGAACATGATTCGGGGGGGTTTTAACCCACCCCGCATTTGCGATCGCCGGTAATTGACCGTTTACCGGCGATCGCAAAAAAAAAAAAAAAAAAAGCGATCTCTTTTTAATTTCTCTGTCCTCCGATGTGATCGCACATCGGAGGACAGAGAAAAGGGGTCCCAGGTGGCCCCCCAATACTCACCTAGCTCCCCCGATGCTCCTCGTGTCTCCCGATGGGCGCCGCCATCTTCAAAATGGCGGGCGCATGTGCAGTGCGCCCGCCGGCCGGCACCGGGAGAATCTTTGGGGTCTCGGCTGCCGGGGGTAGCCGAGACCCCAAAGAGCATGATCGGGGTCGGTATTACCGACCCCTGTTTTGCGATCGCTGGTAATTAACTGTTTACCGGCGACCGCAAAAAAAAAGTAAAGTGTAATTCTCTGTCCTCTGATGTGATCGCACATCAGAGGACAGAGAAATAGGGGGATTCGGGGACCCTAGCATACTCACCTAGGTCCCTGGATCCTCTTGCTGCTCCTCCTGGCCGCCGGCAGAAGAACATGGCGGACGCATGCCCAGTGCGCCCGCCATCTGTCTCCATCTGCCGGCCGGCAGGAGAACAGCAGTTGGGGCTAAAATTAGGGTTAGGGTTAGGGGTAGGGTTAGGGTTAGGGTTAGGGGTAGGGTTAGGGGTAGGGTTAGGGTTAGGGGTAGGGTTAGGGGTAGGGTTAGGGGTAGGGTTAGGGTTAGGGTTAGGGGTAGGGTTAGGAGTAGGGGTAGGGTTAGGGGTAGGGGTAGGGTTAGGGTTAGGGGTAGGGTTAGGGGTAGGGTTAGGGTTAGGGGTAGGGCTAGGGTTGGGGCTAAATTTAGGGTTAGGGTTGGGGCTAAATTTAGGGTTAGGCTTCTTTCACACTTACGTCGGTACGGGGCCGTCGCAATGCGTCGGCCCGACATACCGACGCACGTTGTGAAAATTGTGCACAACGTGGGCAGCAGCTGTAGTTTTTCAACGCATCCGCTGCCCAATCTATGTCCTGGGGAGGAGGGGGCGGAGTTACGGCCACGCATGCACGGTCAGAAATGGCGGATGCGACGTACAAAAAAACGTTTCATTGAACGTTTTTTTGTGCCGACGCTCCACCAAAACACAACTGATCCAGTGCACGACGGACGCGACATGTGGCCATCCGTCACGATCCGTCGGCAATACAAGTCTATGGGCAAAAAACGCATCCTGCGGGCACATTTGCAGGATCCGTTTCTTGTCCAAAACGACGGATTGCGACGGAATGCCAAACGACGCAAGTGTGAAAGTAGCCTTAGGGCTAGGGTTAGGGTTGGGTCTAAAGTTAGGGCTAGGGTTGGGGCTAAAGTTAGGGTTAGAGCTGGGATTAGGGTTAGGGTTTGGATTAGGGTTGGTATTAGGGTTAGGGTTGGCATTAGGGTTACGCTTGGGATTAGGGTTAGGTTTGGGATTAGGGTTAAGGTTAGGGTTGTGATTAGGGGTGTATTGGGATTAGGGTTAGGTTTGAGGTTAGGGTTGAGATTAGGATTGGGGGTGTGTTGGATTTAGGGTTTTGATTAGGGTTATGGTTAGGGTTGACATTAGGGTTGTTTTGGGGTAAGGGTTGTGATTATGGTTAGGGTTAGTGATTAGGATTATGGATCAGGTTGGGATAAGGGTTAGGGGTGTGTTGGGGTTAGGGTTGGAGCTAGAATTGGGGGGTTTCCACTGTTTAGGTACATCAGGGGGTCTCCAAACACGACAGCCAATTTTGCGCTCAAAAAGTCAAATGGTGCTCCCTCCCTTCTGAGCTCTGCCGTGCGCCCAAACAGTGGGTTACCCCCACATATGGGGCATCAGCATACTCGGGATAAATTGGACAAAAACTGCTGGGGTCCAATTTCTCTTGTTACCCTTGTGAAAATAAAAACTTGGGGGCTACAAAATCTTTTTTGTGAAAAAAAAAATATTTTTTATTTTCACGACTCTGCATTCTAAACTTCTGTGAAGCACTTGGGCATTCAAAGTTCTCACCACACATCTAGATAAGTTCCTTGGGGGGTCTAGTTTCCAAAATGGGGTCACTTGTGGGGGGTTACTACAGTTTAGGTACATCAGGGGCTCTGCAATCGCAACATAATGCCCACAGACCTGTTATGTTTGCTAATGACAGGTGTTATGAAGGCAATCCAGAAACACAGTGTGCTGAGCGATCAGAGCGCACACAGTGATCTGACAAATACCCAAATATACAAGAACGAGCTCTGAGACGTGGAAACTCTGTAGACTGCACACCTGATCCTATCCTAAACACAACTAAAAGCGGCTGTGGATTGCGCCTAACAACTACCTAGGCAACTCGGCACAGCCTAAGAAACTAGCTAGCCTGAAGATAGAAAAATAGGCCTGACTTGCCCCAGAGAAATTCCCCAAAGGAAAAGGCAGCCCCCCACATATAATGACTGTGAGTAAGATGAAAAGACAAAACGTAGGGATGAAATAGATTCAGCAAAGTGAGGCCCGATATTCTAGGACAGAGCGAGGACAGTAAAGCGAACTTTGCAGTCTACAAAAAACCCTAAAGCAAAACCACGCAAAGGGGGCAAAAAAAAAACCCACCGTGCCGAGCTAACGGCACGGCGGTACACCCTTTGCGTCTCAGAGCTTCCAGCAAAACAAAGACAAGCTGGACAGAAAAAAAGCAACAAAAAAGCAAAAAGCACTTAGCTATACAGAGCAGCAGGTCACAGGAACAATCAGGAGAAGCTCAGATCCAACACTGAAACATTGACAAGGAGCAAGGATAGCAGCATCAGGCGGAGTTAAGTAATGAAGCAGTTAACGAGCTCACCAGAACACCTGAGGGAGGAAGCTCAGAAGCTGCAGTACCACTTGTGACCACAGGAGTGAATTCAGCCACAGAATTCACAACAGTACCCCCCCCTTGAGGAGGGGTCACCGAACCCTCACCAGAGCCCCCAGGCCGACCAGGATGAGCCGCATGAAAGGCACGAACAAGATCGGAAGCATGAACATCAGAGGCAAAAACCCAGGAATTATCTTCCTGAGCATAACCCTTCCATTTAACCAGATACTGGAGTTTCCGTCTAGAAACACGAGAATACAAAATCTTCTCCACAATATACTCCAATTCCCCCTCCACCAAAACCGGGGCAGGAGGCTCAACAGATGGAACCATAGGTGCCACGTATCTCCGCAACAACGACCTATGGAATACATTATGTATGGAAAAGGAGTCTGGGAGGGTCAAACGAAAAGACACAGGATTGAGAACCTCAGAAATCCTATACGGACCAATAAAACGAGGTTTAAATTTAGGAGAGGAAACCTTCATAGGAATATGACGAGAAGATAACCAAACCAGATCCCCAACACGAAGTCCGGGACCCACACGGCGTCTGCGATTAGCGAAAAGTTGAGCTTTCTCCTGGGACAAGATCAAATTGTCCACTACCTGAGTCCAGATCTGCTGCAACCTATCCACCACAGAATCCACACCAGGACAGTCCGAAGACTCAACCTGTCCTGAAGAGAAACGAGGATGGAACCCAGAATTGCAAAAAAATGGAGAAACCAAGGTAGCCGAGCTGGCCCGATTATTAAGGGCGAACTCAGCCAACGGCAAAAAGGACACCCAATCATCCTGGTCTGCAGAAACAAAACATCTCAGATATGTTTCCAAGGTCTGATTGGTTCGTTCGGTCTGGCCATTAGTCTGAGGATGGAAAGCCGAGGAAAAGGATAGGTCAATGCCCATCCTACCACAAAAGGCTCGCCAAAACCTTGAAACAAACTGGGAACCTCTGTCAGAAACAATATTCTCAGGAATGCCATGCAACCGAACCACATGCTGAAAGAACAAAGGTACCAAATCAGAGGAGGAAGGCAACTTAGCCAAGGGCACCAGATGGACCATTTTAGAAAAGCGATCACAGACCACCCAAATGACTGACATCTTTTGAGAAACGGGAAGGTCAGAAATGAAATCCATCGAAATATGTGTCCAAGGCCTCTTTGGGACCGGCAAGGGCAAAAGCAACCCACTGGCACGAGAACAGCAGGGCTTAGCCCTAGCACAAATCCCACAGGACTGCACAAAAGTACGTACATCCCGTGACAGAGATGGCCACCAGAAGGATCTAGCCACTAACTCTCTGGTACCAAAGATTCCAGGATGACCAGCCAACACCGAACAATGAAGTTCAGAGATAAGTTTATTAGTCCACCTATCAGGGACGAACAGTTTTTCTGCATTGTGTCTGCCGCAAATCAGGGGAGATGGCAGACACAATGACTCCTTCCTTGAGGATACCCGCTGGCTCAGATAAACCCGGAGAGTCGGGCACAAAACTCCTAGACAGAGCATCCGCCTTCACATTTTTAGAGCCCGGAAGGTACGAAATCACAAAGTCGAAGCGGGCAAAAAATAACGACCAACGGGCCTGTCTAGGATTCAAGCGCTTGGCAGACTCGAGATAAGTCAAGTTCTTATGATCAGTCAATAACACCACGCGATGCTTAGCTCCTTCAAGCCAATGACGCCACTCCTCGAATGCCCACTTCATGGCCAGCAACTCTCGATTGCCCACATCATAATTACGCTCAGCGGGCGAAAACTTCCTGGAAAAGAAAGCACATGGTTTCATCACTGAGCAATCAGAACCTCTCTGTGACAAAACCGCCCCTGCTCCAATCTCAGAAGCATCAACCTCGACCTGGAACGTAAGAGAAACATCTGGCTGACACAACACAGGGGCAGAACAAAAATGACGCTTCAACTCCTGAAAAGCTTCCACAGCAGCAGAAGACCAATTAACCAAATCAGCACCCTTCTTGGTCAAATCGGTCAATGGTTTGGCAATGCTAGAAAAATTACAGATGAAGCGACGATAAAAATTAGCAAAGCCCAGGAACTTTTGCAGACTTTTCAGAGATGTCGGCTGAATCCAATCCTGGATGGCTTGGACCTTAACTGGATCCATCTCGATAGTAGAAGGGGTAAAGATGAACCCCAAAAATGAAACTTTCTGCACACCGAAGAGACACTTTGATCCCTTCACAAACAAAGAGTTAGCACGCAGGACCTGAAAAACCATTCTGACCTGCTTCACATGAGACTCCCAATCATCTGAGAAGATCAAAATGTCATCCAAGTAAACAATCAGGAATTTATCCAGATACTCACGGAAGATGTCATGCATAAAAGACTGAAACACAGATGGAGCATTGGCAAGTCCGAACGGCATCACTAGATACTCAAAATGACCCTCGGGCGTATTGAATGCAGTTTTCCATTCATCTCCTTGCCTGATTCTCACCAGATTATACGCACCACGAAGATCTATCTTAGTGAACCAACTAGCCCCCTTAATCCGAGCAAACAAGTCAGATAACAATGGCAAGGGATACTGAAATTTAACAGTGATCTTATTAAGAAGGCGGTAATCAATACACGGTCTCAGCGAACCATCCTTCTTGGCTACAAAGAAGAACCCTGCTCCCAGTGGTGATGACGATGGGCGAATATGTCCCTTCTCCAGGGATTCCTTCACATAACTGCGCATAGCGGCGTGTTCGGGCACGGATAAATTAAATAATCGACCTTTAGGGAATTTACTACCAGGAATCAAATTGATAGCACAATCACAATCCCTATGCGGAGGTAGAGCATCGGACTTGGGCTCTTCAAATACATCCTGATAATCAGACAAGAACTCTGGGACCTCAGAAGGGGTGGATGACGAAATCGACAAAAATGGAACATCACCATGTACCCCCTGACAACCCCAGCTGGATACCGACATGGAATTCCAATCCAATACTGGATTATGGGTTTGTAGCCATGGCAACCCCAACACGACCACATCATGCAGATTATGCAACACCAGAAAGCGAATAACTTCCTGATGTGCAGGAGCCATGCACATGGTCAGCTGGGCCCAGTATTGAGGTTTATTCTTGGCCAAAGGTGTAGCATCAATTCCTCTCAATGGAATAGGACACCGCAAAGGCTCCAAGAAAAACCCACAACGTTTAGCATAATCCAAATCCATCAGATTCAGGGCAGCGCCCGAATCCACAAACGCCATGACAGAAAACGACGACAAAGAGCATATCAAGGTAATGGACAGAAGGAATTTGGACTGTACAGTACCAATGACGGCAGACCTAGCGGACCGCTTAGTGCGCTTAGGACAATCAGAAATAGCATGAGTGGAATCACCACAGTAGAAACACAGACCATTCAGACGTCTGTATTCCTGCCGTTCAACTCTAGTCATAGTCCTATCGCACTGCATAGGCTCAGGTTTAACCTCAGGCAGTACCGCCAAATGGTGCACAGATTTACGCTCGCGCAAGCGTCGACCGATCTGAATGGCCAAAGACAAAGACTCATTCAAACCAGCAGGCATAGGAAATCCCACCATGACATCCTTAAGAGCCTCAGAGAGACCCTTTCTGAACAAAGCTGCCAGCGCAGGTTCATTCCACTGAGTGAGTACTGACCACTTCCTAAATTTCTGACAATATACTTCTATATCATCCTGACCCTGGCACAAAGCCAGCAAATTTTTCTCAGCCTGATCCACTGAATTAGGCTCATCGTACAGCAATCCGAGCGCCAGGAAAAACGCATCGACACTACTGAATGCAGGGTCTCCTGGCGCAAGAGAAAATGCCCAGTCTTGAGGGTCGCCGCGCAAAAAAGAAATAATAATCAAAACCTGTTGAATAGGATTACCAGAAGAATGAGGTTTCAAGGCCAGAAATAGCTTACAATTATTTTTGAAACTTAGAAACTTAGTTCTATCTCCAAAAAACAAATCAGGAATAGGAATTCTTGGTTCTAACATAGATTTCTGATCAATAGTATCTTGAATTTTTTGTACATTTATAACGAGATTATCCATTGAAGAGCACAGACCCTGAATATCCATGTCCACACCTGTGTCCAGAATCACCCAAATGTCTAGGGGAAAAAAAAAAGTGAACACAGAGCAGAAAAAAAAAAAAAATGATGTCAGAACTTTTTCTTTCCCTCTATTGAGAATCATTAGTTAGGCTCCTTGTACTGTTATGTTTGCTAATGACAGGTGTTATGAAGGCAATCCAGAAACACAGTGTGCTGAGCGATCAGAGCGCACACAGTGATCTGACAAATACCCAAAAATACAAGAACGAGCTCTGAGACGTGGAAACTCTGTAGACTGCACACCTGATCCTATCCTAAACACAACTAAAAGCGGCTGTGGATTGCGCCTAACAACTACCTAGGCAACTCGGCACAGCCTAAGAAACTAGCTAGCCTGAAGATAGAAAAATAGGCCTGACTTGCCCCAGAGAAATTCCCCAAAGGAAAAGGCAGCCCCCCACATATAATGACTGTGAGTAAGATGAAAAGACAAAACGTAGGGATGAAATAGATTCAGCAAAGTGGGGCCCGATATTCTAGGACAGAGCGAGGACAGTAAAGCGAACTTTGCAGTCTACAAAAAACCCTAAAGCAAAACCACGCAAAGGGGGCAAAAAAAAACCCACCGTGCCGAACTAACGGCACGGCGGTACACCCTTTGCGTCTCAGAGCTTCCAGCAAAACAAAGACAAGCTGGACAGAAAAAAAGCAACAAAAAAGCAAAAAGCACTTAGCTATACAGAGCAGCAGGTCACAGGAACAATCAGGAGAAGCTCAGATCCAACACTGAAACATTGACAAGGAGCAAGGATAGCAGCATCAGGCGGAGTTAAGTAATGAAGCAGTTAACGAGCTCACCAGAACACCTGAGGGAGGAAGCTCAGAAGCTGCAGTACCACTTGTGACCACAGGAGTGAATTCAGCCACAGAATTCACAACACAGACCATTCTATCAAAGTCTGCATTCCAAAAAGGCGCTCCTTCCCTTCCGAGCTCTGCCGTGCGCCCAAACAGTGGTTTACCCCCACATATGGCGCATCAGCGTACTCGGGATAAATTGGACAACAACTATTGCAGTCCAATTTCTCCTGTTACCCTTGTGAAAATAAAAACTTGGGGGCTACAATATCTTTTTTGTGGAAAAAAATATTTTTTATTTTCACGACTCTGCATTCTAAACATCTGTGAAGCACTTGGGCATTCAAAGTTCTCACCACACAACTAGATATGTTCTTTGGGGGGTCTAGTTTCCAAAATGGGGTCACTTGTGGAGGGTTTCTACTGGTTAGGTACATCAGGGGCTCTGCAAACGCAACATAATACCCGCAGACCATTCTATCAAAGTCTGCATTCCAAAACGGCGCTCCTTCCTTCCGAGCTCTGCCGTGCACCCAAACAGTGGTTTACCCCCACATATGAGGTACCAGCATACTCAGGACAAATTGGACAACAACTTTTGGGGTCCAATTTCTCTTGTTACCCTTGTGAAAATAAAAACTTGGGGGCTAAAAAATCTTTTTTGTGGAAAAAAAAATATTTTTTATTTTCACGGCTCTGCATTATAAACTTCTGTGAAGCACTTGGGCATTCAAGGTTCTCACCACACATCTAGATAAGTTCCATGGGGGGTCTAGTTTCCAAAATGGGGTCAATTGTGGGGGATTTCTACTGTTTAGGCACATCAGGGGCTCTCCAAACGCGACATGGCGTCCGATCTCAATTCCAGCCAATTCTACATTGAAAAAGTAAAACGGCACTCTTTCTCTTCCAAGCTCTGCGGTGCGCCCAAACAGTGGTTTACCCCCACATATTGGGTATCGATGTACTCAGGAGAAATTGCACAACAACTTTAGTGGTCTAATTTCTCCTGTTACCCTTGTGAAAATAAAAATTTGTGGACAAAAAGATCATTTTTGTAGAAAAAATGCAATTTTTTTTTTCACGGCTCTACGTTATAAACTTCTGTGAAGCACATGGGGGTTCAAAGTGCTCGCCACACATCTAGATAAGTTCCTTAAGGGGTCTAGTTTCCAAAATGGTGTAACTTGTGGGGGATTTCTACTGTTTAGGCACATCAGGAGCTCTCCAAACGCGACATGGCGTCCAATCTCAATTCCAGCCAATTCTACATTGAAAAAGTAAAACGGCGCTCCTTCACTTCCAAGCTCTGCGGTGCACCCAAACAGTGGTTTACCCTCACATATGGGGTATCGACGTATTCAGGAGAAATCGCACAACAACTTTTGTGGTCTAATTTCTCCTGTTACCCTTGTGAAAATAAGAATTTGTGGGCGAAAAGATCATTTTTGTGTAAACAAAAGCGATTTTTTATTTTCACGGCTCTACGTTATAAACTTCTGTGAAGCACTTGGGGGTTCAAAGTGCTCACCACACATCTAGATAAGTTCCTTAAGGGGTCTAGTTTCCAAAATGGTGTCACTTGTGGGGAGTTTCCACTGTTTAGGCACATCAGGGGCTCTCTAAACGTGACATGGCGTCCGATCTCAATTCCAGCCAATTCTGCATTGAAAAAGTCAAACGGCGCTCCTTCACTTCTAAGTTCTGCGGTGCGCCCTAACAGTGGTTTACCCACACATATGGGGTATTGGCGTATTCAGGAGAAATTGCATAACAAAATTTATGGTTACATTTCTGTTTTTACACTTGTGAAAATAAAAAAAATGGTTCTGAATTAAGATGTTTGCAAAAAAAAGTTAAATGTTCATTTTTTCCTTCCACATTGTTTCAGTTCCTGTGAAGCACGTAAAGGGTTAATAAACTTCTTGAATGTGGTTTTGAGAACCTTGAGGGGTGTAGTTTTTAGAATGGTGTCACACTTCATTATTTTCTATCATATAGACCCCTCAAAATGACTTGAAATGTGATGTGGTCCCTAAAAAAAATGGTGTTGTAAAAATGAGAAATTGCTGGTCAACTTTTATCCCTTATAACTCCCTAACACAAAAAAATTTTGTTTCCAAAATTGTGCTGATATAAAGTAGACATGTGGGAAATGTTATTTATTAACTATTTTTCGTGACATATCTCTCTGATTTAAGGGCATAAAAATACAAAGTTTGAAAATTGCAAAATTTTAAAAATTTTCGCCATATTTCCGTTTTTTTCATAAATAATCACAAGTAATATCGAAGCAATGTTACCACTAACATGAAGTACAATATGTCACGAAAAAACAATCTCAGAATCAGCGGGATCCGTTGAAGCGTTCCAGAGTTATAACCTCATAAAGTGACAGTGGTCAGAATTGCAAAAATTGGCCTGGTCATTAAGTACCAAATTGGCTCTGTCACTAAGGGGTTAAAAAGCCTTTGCAGGTATTTTTTGAGAATTATTCTAATTTACTGAGATAATGACTTTTGAGCTCTCATTAGCTGTAAGCCATAATCATCAACATTCACTGAAATAAATACTTGAAATAGATAACTCAGTTTGTAACGACTCTATATAATATATGAGTTTCACTTTTTGTATTGAAAAACTGAAATAAATTAACTTTAGATGAATAGCCTAGCTCAAAATAGAGGAGCCATGCCCCTCTTTGCAACAAAGTACAATAGACTACCGCAAAGACAAAGAAGTGAGCCTGAACATAGGTTAGTATACGTGCAATGTGTAGGAGCACATTCACACTGTGGCCATTTCACAGAGAAAACATAAGAAGAAAAAAACAAAAAGTAAACTGAGCATATAACCTGCAGCAAATAAATAGTAAGAGTACATGTAAAAAACAAAGAGTACACAGTTAACATTATTTTGTTAAAAAAGTGTAGATCCATCCCAGCATGACAAGGTGTATCCAATCGAGATGGCCCCGAGCAGGACCCAGCCCTGACTGTTCATACACCTGACCATGGGCAACTATAAAGATGAAATGCCTTTCTTAAAAAGGGATGACTGGTCAGGTATTAATTAGATGCACCTGACTAGCTTTGATTAGGAACAAAGAAAATGGATTGTGTCAGAATGCTGGGGGTTGGCCAGAGTGGAGTGTTTTGAAGCTGGTGAGTGGCCAGCCAAAATATGAGCTGTAGTTGGGAGATAGAAAGGACAAAGTCTTTCTCTTAGGCTAGGTTCACATTGCGTTAATGGGTTAACGCTAACGGACAGCGTTGCACGGCGAAAATGTCACAATGCAGTGCAACGGGTCCGTTAGCGCACCCATTGACAGCAATGTTATTTCTGCCTGTAGCGCATCGCTAGCGTGTGCCATTTTCAGCACGTGCTAGCGATGTGCCGTTCTTTTGTGACGGACCTCGGACGCTGCAAGCAGCGTCAGAGGTCCGGTCCTCACTAGCGCAGATCGGGGATCTGCGCTAGCGGGGACGGCAAACGAGGACTAAAATGAAACATTGCGTTAGCAATGTGAACCTAGCCTTAATAAAGCCTTTAGGGCTCTGCTAGGAAATCTGAGCAGTCTTTGTGTTGCTGCAGAGAAGCACATGGAAGCAGCACCTTGTTCAGTGTGAGCTGTGCATAGAGTTGCACACTTCTGTTTGATACTAGAAACTGCTGGAGCTCAGGCTGAAAGTGATACCAAGATGGGAAAACAGACTGTTTATATCCCCTTAATGTATCTGGGAGGAAGAAATGACCCCCGGAGTTGGCAGTCTCCGCCATAAGCTGAGAGAGTGAGGACTGTAATCTGTTTGTGTGAGTCCTCATTGACTTATATGTGCCTGCTGTTAGGTGACAAGTTCCCGCCTCTGCACAGGGGGAATCTCGAACCATCTCTGCTGCGGTCTCCCATTCTTCTCCAGCCGCAGTGGAGTCTGCTCAGCGGAGACGTCGGTCCCAGCATCTTGCTCAGTCTCACACTGTGCATAGGGTAACTGCTGCTTTTCCAGCTTCTGCCATTGAGGCCAGTGCTGGGCAGTGGTGAGCAGACGCTTTTGGGACTAAGTCCTGCTTTTTCCGTTCTGAGCATGCTCGGGGTGAGATCTCCCATTGGAGATCGAGGGTCACATGCTCAGATGCTGCAGCGGTTCCCATTGGTCCTCCAGGAAGGTCTTGAAGGTGCTAAACTTCTGTGGCAGCTTCCCATTGGTCCTTTATTGGAAGGTCCTGAACGTGCTGCAGCTATATAAGCTTCGCATGACCACACGGCCATGTGCTAGCGTACATTTGTAAATGTGTGTGTGTTGCTTGTGAATGAAAGTCGCTCTTTAAGAATCCCTCCCTATTGGATGACTGTTCGCGGAAGGTGGATGATTGCTGTCTAGCGCCCGACTTACCCAACAGCACGTTACACACCAATACAGCGTCTAGTTGCTGTCTCCGCCAGTGCGGCGCCGTGCGCTTTCACAGCACTTTCCTGACCCAAGCCTGGGTGGTTAGTGGCGTCCGCCAGTGCGGCACCGCACGCACTCTCGTGCATTCTTTAGTTATTATTTTGGTTACGCTGACACCCCAGTTGCGATGTCGACCGCAAGTAGTCTACACATACTCAGACTCATTAGAGTGGGCTACGCCGCTGTGTGAGCGTGGCGATCATGTGGTGCAGAGTGCTTCATTTTTCCTGAGCACTCTGAAACAGGTCTTTTAAGGACCTCGTGTCACCCATGATATGGCGCTCCAACTGTTGGCATTGACTCAGGGCTCGTCCTTGGTCAGCCATTTTGCCGTCCACTTCCACACCCTAGCATCCGAGCTGGAGTGGTCAGATAAAGCCCTAATTCTGATATTTTGGAGGGGGCTGGTGTTAGGAGTCGAGTTTCCTCTGCTGCACAGGGGGAATCTCGATCCATCTCCGCTGTGGTCTCCCATTCTCCTCCAGCCGCAGTGGAGTCTGCTCAGCAGGGACGTCGCTCCCAGTGTCTTGCTCGCTCTCACTCTGTACAGAGAGTTACTGCTGCTTCTTCAGCTCCTGCCATTAAAGTCAGTGCTGGTCAGTGGCGAGCGGACTTCCCTGGGACTAAGTCCTTGTGTGCGCACACTGAGCATGCCCAGAGCAAGATCTCCCGTTGGAGATAGAGGGTCATGTGCTCTGGCTCTGCAGCGCATTCCATTGGTCCTCTTGGCAGGCCCTGGAAGGGCAAAGTTTCTGTGGCCACTTCCTGTCCTGCAATTATATAAACTGCGCATGACCGCACGGCCATGCGCTAGTGTACAATTGAATACGTGTGTTTGTTGTGAGTGTAAGTCGTTCATTAAATACCCCTACCCTATTGTATGACTGTTCGCGTATGGAGTATGGCTGCTATCTAGCGCCCGACAAATCACTCAACGTGTCACACACGTATCAGCGTCTATTGCTGTGACCGCCAGTGCGGCGCCACGCGCCAGTAGTGCGCTTCCTGACCCACGTCTGGGTGCTTAGTGGTGCCTGCCAGCACGGCACAGTTCACACTTCGGTGCTCTAATTATAAGAGTTGCCTAACACACCCTGTTGCGGTGTTGTGTCAGCAAGTGGTCTAATCGGACTTCAATCCTAGTTGGGGTTAAGTTCGCTGACTGCTTGCTCGCCTTCTATGTGCGGTACCGCGATCCTGTGACGCAACAGGATCGCTTCCTTCACGTTGGGTGAAGTTTAACCCACGCGAGTATACTTATGAGTACCGCCATATAGTCCGTCATTACTCAGCAGCAGGTTCTATCTCTGCACGGTGGACCCCGGGCTACGAACGCACCATACACTATCAGTCTTATTATTTGGTGCGTTCCGCTAGCCCTAACATTACACTAGCGCCAGGGTCTGGCTAGTGATGATGGACAAACAGCAATCCCTGCGGTATATACAGCAGCTGGAGGGTAGGTTGGTGGCTCTCGAGAGCGCAACCTCAGCTGTGGATGTTACCGCAGTTGCTGTACAGGCTGCCAGCGTGGCTGCAGCAACTTTGTCCATTGCCACCCCTGTTCCGACATTTTCTCGCCTCCCGCTGCCAGAAAAATTTTCTGGTAATAGCAAATTTTGTAGGGGATTCGTGAGTCAGTGCTCTATTCATCTCGAGCTTCTGGCTGCACGTTTCCCCACAGAGCGGGCTAAGGTGGGATTTATTGTGTCTCTATTGTCGGACAGGGCGTTGGAATGGGCTACGCCGCTGTGGGAGCGTGGTGATCATGTGGTGCAGAGTGCTCCTCTGTTTTTGAGCACTTTAAAACAGGTCTTTTTAGGACCTCAAGTCACCCATGACGCTGCGCTCCAACTGCTGGCATTAACTCAGGGTGAGTCCTTGGTCAGTCATTTTTCCGTCCAATTCCGCACTTTAG